>NC_022018.1:57596885-57634121 GCF_000317375.1 Microtus ochrogaster
GATGTGGCAAGATGTTACCTTATGTCTTAACTATAGCTATTTTTTATTCATAGGAATTCAAGCAATTTTACATTTCTCTAGGGTTTAAAGTTTCCAATAAATATGCATTTCTCTAAAAAAACATGAAACTGTAAATTTGGGGCCATCGATGTCTTCAATTCCTCTTCTTTCTTTCTGAACAGGGTCTCATTATAAAGCCAGAATGGCTTTGGACCCATGGTCCCCTGTTTCTGCCTCTGGAATTACTAATGTGTACCAGCACACGAGGTCCTGGAGTCCCTTTGTTAAAATCCGTATTTTAACAGGAAGAGTTGTCTATGGCAAGTCTAATTATACTTCGCTTTCAAATGGCTCCAGTGAGTAGTTCTGTCAATTAGGGTGAAAATCTTCACCGCAGGAAAAGTGTGTGACTTTGCATTTTCACAGCTGAATTGTCCAAAGGAAACAAGGGTCTCTTTGTCGGAATCAAGCGTCACCTCCACAGTGGACAGTTGGCATTCTGAAATGACAGGCTTGATTTTCTCCTTTCCAGCTCTCACATGAAATAGTTGAGGAA
Organism: Microtus ochrogaster; assembly: GCF_000317375.1. Lineage (NCBI taxonomy): Eukaryota > Metazoa > Chordata > Mammalia > Rodentia > Cricetidae > Microtus > Microtus ochrogaster. The sequence goes on from NC_022018.1 coordinate 57,597,442, forward strand.
TTTGAAGACAATGCTCAGGGGACAGGGAGACCAGGAGATGACCAGGAAACTGAGAGATCAGGAGACTGGAGTGTCGCCATGACAGGAAAAGTACCTTTGTATGCCTGATTTTGGACACCTCATTCAGCACAATCTCCATTACTTAACACAATGCCTGGCACATAGGAGGCACTGCTTGTGTGTATATATGTGTGTGTGTGTGTGTGTGCATGTGAGTATACATGTTTATTGATGTATGTGTATGTGTTCGAAGGTGTGGAGGCCGGAAGTTGATGTTGGGTATGTATCTATCTTCCTCAATCACTCTCCACCTTATTCGTTTGAGGTGGCATCTCTAACTAAATTGGAGTTTCTGATTCAGTTAGACTGCCTGACAGAAAGCCTTCGGGCCTTTTCTGTCTTCCGTCCCTCTGTGCTGGGATTCCAGGCATGACCTGCTACCCCTCATTCTTTCCATGTATGCCAGGGGTCTGCACTTGGGTCTTGATAATCGGTGTGGAAAGGACGTTATGGACTGAGCCATCTAGATCTCTAGGCCCCCTGCCTACACTCTTTATAGGAATGAATGCATGCATGAATGAATGAATGCCAATCTAAGGCCTAAATTTCTGTCACAGGAAGAAGGAAGTCACACCCCAGTACATAGTAATTGAGGGCCTGCATTAGTTGTGAAGCTTAATTACAGTGGGGTATGCAGACTTTGATCAAGTCTTGACCTGTGAGAAATGAATTCCAGCAAGGCAAGAACTGGTTGTTCTCCGAGCACAGAAAGGAGAGCCCCAACCTAGAAGTGGTGGAGACGGAGGTAAAGAACTCAGTGCAGCTGGGAAAGGCCTTTGTAAGAAACACGCGTTTGAGATGCTGGTTGAAAAGGAACAATACAGTTCTCTAGTACTAGGCATAGCATTCCAGAAGATTCCAAGGTGGAGAGACAGGGGACCACATACACAAAGCCTTTGATTTGCATATGAGCTTGTGACCCCGCTGGAGGAAGTAAGAAATGGTGGGATGGCCCCTCTGGGTGGGCTGTGGGAAGGCAGGGTGAGGGCCTTGAAGGGCTTTCATTTGAGGGTGACATTGTATTTAAATTTTCAACACTGAACTCAGCAGAAAGTCCAGGAGGTACAGGATAGTGACCTGGGCTTGGATCCAGTGGTGATTGTCCGTGACAACAGACACGGAGACGAGTGGATGGATCTGAGATCATTTCTGAGTAGGACAGATAAGTCTTGAGGCTGCATTGAGAGCAGAGGGAAGCCCTCTGGAATCCTACAGACTGCATCCACACAGCAGCCTCGGGGGCTCTGCATCCCAGCACTTTCCCAGCCTCCCTCAGGGGCTCTGCTTTCCCACCAGATCCATATGACCTTGTTGCATGTTAACAGTTACCTGCTTCCCTATTTAAAAATAAATAAAGTGACCCTCAGAGATGGCTTAATGGTTGAGTGCTTCCTGCTCTTCCAGAGGACCTGAGTTCAGTCCCCAGTACCCACGCTGCGCAGCTCATAGCCCCTATAAATCCAGCTCCAGGAGAGTCAGATGCATCTGCCCACCTTGGGCAACTATACTTAGTGTGTACAAATCCTCACACCCCACCACAGTTTTAAAAAACAATATTACATCTTTAAAAATGATCTACTTGCATAACAATTTAGATATTTGTCTGTTTTATCTAATTTCTCATCCCTGATGCCTAAAGCATGCTTGATACCTGAGAGGTGTTTAATAAATGTTTACCATTCTGTTGAATTTAGGAATAAATAAATAAAAAGGCAAAAGCTAGGAGTAAGTACAGAGTGTTTTGGTTGACTGTCACCACAGGGCAAACCCCAATGTTGTGGAATATTATTTTCAGATGTGTTACGTTCATTTATGCTGTGGAATTTATGCAGTTGTTTAATGATGCAAAGACGTGTTGTATTCTTTTATGTTGCATTTGTTTAACTCTGTGAGGCTGTGTTACTTTGCCTGCCTAAAACACATGATTGGTCTAATAAAGAGCCGAACAGCCAATAGTCAGGAGGAAAGGGATAGGCAGGGCTGGCAGGAAGAGAGAATAAATAGAAGGAGAAAAAGAGATCAAGGAGCAGGAGGACAAAGAGAGGAGGACTAGGGGCCAGCTACCCAGCCAGCTCCGGAGTAAGAGTGAAAGTAAGATATACAGAAGTAAGAAAAGGAAAAAGCCCAGAGGCAAAAGGTAGACGGGTTAATTTAAGTTAAGAAAAACTGGCTAGAAATAAGCCAAGCTAAGACCAGGCATTTATAATTAACAATAAGCCTCCATGTATGATTTATTTGGGAGCTGGGTGGTAGCCCCCCACCACCACAAAGCCAAAAGAGTAAAAAAAAAAAAAAAAAAAAAACCAAGAGCATCCCAGTCTCTGTGTCGAGGAACAAGACATTGTGTTTTCTCACACATGGGTCAGAATCTGCTTGAACAGCTGTGGAGCTGCTGGTATCCGTTCCACTCTGTTTTGTTTGAAGACGGGCCTCATTCTGGGGCCCAGGCTGGCCTCAAACTTAAGACATACCTGCTTTTGCCTCCTGAGTTTTGGAATTCCAAGTGAGTGTCATGATGCCTGGCTCTGGGACTGATCTAAAGATGGGTAGCAAATGACCACTTGGAAGCATCAAACACACTGACCAACTGTATTATATCACGTTCCCTGCCAAAAGTCATCCTGGCAAATTTGACTCCAAAGAGGCCGGGAAACAAATCCCATCATCACTAGTGAAAGATGCCACAGGCATCCACAGCACACACAGAGAGAAGACATGTATGTCAGTCATGTAGATATCACTTGAGTGATTGATTGTCTGATGTAACTGCCATCTCCTGAGAGAGGAAAGACTGGAGTGGGACCAGGCACTGGGGGGAGGCAGGATGTCAAATATTAGGAGGTCAAATCTGCACCTAACAGGTTCAGTGAGATTGCCATGGTAACTAACTGAAGTGTAACTAACTGAAACAAAAGCCAACTGCAGGGGACTGGGGAGAAGGCTCTGGAGGTCAAAGGGAGTGCTGCCCAAAGCTGATGACCTGAACTCAGACTCCCAGACTACACAGAGCTGGACAACAACAACAAGCCAGAGACCCTGCCTCAAATCAAGGGTGGAAGGCAAGAACTAACTTCCCAGAATGGTCCTCATGCACATGTAAGTGTGTATATGTGCATGCATGTGCACACACACACAGGAGCAGACTGGAGTGACTGAAGTAGTTGGAAAGTCTAAGGAGGATCTTGAGATACCTCAAGAGAACCTGGATCCAGAAACTCAGAAGAATCTGGAGGGGAGATGCTGCAGCGTTTTGTTCTCAGCTCTGAGTCTCTCTGTTGGCTTTGTTTCCAAACAGACGTCCTCCAGATGGTGTTAAGGAGGTCCCTGTTAGTCCCAGAACTAGCATTCACAGTCAGAGGGGGGACTCTTCTATCAACATCCAGACATCTCTCATGGACCTAAGTGATGGTATGTGTCCCTTAGTTTACTGTCCATCAGTGAGCGAATCACAATGACCTAGATTGCTAGGGTACTAAGAGGTCAGGTACCCCACCTCTCAGATAGGCAATGCCCACTGTGGTCAAAGTAGGAAGGAAATGTGTCATGAAGGAGGAAGGAGAAAGAGCACCCGGAGGAAGGAAAGCAGAAAATAACCCTGCAGCTACTACCCTGCAGTAGGGAAGCTGGGAGAGGAAGGTGGTTTACGGATCTGGAGTCCGTTAATCAAGATGGACACATCAGTTTAGGAATTGTATAACTTACTGCTAGAACACTTGCCTAGCTTGTATATGATACACACTTTCCTCGTCGTGTGTGTGTGTGTGTGTGTGTGTGTGCATTCTTTGTAACAGATGGTATCAGAGACCCTCAAATGAACAAAATTACCTACTACAGTACAGGGAAAAGACAATTTATTAATTTATAAGGTGAATACACTTCATGTAACTAATGCATTTGCTAAGAATATTTTGGAATTATCTGGCATATCAGCAGGAAGTGGGTGTTTTCAAAACAAACACTGTAGCACTTGCTGTGTGTTAGTCATTGTGGGTGCTTTGAAGGCGCCGTGAGTTTAATCTTAGGGATGATTGTATTACTTCACTACTCCTGTTATCTCTGTTTTGTAGGTGAAGAGACCCAACTGGCTAAGACATCTTGTCAAGGTCACCCAGGTACAAGTTAGACGGCCATTTTTCAAATCAAGAATTCCGACTTCAGGGCTCTTGTGGTTAACATTCCACACTGTCAAAGGCTGTCCTGGAGACATGAATCTTTTATCTTCTTCCCCCTCTCTTCAGTTCATCCCACTCCCCGATTTTCACCTGCTGTTCTGGGTTTGAAGTGAGGTACACATGCGGTTTGACTCCTGAGAGATGGGGTCTCTGAGGATGTAAGCCGAGAAAGCAGAACCATGGGAGTTAGCAGAGTTAACTGAGGAGTGTTCGCCAGCAGGAGACAGCAGATGCTGCTCCAGGCAGGAAGAGGCAGCCTTCTCTCCAAGCCCCAAAAGCCTCTTTGTTTTACGACTCTGGGTGCAAGCAACCCTTTTAATTTTGTGTTTTGGATTCCAGCCATGGAGAGTCTTCTTTAATGTAGCAGATGGCTGGAGACAGGCAGGCCAGGTTCTTACATTCTACATGAAGCCGCCTTCCCCAGAGAGGAGTCTCCTCACTATGCTAAGTGAAAAAGGAGAGAAGCTGTAACTTAACGTAGACACACTGGCTGTTTACCATGTGTAAAGCAGCCGCTGTCTTGAGTGTCTGCAAGAATGTGGAAGTCAGGAAGTCGTTCGGGAGTCTGGTGAAAGCCATGGACTTTTTCTTCAGAGGATTTGTACACAGGTATATACAAAAAATGTTCTCAATATTCACAGGGGCCCGGGGATTCTCTGCTGTCATTGCTGGAGCTTCAAAGAGTCTGTGGTTGATGGTTTCCTGGGCTTTGAGTGGACACAGCTGTTACCCTCGCTTTTCTTCCTCCTCCTCTTACTGTGTGTTATGGCTTCAGCTTCCAAGTTATGAAAATAGATTTGTCTATGGGTTCTTTTTGATTTTTGAAACAGGGGCGCACGATGCAGTTCAGGCTGGCCTTGGACTCACAATCCTCCCATCTCAACTTGTACAGTGCTAGGAGTCCAGGTGTATGCTGCCATGCCTGGCTTACTGATGAGTATAGAAGTCTTCTACACAAGAACACTAGAATTTTACTGGAAAATACTTTCAATTTTTCTATAAAAATTATTTCAGTGTGATCTCCTGTTGGTGTGGCCCTTTGGTTTATTCTGTACTTCTTTAAGGTTTATTTTTATATTTAATTATGTGTATATTTGCACATCTATCATGGGTTTGTGCATGTAAGTGAATTGCTCACGGAGGCCATCAGAGGTCATTGGCTCCTCTAGAGTGGCAGTTACAGGTGACTGTGAACCATCCCAATGGGTTCTGGCATCTCACTCAGGCTTCTGGAAGAGCAGTTTGTGCTCTTGTCAGCTGGACCACCTCTCCAGCCTGGTTTCTCTTAAAAGAGAAACATAAAGTTTCTTTTGACCGTCTATGTTATGTATTGCTGTTTGCTTCCCCACCTCTGGCCTGTGGGGTGTCTTCAGGTGCTATTTCTTTGGAGCCTCGTTGGTTTGGGAACTCTGTTTGGTTTAGCTGTGCTTCCTACACTTTTTCTAGTACTAGGGACAGAGCCTGGGGGTAGTTGGCCAGTGGAAGAACATGCAGAGAATGAACTCTCAGAGTTTGAAATGGAGGTTTTATTCTATCTAAGGATGCTGTCTGGAGAATGCATGTAAGTTTGGACATTTCTTCTCCGGTGCCTACTTTCCATAACTGTCTGAGGGAGACATTTCTGGAGGCTATGAAGATACGGATGCCTCTGATGATGTCGTCTCTGAGGGCTATGGAGATACGGATACATTTGATGGTGTCGTCTCTGGGGGATATGACAATATGGATACATTTGATGTTGTCATCTCTGGGGGATATGATGATACAGATACATCTGATGATGTCGTCTCTGGGGGATATGACAACATTTGATGGTGTCATCTCTGGGGGCTATGAAGATACAGATACATCTGATGATGTTGTCTCTGGGGGCTATGGAGATATGGATACATTTGATGGTGTAATCTCTGGGGACTATTGATGCCTCTGTTGGTGTCACTCAGGGATGTTTCTGTTGGGTGACACCTCCAAGCACTTAGTTCTTCTACTTACACTTGTGTATAGGTAGGTGTTTTTAGTGACACACTTCTAAGTTACAGCAGAATTGTGGACTTCAAGTATTTATTAATAATTTTCAAGTAAAACCATCTTGCCTTAATTATTTTATATTTTACAATAAAACTTAAGAAAATATGATCCACATGTTTCCCCAATTTTCCTGAAAATTGTTTACTTCTTGGGTCTGGAAAAATTGAAGGTGGGTTGGGACATTAATAAGCCCTTGAGGCTAATTCCATTTACCAAATGACTGACTTCATCGGTTATTGAGAAGAATTGGAAAGAAAAGGCCCAGTATTTTTTTCCTAAAATGAACTTAACCAAATACAAACCATTTGGGGGTAAGGTTTCTTGCCTTTGCACCTTAACACCCAGGCTGGGTAGTTCTCAGTGGAAGAAGGGCCTTCTAGACATTTAGGGTGCTTATATCATCTCTGGCTTCTACCTGCTGTGTTCCCATGGCCTCCCTGCCTGGGACAATGGAGAAAGTCTTCAAACTGCTAAGTATTTCCTAGGGAACAGCCATTCCTGGTTGGCAACTGCAGGCCTTAGTGATTCAGAAATAGATGTCTCTCCCAGTAAAGAAAAATCAAACACCGAGGCGAGTGTCAGGGGATCTCCATCAGGTGAGCATCTGGTCTCAAAAACCATTTTTTTTTTTTTTATTACAAATCCAGATGTCCCACAGCACATATCTATCTGTTCAGATCACCCTGTCCTCCTTTTGTGCTTAGAGTCAGCTGATTACCCAAAGCTCCAGTTCCTTATGACTTGGATAGCTAGTAGGCCCTCTGATTTCTACACCCTGTGAAGTTTAGGTCATGTCTCTGTTCTCTGGGAGAGTTCTTTTGGCTGCTGATCTCTCCATTCCTCTGTTCTGTGTTATTATCTCTCGCAACTGAAGGCCTAGCCTGAGTGCCCCAAACCACCTGGGAACCTAGAGTCTGGTTGATTGGATCACTGTGCAGATACACAGTTGAGGAAGTAAAACGTTTGGTTTTAGGGTTATTTGTGTGACTCTGGAAAGGACTTCAAGCCTCACCAATTGTCCTTACAAATATGCACACGTTTGTTTGTGGAAGGATTTTTACTAGTGGCTTGAAGGGAGGAGGGTCGCTGGCACACACACAGTATTCAACAAGATCCTCTGCAAACATCAATTCTGAATAAAGGGCATTTCTCTTGCTACAGTTATAGGTACTTCTGAGAGTTGTAAATCCATGCGAGGCTCCAGAATCCATGCCTTCCAAGGGCTGGAAACATTGTATTTAACAACAAAGAACCAGTAAGCATGACAGAGAGTCAAGGCACATGGAGTCCTCATTCACAGTTTATGATGCAGTAAAGAACTTTAAGATGGAGACCTGAGATTGCAAACTGAGGGCCAGCAGGCTAAATCCGGACCATGGGTGTGTTTTGTTTGGCTTGTGCTGGCGTGAGTCTTCTCAATGTCAAAGAGAAGGGGAGGGGGTGGAAAGGGACAAAGAGGCTGATTGGATAAATGTGAGAATTTCCTTTCGCATAAAAAGATAAATTTCCAATCTTCTTTGTGAAGCCAGAAGATCTGCCAATACTGGGTCCTTATTCCCACACCTCTCCCGGCTGATGGCTGGCTACAGCCAATAACAGCCACTCTCCTTAGTACGGGAGTGGACAGATGCTCTCTGGTTACCCAGCTCCCACCCAGTTTGCTTCTCTCACCATTTGAGATGGCTGCTTCGATCAAACATCATCAACAGCGTTGGAAACAAGCCACGGAAACTTGGAACAACACGGAAACTGGCCCATTTGTGTATCAAGCGAGGTGACCCCGGTTTAGGCCGCAGAGGTGGCATTAAGGCAACAAGAAGTTGTCAGATTTAGGGTCTACAGAATTTTGAACCCAATGGTATTGGAGGATGGGATTAACTGGAGGTTTAAAAATAGTTCCAACTTATTTAGCAAGAAAACGACACAATCAGTTTTGAACACCTTAAAAAATAAACACAGAATTATTTAAAAGCTTTCCCTTGCTGTGCAAATCGGGTGCCCTAATACAGATATCATATTTCTGGGAATGCTGACCCTTTGGGGAATTAGGAGGGAAAGAGGAGCCAGACGGCCAGATTATTACGGCGTTAGCCTGTGGACAGGCTGTGCACCTCCACGCCTCCACTTGCACCCAAGACACTCCCTGCTTCCAGATGTGGGGCGGTGTCCCTTAGACAGCTGGGATTGTGTCCTGAGAAATGGACAATCTCCCCTGAGCTCCGGGTTAGGACGGTCTCCATCTGCAGAGCATTTTTCCTTCGGGCGCCACAGTCTGGCTGTATCTAGCAAGCTGTATGATAGTTAGGATTTACATCATACATCAACGTAAGAGGCGAAGTTGTAGCTGAAGACACCTTTCAACGCTTTCTATAGGCTAGAGCGGTCCCCCGTTGTCCACGGCGAGGACAACTGTTTGGTTAGAAGGCCGGTCAGTTCCGTGGGTGCAGAGCGTGGAGCCCAGTGCCACGCTCAGGCCGGCCGTGCACCGACAGAGTAAGCCAGGCCTTGGCCACTCCCGACGCGCATGCGCCGGCCAGCCGCTTTGGACCTCCGTCCCGTCCCCCCCCCCCCCCCGTCATCCGGGTCCCGGGCGGGCGGGCGAGCGGGCGCCGTGCGCTTGTCCCGCGGCCGAGCTGCTAATAAAGTTACGGCGCGTGCACGGCGCAGCGACGGCGTGAGGAGAGCGCGCCCGGACGGCGGGGAGGTGAGTGAGGGGCCCCGGGGCGGAGGGGCACGCGCGGCGGAAGCCGGGGTCGGGCGGAGGCCTAAGCGGGTCCCCGCGCGAGACCGGACGGAACGGGGCGCCGAGCTCCGCGGCGCGGCGGGGGAGGCCTGGCTGCCGCGGAGGCCACGGCTCCCTCCACGGTCCCGACGAGGCCCCCCGCCACCTCGTCGCGCCACCGAACCGTGCAGACGGCCTAGGCCGAGCCCGCGCCCCTCCGCTTTGTGTGCTCGAGATAAGAATCCGCGCTTATCGGTGGGAATTACACTCCGGCCCGCGGCGACCCGCCCCTGCACCCGGCTGTCGCCCGCCCGCCCGCCCGGGCCGCCCTCCGCCCGATCGCCCGGCGCTCTGGGGACGTCGCCGAGGTCCTAGCGCCTCGCCAAACTTTATGTGAGGAACTGAAGCAGCTTTTGTCTTTCGGCCAGTCCCGGTGGTTCCCTCGGGCGTGCGTGCCCCAGTGCCTTCTCCAGCCCCTACCCCCTGGCCCGGTTCCTTTTCGCTTTTCCGAGGCTGGTGCGGCGCCGAGGTGCGAGCCGAGCTTTGAAAACTCCCCCGTGGCGCCCGACTGAGGTCGGAGCATGCTCAGTAGCCTGGACATTTTGGTTGCGGAAAGAGCTGGCTAGGATAGTCGAGGTATTTGGAGGTGTGCCAGCTATCCGAAGCGCCTGTCCCGACTCCGGTTTTTAGATGGCACGGGCGAATGGAGCCCAGGCCAACCTGGGAGCCAGGACTGGCCGAACACTCTAGGCCCGATCTTTATCTTGATTGTAAAGACGATGTTTCCTGGGCAGCTGGAGGTGGGGGGCGTACTCCTGGCCGCGTTTGCGTCTAAATGGGTGTGGTGCTAAGTATATCTTGTTTATCTTTCTTTGGAAAAAGTTTTGAAGTCTAGTGGCGTTTGTCACATCATCCCTGTTGCCTAGCGCTATCAAGTGTGTTCCTACCTAGCAACAGAGAAGGGGATCAGTGGACTTTGTTGGTTGGCTTTACAGCAGCTAAGAGAAAAGGGTACACGTGATGTTCTTTTCTCTCTGGCAGGGTCTTTCAGTGCAGACCTTGAACTCCAGCCAGTCCTCCTGCCTCAGCCTTCCAAGTGCTGGGATTGCAGTGGTGAGCCATCACCGGTCTGGTCTGGCAGTCTTTCTTTTTTTAAACAAAGAGTACTTGGATGTCCTTAGTGTATGGGAGTTACCACTAGCGAGGTAGCTTTTCATTTTAACTTGAAGCTGAAAACCCAGTAGGCTTAGTTGAATGTTTCTGCCAAATGCCAGCCCATAGTGCCTGTTGTATGCAAACAGTGCCCACATGCCGCAAGACAGGACAATTTCACACTCAACGATTCTGTCCTGAGATTGTTTCAGATTTTGTAGAGAAAGTCAGTGGGTCAGTAGTAACAAATTCTATTCTTCCTTTTACCCATTTGGTAACATTTTTCCCCCTCTAAAAAGAAACCCTGAAGTTATAAAAATATCCAACACAACTGAGAAGCAACAGTTTATCAAAATATAACCTTTATAACATATATATATTATGCTCAATTTTTTTTTTTTTTATTAGCCAGGCATGCTGGCTCAAACCTTAAATTTATTCCAATACTTGGGAGGCAGAGGCTGGTAGATCTGCTTGAGTTCCAGGCCAGCCAGCGCTACCTAGTGAGGCCTTGTGTGAAAAACCTTTCATTTTGTTTGATTGCTTACACAATGATCTCTGGGGCACCTCTCCTTCCTCTGCTGCTCCCTCTCTCAGTCTTTTCAGATAACGACTGTTACCACGGAAGCCTTTACTGTGTCTTTGTTGCAAATGCCATCCATCATTTGGTCACTTTAGGTCATAGACGAATCTTCTCAATTGACTTCACTCCTCCATTCTGCAGACAGCTAGCCCAGGTTGGCCTCAAACTTGCTGTGTAGTCCAGGATGACCCTGAACTCTTACCTCTACCTCCCAAAGGCTAGGATCACAAGCCCGCACCCTCACACTTGGTTGTTGTTTGGATTGGTTGGCTTGATCTTTTTAGCTGGCTGGAGCCTGCAGACTGCACTGCACAGACCTCACAGATAAAGTTTTCCATGCATCCATGGGATATGGGATAGATAGTTGAAGGAAGGAAGAAGTCAGTGAACTGGGGGAGGGAGTAATGTGTCTGTGGTTTGTGCAGCGCTGTGCTTACCTGCTTCACTCTGGTGGGCACCACAGAAAGGGGTAGACTTTCTTTTCCCTCTGGCAGAGTCAGCCATTAATTGCAGTGTGAGACAGTGGCAGAATGTTGCTAATGAGGTTTGAATCAGATTGTTGTGTGCTGGTTATGTAACATGTTGTGAGAGTGTTATTAAAAGTTGCCTTCTGTAGAGGAGAGAGGCAAGTCAATTCTGCTTACTCTCGTGGGCTTTCATTCCTGGCTGAACCTGAAGGCACATTAGGCTACAGCTGTAATTATACCTGGGCTGCCTGTTTCCTGTTTTCATGGTGGACCCAAACAGCAGGGTTTGCAGTGATGAGCTCTTGTCCTTCGTGTTAAACAGAGGCACCGTGTTCTCTTTGCTGAAAACAGATTGGCGGCTTGATTGAACAAATTCCATTTTAGTGTTTTGAAGATAAGGCAGTAAAATGATAGTGTTTTCTTAGTAGCTTGTATCAAAATTTAATATAAAATCACTTTCATATGCATATTCTTTGTTGTGTAAGTTTTAATTCACCAATACTTGTGTAGTGTGAATCAAGAAAGCTCTTTTTTTCTTGTTTATAACTTACCAATGTTTTTTATTGCCCGGCGTTTGTGTTGCTTTGGGCAGGGAGACCCACATCAGAGCTAATTTCAGGGCCTTCATTCCCTGTTTATCCATCTCCACATTATATTTATTCCTATTGTATGTTCCTACCTGTAAGTGCTCTGTATTAAGAACATGGTTTAGGCACCTTGGGTTCTATGATTTGCCAGCATACCTTGAAGAGGTCGGATATTGGAGAAGATTCCCATCTTGTAATGGACAGTAGTAGCCTGAGGAATGATTCTTATCTTCACTAGGTGTCAGTCTGGAAGAGAACTGAGAAAGTGGGATGTGGAAAGCCTGTTCCAGATTCAAGGTCCTCTCTAGCCAGAAAAGTTGGTGTAGCGCTCCTCCGCTCCTCCTCTCCCCGCCCTGGGGGTTGACCTGTGCCTTCTTACACCTTGTTTTTCTGAACTTAGTGGACTATTAGCAGTTGGAATTTTCAGGGCAAGGTCATCTAGCTAATTGCTATTACTATACATCCTTTACCTCCAACCAAAACTTGAATGTAGTGTGTATGTTTACTAAATGGAACCATCAGCATTTAGAAGTCTTTCAGAAGAATTGTTTAAAACTAGATTATTAGAATTTTTCAATCTTTTATTTATTTATTTTTTTGAGGCAAGGTCTCATGTAGCTCTGGCTGGGTCTCACTATGTAGTTCTGTCTAGGAACTCACTATGTAGGCCAGAACTCACATAGATCCATCTGCCTTTGCCTCCTGGGTGCTGGGATTAAAGGCATGCACTACAGACTAATTTCCAAATCTCATAGGTCACATATTTTAAATCTTTATTGTTTCATAACTTGGGATGATGTAATTATAGAACATTAAGGCTTTTCATAATTAATCACTAGTTCTGGGCGCTGTGTAGCTTTGATAGATGTGTGAATATGCCCACACACATACACAGGCACACACTTTTTTCCCCCAGCCAGGTTAGAGGTTGTGGTTTAGTTTTACCAGAAGTATTTTCAGTAGCTTTTCTCTTTGCCCTTATTTACTGTGTCTTAATTTTGATGAGGTTTTTTTTTTTGGAAGAAAGAGTTATTAGGACAGTTCTCTTACATGAGCCTGTAATTTTACTTCACTAGTTATTATTGTTAATGTGTGTTTTGTAAATAGGTTTTGTGCTGAATCCTTTGTGAGCACAGTCTTTACCTGTAGTGTATCTGTATTTTCTAGTTTGGCATTCCATGGGAATTTGGAAATATCTTGATCTTTTTTGAGGTTTCTAACTGGAGCATTTCCTTCTGATTTCCTGCATGTTACTTTGCTATGCTGGACGGAATGGAAAAGGTAGCAGCCACAAATGTCAAGTGTCCTTTCTGCCTTCTCAGAATATGCTTTAGGAAGAGGCTGGCACTGTGCAAATTTAACTTTGCTCTCTGAGTATGTGTGTGATCACAGGGGTTCTGTTCTCCCTTTTCCCTCGGTGCTGGACTGCCTCACTGGAGGTCTAGTTATCCTGGTGTGTGTTCCTGGGAAGGAGGGATAGTGCAGAAATACTTCTGAGCTGTCTGTAGTCTTGCCGTATTTGCACTTTCCTGTTCTCTTAGGTGAGAGTCTAGTTAACTCACTGACTGTTTGCACTTTTCAGCTTGAGTGCAGATTAAATGACAGAACAGAAGGGCCAGCCAGCACTGGTTTTTGTTTGTTTTCTTCTCTTCCATTAAGGGGGCACTTGTCCTCCCAGGTACGCAGGCGGTGCTGGAGGACAGCACATGGCATTGGAGTGGACGCTGTAGACTTCGGCTTTCTGTGCTTCAGAGGCTCATGGAGAGCAGCAGTGATTTTGTTGTGATTGAAAGGAGAGCACTGTGAAGGAGAGCCTGGCCAGCTCTGTTTCTGGCCTTGTGCCTGCAAGCCTGTACAAGCACGATCTACTTCTGGTGGCAAGGCAAGGAGTCTTGCAGGCTCTGTGAGGGTGAGCGATACATCTAGATCAGGCTCTGCTTAATTAGAGGACTCAGAGAAGCAGCTGCAGCCTAAAGAGTGGTTAAAAGCTGGGAAAGAGAAGTCTGGATGTGGGCGATTCAAAGGAGGGACATCTGGGGGCACAAAAGAATGAGCAGGACTGTGCTTTGAGAAGTGTCGGGACCCATGTTCATCATCCAGAGGGCTTTGAGAGCTGTTTAGAGCTTTGGATGTCTTTTTAAAAATGTAATCTTTATGTGTTCTACCTGCGTGTATGTGCCTGGTGTCCAAGGAGTCCAGAGGATGCCGGAACTGGAGTTACATTTGGTTGTGAGCTGCTGTGTGGGTTCTGGGGATTGAACCTGGGTTCTCTGCATGAGCAGCAGCAGCTGAGCTGTCTCTCCAATGCTTTTGAAATTGGGAGTCAGAGCTGGTTCTCTAGGAAAGCAGTTTGAGTGCTCGTGTGACCTTCCTTCCTTTACATCTTCTGTAGAGCTGGTGAGTTTCTGAGTCTGGAGGAGCTGTGCGTCCTCCCGTTCTCTTTCCTGTAGAGCTGGTGAGTTTCTGGGTCTGGAGGAGCTGTGCATCCTGGCGTTCTCTTTCAGCTCTTCTGCAGCTGTCGTAGCTGCAGCCTACAAGCTCTGAAGCATTAGAACTAAAGCCTAGGCAGTGGTGCTGGGGTCTGTCCCTGCGATCCTTGGTGGCTGCTGTTTATGTTAGAACCATAGGGAAAGAGATTTTCTAAAGCTTCATCCTGGTTAACCTGGAAAGTTAACTCGGTGTATGTTTGCAGGTGGCTTGCTTCTACTTGTTTGTTTCTCAACTTCTTGGTTCTCAAACTCACCTGGGATTCCTATTAGAAATATGGGAAGGTTTTGTTTTGTTTTTGAGACAGGGTGTCACTGTTTGGCCCTGGCTGGCATGGAAGTCACCGTGTAGACCATGCTGGCTCAAGCTCATAGAGACCATTCTGCTTTCTGAGTGTGAACTACCACACCTGGCTATTTTTTTTAAGATTTATTTTTAACTCTTTCCCTCTTTGTTTCCCTCCCTCCCTCTCTATCTCTACTCTCTCTGTGTGTCTCTCTCTTGTGTATGTGTGTGTCTGAGTGCATGACTATAGTGTCTGTGGAGGAGACAGCTGTCATCTCCTGGAGCTGGAGTAGTTAACAGGTGTTTGTGAGCCACCTGAGGTGGGGGTTAGGATCTTCGGCAAGAACAATATGCTTCTCTAACCTCTGAGACATCTCTCCTGCCCCAAGATGCCAATGAAGAATTTTGGGGAAAAATGGTATTGTATTGCTGCCTCTCATAAGAGAATTCATACATGTGGAAAATGCCTGTGTATTTAAGGAATGTAGGGAAACTTTGCTAAATCTTATTTCTGAATATCCATGTAGGTGACTCACTTTCAGTGTAAAGAATGCAGGAAAGTTTTGTCATAATGAACCATCAGTTCACATCCGTAAGCCACAACTTAAAGGAGTCTGTGAAAGAGTTGTGCAGAAGACCTTGAAATAGAAGTCAGGCCTTCCTCTGCATTGGAAGCATATAGGACATGTGAGACCGTGTACAGCTAATGTGTTAGCGAGGTAGAGTAACACATGCTTTCATTCCCAACCCATTCCCAGCCCTTGGTAATACAAGTTCTCTGAGATGGGTTGAAGGCTAGCCTGGCAGCATAGTTGCCTGTCAAGAAACCCAGATACCCTGGAAATGCATGTATTATGGAGAGGGCATTCAGCCACACTCCCACTCAGCAGACACGAAATCACTATGGAAGTGAGAACCCAGCTGTTAAGAGTTGGTCTTGGGATGTGGTTCACTGGCTTTGTGCTTGTGAGACTTGTCTGATATGTATGCGTTTGTGATGGGGAATTGTGGGTCATTATGGAACGTTGGTTTGTATGGGATGGTGTTTTCAAGAGTTTGCTTTGCATTTTAATTTGAGTTGAAGCAGTAAGGGATGTTGGAGCAGAGAGTGAAGGAGCTGCTCTTTCCAGGAATTGAGAAGTCTGAGCATGAACTCTGTGTCTGGGGGAGGGTGATGGAGAGTGGGTTCTGCACTGGTCAAGATGAGTGAAGACCTGAACCTTGAGTTACTAATCAGTGTTACTATGACTTATATGATACTGAAATCTTGAAGCTTAGTAACATTTTATTCCTACATTTAATATCTATACTATTAAAGTCCTGATCTTTGTTTAGACTGCTTATCAGCCTTTTCCAAGTCAGTTGATGACAAACCCTATTCTTCCAGCTGCTCAGACTGACACCTTGAAATCTTTATTGACTTCTGTTCTCACACAACTCATATCTCTCCATCAGGGATCCTGCTGTCTCTCTGCTTCTCACCACACCAGGGCTATCACCCTGGTGGTAGTTGCCAGTTCCTCTTACTTAGATTACTTCAACTCTCAGCACACTAGCCACAGTCTGTTGTTTTGTTTTTAAGACAGTGTCTGTTTATCTCTAGCTGGTCTGGAATTTGTTATGTAGACCTGTCTGGCTTTTCACATGAAGAGATCCACCTGCCTCTGTCTCCCAAGTGCTGGGATCATAGGTGTAGGCCAACATGCCTGGTCTCAGGATAATTCTCAACAATATAAATCAGCTATTGTGCCTCCTCAGCTCTCTGAGCCAGTCCGTATTTGACCCACAGTAGAGACTGACTCTCTTCCTGCCACTGTGGCTGGTCTGCCTTGCTTCCCTCTTTGGTCCCAATCCTTACCTTCTTGCTTTATTTTATTATCTCACTTTATTCCCAGGAATCACTGCGTTCCTTGAGTGCACTGGGTCCTTTAGGGTCTTTGTATTGCTTTTTAATGGTTTTCCCCTGTTTCCTTATAATTTTGGTTCATTTGGTACCTTTTCAGCGAGGCCCATCCCCATCATCTTATTGGAAACTGCCTCTCTTCACACTCCCTGTTAACCCATCTCTGTCTCTCCTCCCCCACCCTCTGATTTTTTCCCCCCCTTCTTAACAGTTTTGGATTTTTGATATAGGGTCTTGTTATGCAGCCCTGGTTAGCCTGAAACTCACTATGTAGATCTAACCAACTTTGAATTTGTGGGCAGTCCTGCTAGGAATATAAGCATCCCACCATATTCTGCCAGCTGTTGCCTAACAAAAATGTTACTAACTACATTTTGTGCTTCCCACCACTGAAATATAAGTTACTAGAAGACAAGGGGTTTTGATTCCTCCCTGCCCTGAGGTTTCTCCCTGTATTCCTGACTACTGGAACTCACTCTGTAGATCAAACTGGCTACAAACTCAGAAATTCACTTGCCTCTGCCTCCTGAGTGCTGGAATTAAAAGTTGTACCTCCATACCTCTTTCCTTGTTATATTCCCAGCTCATAATAATGCCTTAATAAGTAGTGACTTAATTACAGTATCTAGTAAATAGTAACTGTGAAATGAGTGAGTTAAAGAATTTATTTTTAAACATTAATTTTATTTTTAATTATCTTCCTTGGGATGACAGCCAAAGCTGAAATCTGAGATAGGAGATGGAATTTAGTGGTTGGTACTTGAGCAAAGTATTACAGGGAAAAAAAAAAAGGTGCATTTGAAAATCAGATAACAAAAGATAGTCTGGGAAGAAAGAGGCTTTTCAGGAATGGGGAATCAGGAACATTGCTTCTGGAGTTGTGCTGTCTAAATTGTAGCCCCGCCTTTGTAGTAAGGACATGCTGGTGTGCGTAGACTGGATGCTCTTTCTTGGTCCCTCTTTGTTTCTTGATCTCTCACATGTATCTCATATTCACAGAAGAAAGAAATTATATAGTTTACATATAAACTGGTGTCTGTTTTTAGCTACACAGGCAATCCGAAATCCTTTTCTTAAAGTCCTTGGAGAACACCGGTCTCAGAAGCAGTGCTTGCTGTTATCTGCTGAGCACAAGAGGCCCAAAGAGTTTTTCAGTGAGAGGAAGATTTTAGTCTACCTGTCTTGGATGATTCCCTGGGTGAAGAAGCATCCAGGAAGCAGAGGCAAGGCCTGGAGGTGGAAGGTCTTCTATCTTCTTGGAGGCGCTAAAGGATTCTGCAGAAGCTGCATGTCTGTGCTAGAAGCTCTAGTTAAAATGCCATGCCCTTAGATCTGTAAAGGCACTGAGAACTAGGTACCATTACCTGTTATTTAAACTGGGCATATAAGCTAAATTTAGGTGTGTATTTTATCCAATTAGTTACAGTTTATCAATGCTAGTAAAAAGATTAAAAGGAATATTTTAATAAGTCAAAGAACCTTAAAACGAGCACACAGGCACACAGAAACATTTATAAAGTTACACAGACATACTGTGGCCACATCATTTTGACAGACAAACAAAACATTTTTAGAAACCTGTGTTAGCTGACCAACTTAAAATTTTGGCGTAGTTAGGTGGCAGAAGCCAGGAGGGTGGAAGGACAGGGGAAACATTTATTTTTAAAAAATTTTAGAGTGAGACAAACAACAAACAGCTTGGAGAAGCAGGGAAGGGGGGTAGCAGGGCAGGAGTGTGTGGCAGAAACTGCGGGCTTTTGGAGCCTTATTTGAGTTAGGTGTTAGTCCCAATTTAAAAGGATTTTTTTTTTTGTAAGAGGCTGCCCAAGTGGCAAACAGTAGGGAGGGGCTAGAGTGATCCCAGCATAGAAGGCAAAGGCCAGGGAAACAGCTGATGGACGAGTGCCTGTTCCAGAGAGATGGGCAATGGCCTCTGCTGTTCTCAGCAATAGAAAGGGAGTTGGGTTTAGTTCCCCGAACCGGAACAGGGGTCCCCACTGCCTGATGGAAGTGGGGGCAGGACAAACCGCTGGCTGTGAATAAGGGGGGGGGGGCGAGAGCACTGGCTGCGAATAGACACACACACACACACACACACACACACACACACACGCAAGTGGGGGTGGGACAAGAGTGTGCATTTAGAAACCATGGGCTTTTGGTGCATTGTTAATTTACTTTAGATAGCCCCCCCCTTTTTAAAAAAGATTTATTTATTTATTAAACATACAATGTACTGCTGGCAAGGAAGGCACCAGGTCTCATTACAGATGGTTGTGAGCCACCATGTGGTTGCTGGGAATTGAACTCGGGACCTCTGGAAGATCAGCGAGTGCTCTTACCCTCTGAGCCATCTCTCCACCCCTAGATAGCCCCAATTTAAAAGGATTTTTTTGTAAAAGGCCGTCTAAGGGCATTTGAATAATTGGCTTGGAATCACAAGAAACCCATTAGAAGTGCATGCTTCTGTGACTCAAGCCTGTTGTGATGTGTTCACTGAACAGAGCCCTTGAGTGAAAATGGGGGTACATGAGAAATGAGTGTGGGGAGTAGTTTCTCCACACCCAAGTCCCATCTCAGCAGAAGTTCCTGGCTTTTGCCAAATGGATCAGGATTCCAGCATGGGCCTGTGACTTCAGTGGAAAACCCAAAAAGCAAATGGGTCACCCTAAGACCATACCTGCAATGCAGCTTAAAAGGGGGACTCACTGAGTGAAGCTGATCTTGCCTGGCGGAGGGCACACGGGAAGGGCATTTTCCAGCAGGCAGCCCTGGACCCTAGGCCCTGGGCATGTGGGAAAAAATAGATTCTTTTTGGTGAGACCTCCATTTGTTTAATATTAATCTTAAGAAAAGCCACTCTGCCAGTGCAAAGAACACCAATCAGACCAGATTAGACCGAATTAAAATATCTGTGTTTAATAAATGCGGCACTCTCGGGTGGACCGAGACAGCATGGTGAGGAGAGGAGCCCATGAAAACCCGAGACCATGTGTTCCTTTTTCTGGTGGAGCCTAAATACCCCGTGGGAGTGGTCCTGACCCTCCCTGGGAAGGGGTCAGTGCTTGACAGGCTGGGACTTGAGTCTAAACACTTGGCAGGCTAGGAATTGGAGTCCAACACAATATTACATTCCAGACTCTTTGGATATAGGGTGTTAGAGGGCTGGAGTCTCACTTTTGACCAAACAAACACATTTTAATTTAATTATATACTTACTTTTTATGTTGCTTAGGATTGATCCCAGTGCCTTGTACAAATGCTCCGCTATTTCTCCAGCCCAGAAATGTTTCTTTCTTTTCTTTTTTGAAAAAAAGTGCATGTGTGCACATGCACACTTGTATTGCAATGTGTATGTATGTACAGGTGCTTGCATGTATGTGTGTGTACATGTGTGTGCAAGTGCACATTTATTATTGGCTGTGTAGTCCTGAATGAAGACAAATGCTATTTTTCCTCTGGAATGTTCATTCTCTTGGGGCAGATTGGGTCGATAGATGTAAATACAGGAATGGAAGCACAGTAAGTGAGATGTGGGATACCTTAAGTCCATTGGGGGATTCCTTAGGCTGGGTGGCTTGGAGACTTCCTGGAGAAGAGGTGTTTTATTTTATTTTTCATTTTTAAAGATGGCTGACTTTATTATTTTTATTTATTTATTTATTTGTTATGTATACAATATTCTATCTGTGTGTATGCCTGCAGGCCAGAAGATGGCACCAGACCTTATTACGGATGGTTGTGAGCCACCATGTGGTTGCTGGGAATTGAACTCAGGACCTTTGGAAGAACAGGCAATGCTCTTAACCGCCGAGCCATCTCTCTAGCCCCAGAAGAGGTGTTTTAATTCAGAGAGATATCTGTGGGAACTTTTGTAATGTGTATGTAATATAGTGATTTTTTTTTTTTGTAATGCACAGATACATGTTTTCTCTCTGCTCCCATTTTTTTTCTTGTGCTAGAGATCAAACCCAGGGCTTCATGTTCTACCACTATCCTAGACCCTATCCCTGTGGTAGCTCTTAGTTTTAGAAGGCTTTCACTTTTGGTGAAGGGTCCAGTGTGCTTCTCTGGATTTCTCAGTGATGTTCTGAATTTTATTCAGTGAGTAGTAGGAGCAGTCCAGAGAAATTTCAAGGAATTTAACACACCCTGAAGTTTCTGTAGCTTGCCATCTAGTTTTGTGCTCCGTTTTCTAAGAAATGACAGAAAAGTCATGCCTTTATTTTAATCCCAGCACTTGGGAGGCAGAGGCAGATGGATCTTTGAGTTCAAGGTCAGCCTGATCTATGGAGTAAGTTCCAGAACAGCCAGGGACATACAGAGAAACCCTATCCTGAAAAAAAAAAAAAAAAAGAAAGAAAGGAAGGAAGGAAAGAAGACATAAGCTGTATTATCAATATATGTGTGGTGTGTATTTTTATAAGTCAGAGATAAAATACGCAATGCCCATAGCAGGTCATGGGATTATAATTGGAGCAACACATGTTTCTGTGTGTCCAAGTCACCGGTTGTCTGTTTGCTGGGATTATGCTGAAATGCTCCCGAGACCTCTTGTGGCTTGAATAAGAATGGTCCATATAAGATCCCATATTTGAGTGCTTAGTCACAGGGGTGGCACTGTTTAAAAGGGTTAGGATTAAAAAATGAGGTTTTGGAGAAAGTTTGTCACTGAGGGTAGGCTTTGAGGTTTCAAAAGCCCATGCCAAGCCCAGAGACTTCCTCTGTTTCTCTGGATCAGGAGGATCTAACTCTCAGCTCTTGCACCAGCACCATATCTGCTTGTAGGCTGCCGCACTGCCCACCATGATGGTAATGAACTAAATCTCTGAAACTGTAAGCAAGCCCCAATTAAATGCTTTCTCTTACAGTAGTTGCCTTGGTCATAGTATGTCTTCACAACAGTAGAACAGGCACCTTAGTTGTACCAGGGGTGGGCTATTGCTGTGATAGGCCTGACCATGCTGCTTGTTGGCAGGATGTGGACTTTGGGATTTTGGATTAGGAAAGCAATTGAACACTTTAAGTGGGGCTTAATGGGCCAGGCTAGTGGGAACATGGAAGACAGTGGTGCTGAGAACAATGTAGATCATTAATTACAGCCAGGCTCGAGGGGTTTCAAAGTTCAGGAAGAATATTAGTAAATTTGACTAGAGACCATTCTTGTGGTATTTGACAAAGGATGTTGCTGCTTTTTGCCTCTGTCCTAATAAAATGTCTGAGGCTAAATTGAGTTTTAGATTAATGGCTTTGGCAGAAGAGATTTCAAGATAACCTAGCATTGGCGCTGTCCTTTGGTTATTAGTAATTCCCTTATGGAGATCTGTAATGAAAAGGTGAAGCTCGACAAAAAGAAGTACAAAAGGTACAGTTTGATGAGAAAAGGAGCACCAGAAAGTATAATGGCGCTGCATCCAGTGCCCATAGAGATCAAAAGTTTATAGAAAATCCTGATGCTAAATGAATAAAGGGAGTGATGCCCTCAGGGCGCGTTCCAGCCTGTGAAAAGGAGTTAAAGAAAAGCTTTATCGGTGGAGGAAACCTCTGAAAACAGAAAGCTGACAAAAATGTGCTTAAACTAGGGGCCATGTTCCATTCCTAGTAAGCAGAAGAACTTGGCAGCTTCAGGCACATGCCTTCTGGCTTTAGAGTCAAGGTTACAAAAAAGGGATTATGGAGTGTCCCTTCACTGCTAAGGAAGACTGCTGAGGCCAGGTGTATTAAGCGTGTCCCTGCCTGAAAGCCTAGAGAGGCCATTGTGTGAAGCTGTGAAGGTGAAACCTGAGTTGTATTGGAGACCCAAGATGTTGGAGATTCCAGAGTTGTGGGATACCTGTGGAGGAGAGCTGCTGACAGGGAGTGGACCAACCCAAGAGAAAGAAGTGTGTTGCAGTCAACAAAGCTGAAAGGAGTTGGAGTTGTAAGAGCGCTTTGACATCAGACATGGAGGTGCAGTTTGGAGTGTCCCTAGCTGGTTTTGGTCTTGCTTTGGTCCAGTGTTTCCTCACTACAGCCTCTTTCCTTTCTTTTGGAATGGGAATGTGTGTTTTGTGCTGTTGTATGTTAGAAGTATGTGATCTGTTTTTGATTTTGATTTTATAAGGGTTTACAGTAAAGAGATTGCCATGAGTCTCAGAAGAGACTTTGAAGTTTTAAACAATGTTGAGACTGATAGACTGGAGACTTCTGAAGTTGGCCAGAATGCAGTTTTGCATTATGAAACAGCTATAAGCCTATGGGGGCCAGGGAGTAGATTGTGGTGGTCTAAATAACAGTGGTCCCCATATTTTCATATATTTGAATGCTTAGTCATCAGGGAGTGTCACTTTTTAAAAGAATTAAAAGGATTAGGAGGTGTGGTCTTATTGGAAAAAGTATGTTACTGTGGGTGGACTTTGAAGTTTCAAAAGCCCATGCAAGACTAGAAACTCTCTCTCTCTCTGCCTATAGATCGGGAGGATCTAACTCTCAGCTGCTGCTCCAGCACCCAGTGCCTGCACACTGCCATGCTCCCTACCATGCTCTCCACCATGATGATAATCGACTAAACTATAAGCAAACACCAGTTAAATGAGTCTCTTAAAATAGTTGCCTTGGTCATGACATCTTTTAACAATATAACCGTGGCTAAGGCATCTATATAGTCTTGATGGAAGGACATACTGCTAACAAATTTCTTAAGTATGAAAAAACATTATGTAGTAATTGATGAAACAATCTCAGATACAGATGAAAGACCGCCTTTATGACTTATAGCAACTCTCTCCAGATGTACCTGAGGCTAAATAGCTCACTGCATGTTCAGTCACATGGTCTTGGGAATAGGACTTTCAACCCCGCTTCCCAGATTGCTGGCAGGGAGAAGAGGCTGATGGCCAGCAATGTAATTGTGGTTGCAGACGTAATTGTTGTCTAAGCTTTTAGATAGACAAACACACAATGTTTCAGGAAGATAGAAGGAGCACATCTGCCTTGGGGAAGCATCCCAGAGAATTCAGAAATTTCTGTCCTTTCCTTTTTAGGCCTGTCCTATGTGTGTCCAGTTATATGTAATAAATTTATTTGCATATGTGTTTTGAGTTTCGTGAGTTAGTCTCAAAATTAGTCACATGTCAGCAACATGATGGAAGTTAATCCTTCTAAGATTCTAGTTATCAGGCTGGAGAGATGGCTCTTCCAAAGTCCTGAGTTCAATTCCCAGCAACCACATGGTGGCTCACAACCATCTGTAATGGGGTCTGGTGCCCTCTTCTGGTCTGCAGGCATACACACAGACAGAATATTGTATATATAATAAATAAATAATTTTTTTTTAAAAAAAAGATTCTGGTTATCCTCAGAGGAGAGACAGGGAAATCTCGTGGTTCTGACCCCTCAGCCTGTGCCATCTGGCTGTCTTACAGGATATAGTCACTGTTGTGACTTCTGCAGCATTGCCTGTTTGGATTGTGAGAACCCTGTCCCATGCTTGGTGACCCCAGTGTTCTGGGTTGTAGGATGTACAGAGGAACTTGATGACTTTTTCCTGCATACAGGGAGAGCCTTCATTTCCTGCAGACTGAGCTCAGATGAGGGAAGACTTGGCTGAAGTGATAAGAGAACGAGATATAGTGTGCTAAGTGTTGTCACACCCAGTTTAAAAGGAAACGTATTGAACTATAATTCTTAGTCTCTCAAACTATATAATCTTACTTTAAAGTAATAAAAAAATATTTTGGAGAAGTCAAAGGAATATAAAAAGTAATAGAGTTCTATTTTTAACATAAAACATTACTTAAAGAAAATCCACTGAAGTAGAAGAACCTGGCATTTGAGTGTATCATGACATGAACAGTTTTAAAGATCTAAACAATTTATTAGAGTATAATTTATATGCCATACATTTTACTCACTTATAAAGTACAGTTAATGAAAAATGTTAATTAGTAATTATTAAAAGGAATTTTAGAATATTCAGTAATAATTTTAGGACATTTTAATCTCTTGCAAAGACACTGTACATTCGCAGTCAATCAATCTTAGCTGCTGCTTTCTCCAGGCCCTGGTGACTCCTGATCTATGTGGTGTCTCTGAATTAACCCATTTGTTTCATAGAAGTACCCTTTTATGACTAGCTTCTTTCATTTAGCATTATGTTTCAAAGTTACTCCTGGCATAGAACTTTTTAAAATGATTCATTTAACTTTTTTCATATGTATATTCCACTCAAAAGATAAACCTAAATTCCACCCTGTAGGAGGAGGGCCCGCTTGTTTGTCCTGGCCACCTAGCTTGCTTAGCCCTGAAATAATCACACAGAAACTGTATTAATTAAATCACTGCTTGGCTCTAGCTTCTTCGTGGCTAACTCTTACATATTTAACCCATCTCCATTAATCTGTATATTGCCATGTGGCAGTGGCTTAGCGGCAATGTTTCAGCGGGTCTGACTCTGGTGGCGGTTCTCTAACTCCTCCTTCTTCCTCCCATGCTATAGGCCAAGCCAGTTCTTTATTCATTAACCAATAAAAGCAACATGTAGATAGAAGAACCTCCCATACCATTTCCCCTTTTCTGTTTAAACAAAAAGGAAGGCTTTATCTTAGTAAAGTTACATAAAACAGGTGTCAATTATGAATTACAGTTATAATATTTATATCTCTTTTATCATAACTAAAAGTAACTATAACTGTCTATTCTTCAACTCTATCAAAGACTCCAGACGTATATAATATTACCTAAAATCAGCAGGAAGTACATTATAAGCAACTTCCAAAACTCTAGAATTGACAGAGGCATCTTGCTGCTGGCAGTCACCCAGAGTTTTTCTGTACTGTTGGGGCATCCATCTTCAGCCTACAGGCCCATAGTATCCAGCAGACTTTTCCATGAAGCAGGAAATTTCAATGACAGGTCTGCCTATATTGACAGTTTGCCAGTCACTTTCTTTTGTGTCCTGCATAATGTCTTGCAGACTCTTTCATGTAGCACGAACCCCAAAGGACCATTTCACCTTTAGGCAAGTTCAGTAGTCATTTCTCTGAGGATTCTATGTGTCCAGTTCATCTAAAAAACTCCATAAGAAGCCTCCTCGATACCCATCTTCCTCTTGAAGTAGATTGGTGCTTCCAGGAGCAGATGTATCTCACTGTCATGAAAAATCCTAAGTTCTTGAAATACTTAAATGTCATGTTCTGAAGGTCTCTGAAAGGTTTGAAGAATACCTAACTGAAATATATCTCTGTATATCTAGAAAACTGAACATGACTACAAGCTTGAATATTATAGATGATTAACTATTAACCTATATTTCTTAATTATACATTACATTTTAAAATGAGCTATACAAATACAATACCTTAATCAAGATCAGAAATACATGTAACAAAATTGACCTTAAATTTGTATCAATAAATCAAGATCTACACTAATGCAGGTTATTCCTATCTATATTATATCCCCCTTTAAAGAAACATTTATAAACAATATTTGGGAATATGGGCATAGTTTTGTCCATACATCTTCCTGCTGATTGGAGGCGCTGTTAATCAGGTCTTTTGTGGTGTATTCTGTGTGCTAGGTTCATCTCAGTCAGCAGTTGGGTGAGGTAATTTTTTTTTTTTTGGTTTTTCGAGACAGGGTTTCTCTGTGGTTTTGGCGCCTGTCCTGGAACTAGCTCTTGTAGACCAGGCTGGTCTCGAACTCACAGAGATCCGCCTGGGGTGAGGTAATTTTTGAGGGGTATTCAGGGCGACCTTTCAGGGATTTTTAGTCCATCAAACCACACCAGTCTGAAAGCAATCCACAGGTTCTCATCCTCTGTGGAAACAAGAGAAGAACCTCTTTTTCAAAGCAACATATCCTTAGACCCAAATTTGGAAGTCATGATACCTTTATAATATACATTCTGTTTTAGCTTAGCAGCCCATACAATGAAATGTCTCTCTGTACTTAGCTCATTCACAGTCAAAAAATTTAAAGAAAACACAATAATATACATAATCCAGACTCTCTCTGAATTATCCATTTTTGTGTGACTTATTTTTCTTTATTCCTTTTAATAATGACTATCTGTACACTGTCTCTTTAAAGACTTTTACCCCCCCCCCTTTCTTAAAGCATTTTTATTTTATGACTCTCCATACTCTGTTCCTTCTCTCTTCCAAGCCTATGTACATTTATCCAACACTGTGACTCATCTGGATTTGTCTTTATTGCACATCTGTCATTCTTTACTGTCCAGGAGCGCTTTTTAAAAATGGTAAGTGCTTCTTAAAACTTAAGATGTGCCATTATTATGGTATATATGGTACTCTCTGCTTGCCTGCCAAGTCTGAAACTTAACTGCACCATTACTATGATACATACAGTACTCCCTGCTTACACCCCCCCCCCCAGTCCAGCATGGTGAAGGCACTTGCGCCTCTGAGAACCATGCATACAGCCCCATTCTGAGGCACACAGCCAGTCCTTGTGGCAATTAAGCAAGCTACAGCGGTCTGCTCACAAACCCCATCCCCATCCAATGCTCTATAGCCAGACCTCCTGCCTGGCAGGATGACTCAGAAAGCCGGCATTTTTAAACGGTCACAGCTGAATCAGGGAAACCTCTCTTAAGGGAGCTTTAGCATGCTGCCAGTAAATGGCAAGAAACTGTGTTAAACGCTGTGTTTTTGTGTCTAGAATTAAGCTCTCTCAGGTTTTTAAGTGGATTTTAGTTGGCCACATGGGTGCCAATTTATAGGAAGAGGGTCTGCTTGTTTGTCCCAGCCACCCGGCTAGCTTAGACCTGAAATAATCACATAGAAACTGTATTAAGTAAATCACTGCTTGGCCCATTAGCTCTAGCTTCTTATTGGCTAACTCTTACATATTAATTTAACTCATCTCCATAAATCTATATTGCCATGTGTTAGTGGTTACTGGAAAAGTTTTGGCATGTCTGACCCTGGCAGTGGCCTCATAGTGTCTCTTTAACGTCTTCCTCCTCCCATGCTATAGGCCAAGCCAGTTATTTATTCATTAACCAATAAAAACAACACATAGAAGGACCTCCTACACCACCCCGTTAGACTGATGTGTATAACTAAGTACGAATGCAGTCAGTGGTGTCCCCATTAGCATGCTCAGTGAATGTCGGTAAAGCAAGCTGTCTCCTATCCAGCCCTGCCCCTGGCAAGGGTAGAGAAATGGGTGTGCACTGGTGCCTCGTGCGCTGTGGTGACCCTGTTAGGTGAGAACTTTGTTGCCACAGAAATTCCCACTCAAAACTCACAGCTCCGAGTTCACTGCAGTGGTGGCTCTGTCCGCTTTGCTCCTTCCACAGCGGTGGTGATTATGGTCAGCCTTGACCAAGCCTGAGTCATTGTGCCCATCAGGTTATAGGCAGTTGTGAATCTCTAGATGTGCTAGGAACCAAATTGGGGTCCTCTGCAGGAGCAACGAGGGCTTTTCACTGAGCCATCTATCTCGCCAGCCCTAGCAATTACATTTTTAGAAAAGAAGATACTGAGATTCTTGAAATAGCTGTGTTCTTTTTGAAAGTGCAAAAACTTAACCCTTATGAGTAACCAAGATCCCATTGGTTGCCAGCAGTGCCATGCTCCATGCCTCTCACAGATTGTAACAGTGACGGCCACAAAGAGAGGCTCGCCCTGTGTTTGACTGCTCTGTGACAGTGATAGCTGGTCAGGAAAGTGCTTATATTAAGCTCTTCTTGGATATTTTATTTATTTATTTTAAGAATCACGGAATATTCCTTCAGTAGAGCATTTGTAAATTTTATTATTTTTTTATTTTATGTGTACTGGTGTTTTGCCTGCATGTGTCTGTGTGAGGGTGTTGGGTCCCATGGAACTGGAATTACAGACAGCTGTGAGCTGCCATGTGGGTGCTAGGAATTGAACCCAGCTCCTCTGAAAGAGTAGTTAGTGCTCTTAACCACTAAACTGTTTTTTCAGTCCCCTACTTCTTGGATATTTTTTTTTCTTCTGATTTTTTTGAGACAGGGTTTCTCTGTAACAGAGCCCTGGCTGTCTTGGAACTCTCTTTGTAGACCAGGCTGGCCTGGAACTCACAGAGATCTGCCTGCCTCTGTCTCCTGAATGCTGGGATTAAAGGGGTTTGCCACCATGCCTGATCACTTCTTGGATTTTATTGTGAAAAGAAAATTCTCAATTAGAAGGAAACATTACATTATAAATATGAATTATTATGATAAGCAGTGAACAAATAGATTGAATTTTCCACAGAATAGTTAGCAAATCATCCTTCAGTATGGCATTTACAGCATCAGCATTAAGTTTTTATCTTTCAAAAATATGTGTAAAGAGTCATGTGCTGGCTCATGCCTGTAATCCTAGTGCTCCGGGAAGAAGCAGAAGAATCAAGACTTTAGGGCCAGTCTGGGAACCAAACTGGCCACCGAGTGAGATCCTGCATAAAAACATCCTAAATATTTATATCTTATATCTTTCTGTCATCTATCTCTGTGTGTATGTGTATATATTTGTGTGTGTGGTATATATTCCCCCAAGGGCTTTTATTAATCTTTTCATAGTCAAATTACTCGTGAGTCCTTTGAAAAGAATATGGTGTTTGATGGCTTCTGACCACAAAAGTAGGAGACTCAAAAAGCTCAGTATTTGTAGATAGACCCATGGAGTCAAAACCATCTGTTGGAACCTTTGGCATTTTTTTTTTTTGA
Source organism: Microtus ochrogaster (assembly GCF_000317375.1). Classification (NCBI taxonomy): domain Eukaryota; kingdom Metazoa; phylum Chordata; class Mammalia; order Rodentia; family Cricetidae; genus Microtus; species Microtus ochrogaster. The sequence goes on from NC_022018.1 coordinate 57,626,573, forward strand.
GCATCTTAGAGACAAAGGAAACCTCGAATCCTGTTGACGTTTATGCTGCTTTGCTGTGCTGTGAATGATAGCACATCTTTTGTTTCTGATCTGGGAGAACTTAGGTCCCTTGTCAGCATGCAAAGGGTGACTTGGACTAACCTAACTGACAGTGTGCCATCTGATGAAGCATACAGAACTTACAGGTATCTGTAGCCTCAATCTCATACTGCCCAGATTAAGATTCCCAGATTTCAGTTTCCACAGAGGGCTTTGGGTGCTCCTCTTAGGACCAGTGGAAGTCACTAAAGCTCGCCGTTAGTTTTGCCAAGTTTTGAATGTCAATATAAATGCATTGATATATGCATTTTCATTTTTCTATCAAAAGTTCGGTTATATTTTGTGTCAGGCGTGATATATCACTTGAAATTTCCATGATTTGGGCCTTTTAACATACTGTAGACATACACTTGTTGCTTTCGTTCACAGCATTCATTATGTTGAACATATACCTGGAAATAGAATTGTTGGACCACAAGGGTCATTGTTTAGCATAATGGATGCTGTCAAACATTTTCCAAAGTGGCTGAGCTGCAATATGTAAGAGTTCCGTTTGGTCTGTATTATCATAAATGTTTTGTTCCTCCCTCCCTCCTCTTTAGAATATTAAGAGCCCTTTGAGCACAGAGCTTGTAGTGGTGCAGCTGAGTCAAATGGTAGTTTGATGTTTAATTCTTCAGGAGCCTCCATAGTGATTTACAAGTGACTGTGCTGGTTGACAGTCCCATCTGCAGCAAGCAAGGGTTCTCCCTCCTCAGCATTTGCTGATGCCATTCTGTCTGAGTAAGAGAATCTCCATGTAGTTTTCATTTGTATTTCCCCGATGGGTAAGGATGTTGAACACATAATCAAACATTTATTGGCCATTTGTATTTCTTCTTTTGAAAACTGTTTATTTTATCAGCCCACCTTTTGATTGGGAGATCTTCTTAGTGTTAGTATTTGTAGTTCTTTTTTCTAGGTATCAGCCCTTGCCTGCTGTGTGCTTGCTGAAGGCTGACCTCCTGTCCTGTCGTCAGTTGATTGTTACGTTCCCAGTATCCTATTTGTCAGTTCTTGGGAATGTTTCCTGTGCTGCTGACATCATTTTAAGAAAGTCTCCGGCTGTGTCTGTACCTGACGTTTCCTCTAGCAGTCAGTGTTTCAGTTTTGCGTTGAGATCTTGGACCCATTCTGAATAGATTCTTCTGCATGTTTGTGTGTAAATTTTCTTTGCTATTTGATGAAAAAGCCTTCTATTTTTGAGTATATCATTGGTTGTACCTGTGTAGGTTTATTTATGGGTCCTGTAGCCTACACATCTGTTTCCTGCTAGTATCAAAAGATACTGGCTCTGTAGTAAATTTGAGATTGACTTCCAGGGTGGCTGTTTTTTTACTTAGGGGTTATTTGGAATCTTTGGACTTCAATGTGAATTTTAGGATAATTTTTTTTCTATTTCTGTGAAGTGTTTCATTAGATTTTTATGGCGATTGTGTTGTATCTGTAGATCTCTTTGAACAATGGGGCCATTTTTGCAGTATCCTGAGAATATACCCATGTATTCAATTTCTTCAGTGTCTTTAGAGTTGTATTTTTAGAGATCACTCACCTCTTTAGTGATTTATTCGTCATTTTTTTAAAGCTATTGTGAATGATTTCTTTCTCAGCAAGTTTGCCGTTGATACAAAGATTAGCTACTGTTTGCGTGTTGACTTTGGGTCCTGCCTCTTTACTGATGATTTAGAGATACAAGAATTTTTCTGATGGAACATTTAGAATTTCTTAAGTATAGGAACTGTTGTCTGGAAATTGGGACAACTTGTCCTCTTTTATTTTTTTATTTGTATCCTTTTTCTTGTCTTGCTGCTCTATCTAAGACATTGAACACTGAGGAGGAGTGTGAAGAGATTGCCTTCTTGTCTTACTCTCACTTTCAGAGGAAATACTCTCGAAATGTCCACATTCATAGTGTCGGCTACGGCCCCAGCTAGTCTTTGTTATGTTGGAGTGCATTGTCAGAGGCCTGTTCTTCATCTCTTGAGATGACTGATGTTTGTCTTTAAGTCTGTTTGAATGCTGTGTTACATTTAACACTTAATGCTTTGTGTATGTTATTGAATCATGCTTCTGGGCTTCCTGTAATGATACTACATGAATTCTTAATGCATTTTTGAATTAGGTTTGTAAGAATTTTATTGAGAATTTTGTGTAATGTTTAGGGATATTGGTCTTATATTATTTTCTTTCTTTCCTTTTCTTTCTTTCTTTCTCTCTTTCTTTCTTTCTTTCTTTCTTAAAATAAAATGAAATGTCACTACAGAGCACCATGACACAGAACTTCTCTTGCTATTTCCAAGGGCTTCTTGATAAAGCATCTTCCTTAACTAATGTGCTTAAATATAGAAGCCAATAGTCATTATAAAGTACAAACTGACATTTTGAGGAGTTGAATAACATTTATTTTCTAAATCTCTTTAGTGTTCTTCATTCTAAAAATAGATAGTTGACACTTTCCTGGTAGTGGTATGTGTTAGGCTGTGTTTGACAGTTTGGTGAATCCACGATTTTTTTGGGGGTGGGGTGGGGGCCTGGCTGTCCTGAAACTTACCCTTACTATGTAGCTCAGGCTGGCCTCGAACTCAAGAGATGCACCTGTCTCTGTCTGCCATGGCTTCTTTGACCTTTGCTTTGCAGCTCAACTGCTTGTGTTCTGGAGACAGGAGCGAATGGCTACAGAAGTTTACAGACATTTTTGTTTTCTGGCTTTGGATGCTTTTCTGTTTTTATTTATGACAGCAAACGTACTTTTCAGTTAGGCCAATTAGTGTTCTTAGATTTAATTAGTCTCCTTTTCCCCTCTCTTTCAGGACTTGAAAGAAGCATATGGCACCTGTAAAGTTAAATGTCACTCCTTGTTGCCACTTGGACCTTCTGCTTGAGACCTGCATGTGACTTTCCATCTGTGATCTTGGCTTCTCATATCTACTGACTTTGATTACAGAAAAGTCTCTGAAGATTCATATCAAATGACGTCAATGGCCAGCTTGTTTTCTTTCACTAGTCCAGCCGTGAAGCGATTGTTGGGCTGGAAACAAGGTGATGAGGAAGAAAAATGGGCAGAAAAGGCAGTCGATGCTTTAGTGAAAAAGCTGAAGAAGAAGAAGGGTGCCATGGAGGAGTTGGAGAAAGCCTTGAGTAGCCCAGGACAGCCAAGCAAATGTGTCACTATCCCCAGGTCCTTAGATGGACGCCTGCAAGTTTCTCACAGAAAAGGCTTACCCCATGTCATATATTGCCGTGTTTGGCGCTGGCCAGATTTGCAGAGTCATCATGAGCTAAAGCCATTGGATATTTGTGAATTTCCTTTTGGATCTAAGCAAAAGGAAGTCTGTATCAATCCATACCACTATAAGAGAGTGGAAAGTCCAGGTAAGTTTCACTTCGCTGAGAAGAATTAAGAATAAACCACCAAAAACCCAACATGGCTCTTACTAATTTGCATATAACTAGGCTTATTACATTAGCCTTCGTTAAAGATTTCATCTTAGGAGGAATACTAGGTTTTAAATTTAGCTTTTTTGAACATTAAGCTAACATTGGCTGCTAGAACTCACTGTCTCTAATAACACCCGCTTCTTTTCTGTGGCTGACATCTCTGAATGCTAAACCCATGTCCCATGTTCACACTAGATCCTGCTCCTTGTTTGTTTGGGAACTGGGCTGTCGTGCAGCAACTGTTTTTCTGGCTTTACATCTTACAAGAGTCTTTATTGTTACATTTACTGTGTGCTTGTGCGTGTGTGTGCTGCGTGCTTGCGTATAAGATGACACATGTGGAGTTCAGCGGACTATTTCCAGGAGTCAGGAGGTCTTCCTGGATCTTGTTACTCATTTTTCATTGCCTAGGACAGTTCCCTTCACTAGTTGTTAGTAGGTACTGGCCAGTATTTTTTTGTTTTTTGTTTTTTTTTTGTAATCAGTGAATTATATATTAGTCCTTTTATTGATGCTATAGCAGAATACCCCAGACTGGAAAAGTTCTCTGTTGAGAAGACTCCAAAACACAGCCAACATGTCTCTCTGATTTGCACATACCTAGGTTTATTAGCTAAAAGTTTACATGAGCCTTTGTTAAAGATTAACAATAGAAATCCTGGGGGTAGAAAGTCCAGGATTAGGAGACTGTCTGGTGTGGGCCTCATAATCAACTGTGCAGCACTCAAGTGTGAGTGAGACAGAGAAGACCGAGTGAAGCTAGAGCGTCCGTAAGGAAACCTGTGGTGCTGGGGATCCGGACCAGTCTTCCCGCATGTTAGGCGTGTGCCCTGTCATGGGCTACCCCCCAGCCCAAGTCACCTGTTGCTGTACCAAGGAGTCCACGTCCACAGGTACAACCTCATCGCTTCCTGTTAGGCCCCACCTCCCAGCATTGTCATGTTGTGAATTTTCTGGTGTATGAACTTCTCAAGATTTTCTATAGCAGCTGCGATACTAGTTGGGATCTTTATCTGTTGATAAACAATAAATAACCATACCTGTGGTAGTTTAAGCACAACACACATTTATTACCTTACAGTTTCTGGGGTTCAGGCATCTGAACTACCCTTCTTAACAGGTGACTACCCTTAACAGCATCTTTTTTTAATTTCTAACCAAGGTGTCTGTCAGGGCTTGGTTTTTTTGGAAGTTCAGACAGGTAAGGGGCTCCTGTGCTACTGACAAGATTTAGTTCCTGTGGAGGTCCTGGCCTCTGGTTGACTGTCGGCTGGAGACTGTGTTCACCTTTTTGTGTGTTCTACACTGTCCTTCCCTCGCAGTGTCACAGTTGCTCTCTACAGAGGGTTTCTCAGAGCATGCATGCATGTTATTTTGTTTTCTTCAGAGCCAGGAAGAGCATTTTCCTACAAGAGGGCATTGAGTTCTTAGCAGTGTGACCTTGCACCCCCATTACTTTGCCATAATTCTGTTGGCTGGAAGCAAGTCCTTGGTCGCATGCTGGAGAGAGAGGACTGTCCAAGCTCATGAATACCCAGAGCCTGTCTTCCGTACTAGAGGAACTGCAAGCCTGTGTGGTTGGAATCAGAGACTTGTGTTACAGTTCAGCCGTGAGCTGCGGTTCATATTTGAGAAGGGTCTCAGTTTCTTATGGAGCCCAAGAAGAGCCTTGGTGTGAGGGAACTGAGGCAGAAAGAACAAGGCAGGTTTAAAGGAAGAATATTGTCTGAAAATTGAAAAATTCTCCAGCTAGGTATTTACTAGCAATCCATGTAAGGATTTTGTCTGTTCCTTCTCATAGTCAAAGTGTAATCGACAGTGGCCAGTAGAATTGTCTTTCTTTTAATCCACTTTATTGTTCCGTGGAAAGGACGGGAGCAATTATGATACTTTACAATAACTTCAGAAATAGCTTGATAGTTGAGTTGCTAGAAAAAGACTATAGAAACCTCATCTTGGTCCCCCGCCCACACGTCTTGGGAGGGTGTAGCCTTATTCAGGAGTGATTGGTGTTCCTCCTTGAGCAAGCAGGAAGGACAATAGATGCCTCATCTCCTGGTACATGCTAGTAAAAAGGGTATTGCTGATTATGGTGACAGTGAGCAGTTTTGAGCACTCATGAACAGAAGTGCTCTCCTAATTCTGGGCTTCTTTTGTTGTAGAGGTAGACAGAAAGCCATGACTTTTCATGGCATTGAAGTCTATTAACTATAAGTCTTAACTTACACAGCACACAGTGAATGCGTGAGAAAAAGATGGGAGGTATAATGAGCCTGGAAGAGTAAGGCCAACCTAAATGGTCCAGTATGTTTTTGACTAGAAAGTATTATCTGGTGGCTGAGAGGTTGGTTTCTAGAGTTATGGTTTTACTATATAGTTATTACCTGTCCTCAGGCAGGATACAAAATCACTTTGATGGAGACAGTACTAATACTAACAACCTAACAGTGTTTTGGGGGAGATTTTTTGAGTCAGTGTGGATCTAAGTGCTTAAACATTATGTAGCCCCAGTCAGTTTCAAATCAAGATCATTTCTCCAGAGGGATCCATTCTGGAAACAGAGCATATGGGGAGTGGGAGGAGAAAATTTTCAGTAAACACTGTTGCAGCTACTTCGAACTGAAAATGCAAGAGCCAAGTAATTAGCAAAAGGACTGAAAAAGACCTACTGATAGAGTTCTAGTTAATCATGTATGTGGATATTCTGAAAGCTTCCAGAAAGAAAATATAGGGCACATAAAAACAAGAACAAACAAAAGCTAGAAATCTAAATTATTGCATTTCTTAATGCAATTCTGGATCCTAGAAGAAAATAAATCATTTATCTTCAAAATCCAGAAGGAAATTATGGCCTGGATTTCTGTATGTAGAGAATGAAAGGGAGAATAATTTCATACATGTTTCCCATTCCGTTCTTAGGAAGCAAGAAGAGGGCAAAGTCAGGAAAGAGGACCCAGCCGGAGAAACAGTCCTCAGCAGCAACTAGGGCAGATAGAGCAAAGGACTGAACACTCCAGAGGAACACAACACAGCAAGTCCATAATTGTTTGATTTATAGCATCTGAAAAAGGTGCTATTGACGGGCTCTGACGAGTGGGTTAGGATACTGGAAATGTGAGTGGTGTGTACTTAAAATTAAGGAAATCATTAACTTTAACAAAAAACACTGCTCAGGAGGAAAATGCATAGTATACTTGATTCCTCAATTGATTTTGTGTGTGTGTGTATAATATGTATGTATGAGAGTGTATAGGACGTGCATATGTAGTAACACTACATACCAACTGTGCCCAAATTTTAAAAAATAGGTTTTATATGTATGGGTATTTTGCCTGCATCTTGTGTGCCTGAAGAAGCCAGAAGACAGCATCAGATCCTGAAAAAGTGGAGTTAGAGACTGTTATAATCTGCCGTGTGGGTGATGGGAATCAAACCTAGGTTCTCTCTCTCTTTTTTTGTTTTTTTTTTGTTTTTTTTTTTTTTTGTTTTTTGAGACAGGGTTTCTCTGTGGTTTTGGAGCCTGTCCTGGAACTAGCTCTGTAGACCAGGCTGGCCTTGAACTCACAGAGATCTGCCTGCCTCTGCCTCCCGAGTGCTGGGATTAAAGGATTAAACTACTGAGCCATCTCTCCAGCCTCTTAACCCAATTTTTAATAGATTAGGGAAATAGAAAGGGCTAGACTACTATAAGAAAGATACCTCAGCTAGTAGTCATAGTTCTTAGGAGGCCAAGGCAGTAGGATTGCTGTGTTTGAGGCTAGTCTGTGCAGCAAGACTGTTTCTCTCCCCCACCAACAAAAACAGTTGCTTCATTTACCATAAGAGAAGTTTATAAATAATGTCATAGAATCAATAATAACAGTTTATCATAGTATGCATATAGGATGCATCGCAGTGCCCAGTGTAAACAAGGTCTGTGGAGGAGTTACAACAGAAAGCGCTCAAAATCCCTTGCATGCTGTCGTCTCTTACTAAATATGTTAGACTTGTCTCTTTCTCTCCACATATTATTTTATGTGAAAATAAAAAAAAA
>NC_022018.1:57634631-57663424 GCF_000317375.1 Microtus ochrogaster
GAGAGAGGCAGAAGTGAAGCTGCCTCTCCGAGAGGAAGATGGAAAAGAGCTCAGGCCTGAAGCTGAAGATCAGCCTGCCTCAGCAGATGGGGAGGGGAATGGGTGTGGCTTTTCTCTTAAAGGGACAGGAAAGCACAACATTCCCAGGTCTTCCTTACAATAAAAAGCACGCATGTCAAGGAAGCAGAAAAGGAAGGACCCAAGATGGCAGCGGGCAGGTCAGAGGTAATGGGAGTGGGCGTGGCTTGTCCCTTAAAGGGACAGGAAAGCACAACAGATAGTATACAAATGAGAGGGAAAACAGGGATTTTAACTGCCTACAAAAATACCTTGACTGAACTGAATTCTTTAGTTATTTTACTGTTATTCAGATTGCGGGATAGCTAAGTATAAATCCTTCCTAATTTCTGCTCTACTCTGCAGGCAGCTGTCTCACCTTTCTCTAGCGATAGCTGTTGTTACTACATAAGAGAGCAGAGCACTGGCTGCAGGATCCTTATGTGTGTCTTTACTTCTGAGAGGTGAAGGATGACCTGGTTAGCATATATATTTGATTTTGTTGCTGTTGCATAGTCCAGAGTCAAATTAAATTCTTTTTCTTCCCCCTGAAATGGAGTTAACATTGACAACTAAAAGAACATTGTGAAAGAGATAATCAGTACGTTTACTTTCCTGCAGGAGATAATCAGCTACTCGTCATTATAGTTGGGGTCTTTAGAGATGGACACTCGGATAAAGGAAACTACTCGATTACATTCTGAGAGGTTGTTACGTGTGTCCTCATGATTGTATTTAGAGGGCTGACTGTGAGCAGACTCTCACTCTGGAGGGTTGTTGGATGGATGAGGAGAGCCTTACCAGTTCGCTGAATGCTGAACGTGAGCTCTCTGACCTACTGAAAATGCTCAGGGCACCGCAGGCTGACCTCCACTTCCCTCCCTAGTCTTAACCTCTGCCTAGATCGGTGCTAGACCAACTCGCTGTTTCCTCCCTTCTCACCGCCTCTCTTCTCTCCTAGCTCTCATGGGAAATCCTCTTGTCCCGTCAGGTGTTACCCTTTCCATGTATTTGGTTTCCTGCTGGCTAGATATGCTCACTTCTTGAGTTCTTATTAATTGCATTAAATGTTGTTTCTTATTCTAACTGCTTTTGAAATGGCTTACATGGAGAATGGCATCCTTTCTGAATTTCTTCTTCCAGAGTCCCTCATACAGGCTAAATGCCAGAGGGCTTTTGGTTTGGTTCTGATGTAAACACAGATTCAGATTCTACAGAACACTGCCCCCCCATCAGTTAACTTTAATCACGGCTTGCTTCTCTTTTCTCCTCCAGCCCCTTAAGTGTTCCTGACTGACTGTTGTTTTTCTTTCAGTCTTACCTCCAGTGTTAGTGCCTCGCCACAACGAATTCAATCCGCAGCATAGCCTTCTGGTTCAGTTTAGGAACCTAAGCCACAATGAACCGCACATGCCACACAACGCCACGTTTCCGGATTCCTTCCAGCAGCCCAACAGCACCCCTTTCCCCTTGTCTCCTAACAGCCCCTACCCCCCTTCCCCCGCCAGCAGCACATACCCCAGCTCCCCAGCAAGCTCTGCACCAGGAAGCCCATTTCAGCTCCCAGGTAAGCCTGAGGGTGGGAATTGTTTGCAGTGCTGCTCTTCTGAGTGAGATTGCTGTGGGGACATTTTCTTTAGGAATTTATTTCCACAAGAAGTTGAGTTTATTTTTCAAGTTCCATTATGTTCGAAAATCTGGAAATAAGGGTATTAAGTATAAATGTTTAATTTGCTGTTAGGCGTTGTCTCAAATGAATACTTTCATCTAGATTCAGTGCTATATGTAGCTCTGTCTTAATATATCCTGTATAAACCTTGAGGCAAAAGACAACTTCTATTCAGTTTTATATTTATCAAAACAAAACGATCTAGCTGTAGCTTTCGCAAAAATTCACAACTTTGAGTGTTGGAAGGCCAAAATTTCGTTAACGTTTCCGAAGCTAATTGCTCTGTCATTTAATGGGGCGTGTTAGTTATTTGGGGACATTACAAAAGAATGAGATAACTTCAAAAAGTGCATTTTGAAGGGACACAGTTTTAGAGGACACTGCAGTATGTGATGATAATGATGGCAATTAAAAATGTGCCTGTAGTATGTGTCCAAGGTGGTCTGTGGCCGCACATTGCTGTGTTAGCTGCAGTTTCTTTGAACATAGATAGCTTTAAAAGAAAGAGAAAATTTTTGACCTTGGGTTCCACTTTAGTGTTGTTCCTGGTATCCTGGATTATCGAGGGTCCAAGTTAATGTAGGCTTGTAGTAGGTGTGCTGGAGAGGTTGTGTGTGCTCTTTTCTGCTCTTGTACAGTGTCCTACATCTGTGTGTGCATTGTTCTGTAGTGAATCCTGCTGATAACCTTGCCAATTTAAAAATGCTTTTAGAGTAATAGCTTTAAGCAGAATGAAGACTATCTTCTTTGAGGAATGGATGTGTTTCATTTTCTTGCTCTTAGCTGATACACCTCCTCCTGCCTATATGCCCCCCGAGGATCAGATGGGACAAGATAACTCCCAGCCCATGGACACAAGCAGTGCTGTCATTCCTCAGATCATGCCCAGCATATCCAGCAGAGGTGAGAAGAGCGCTTGCTGCTTCCTTTTGTTGGTGCTATTCCTGCTTCCTTTAACTGCTTGACCACTTTTCTTTACAGTGCTAAGAATCCAATCCAGGGCCTTCCTACTCTAGGTAAATAATCTCCCACTGAGTTAATTTCCCAATCTTAGTCACTTGTGCAAACAGCGTGAATGGAGTATGGCTGTAAAATCAACTGAGTGTGCAGGTCAGTGGTTTGGGCAAGTATATGAAATTTTGGTTCAAAATGTAATTTACAAACATTGTCATAACCTTTCCAAAGAGATTTCCACCTCACCCTGGGATCAACAAACCTCTGTTCTCTATATGGATATTTTTCTGAATATTTTCATAAAATAGAGTCATGGGGGAAAAAAGGCCAGGCGGTGGTATTGTACACCTTTAATTCCAACACTTGGGAGGCAGAGGCAGGTGGACCTCTGTGAGTTCGAGGCCAGCCTCGTCTACAGAGGAAGTTTCAGGACAGGCCCCAAAGCTATAGAGATCCCTGTCTCAAAAAACCAAATATATACATATATAGCGTCATGGGGACAGTGAAATGGATTAGTGGGTAAGTGCATGTACTACTAACCCTGATGATCATGCCAGGGACCTGAGTTTGTTTACCAAGAGGCACATGGTAGGAGAGGAATCCCCTCCTAGATAGTGTAATAAAAGTGCACTGGTAGATAATATATTTAAAGATTTATTTATTTTTGTTCTCTGTATATGCTTTGCCTGCATGTGTGTATGGGTGTTGTGAACTGAATCTGGGTCCTCCTCAAACATTAAGTGGTCTAAACCACTGAGCTGTCCCTACAGCTTCCAAATATAATCCTTTAGATTGTATTTCATTCACTTAGCACAGTGTGTCAAGGTCGCCTATGGTGTAGCGGTGTTCAGCAGACCTTTGAGTGGTTTGCAGTTGGATTAGTGTTCTGAGTAGCTGCACCCTTAGAGCACTGTGTACAGGGCTTTGTGTAGGTACTGATTTTTTTTTTAATCTTGGGTAGATGCCTATGAGCAGAATTTCTGATCAGAAGGTAAGCTTAACTATTTGAGAAGAATAGCCAGAGTTTTCCAGTGTGGCTGCCAATATCTGTCTACTTTCTATCTAAAGTCTAGCTTCTCCGTACCGTCCCAGTACTGTTACCGCCTAGCTTTTGAAGGGTTATTGTACCCAATGGGTGTGAAGCACTCACTGGATTTCATTTGTACGCCCTATAGTGTACTGACGTTGGACACTAAAGTGCTTTTTCTGCAGTCTTTATTGAGCTGTAGTGTTCTTTGTAGATTCTGGAAGTGGACCACCCCACTCTTTTTGGTGAGATCTAACTCAGGTCACAGTGAGTGGCAGTAGATTGTTTACATGAAGAAATATTGTTCTAGATCCGTTTTTTTCTAATTAATTAACATTAAATAAAGCCATACAATACTTGTTTATTATGACTAGCTTATTTCTCTTAGCACAACACCCTTTTGAGGCCCACATACATTGTTGTATTTGTCAGAATTTCATCCCTTAGGTGAACAGTCCTCCCTTGTGTGTGCCCTGTGTGCTCGCCTGCTCTCACAGAGGAGCTGCTGTGCTGTTCCCACTTTTGCTCTGCTCTGTCATCTGCAGAAGCACCACCTGGAGGCTGCTGCAGTGTTGCCGTGGTGTAGATGCGCTCTTGTTATGGTAGGCTGGTTGATTACAGCGCTCAAATGTTCTATTTCCTTTCTAATTGTTCTTTCTAAAATTGAGAGTGAAAGATTGAAGTCTCAAACAATTAGGATAGACTTACCTATTTCTACTTTCAATTCTTTTGATGATTACTTCATGTATTTGGAGACTCCTGTCAAAATGTACAATTCAGGAATATTAAATACATTCAGCACTGTGCAGCTGTCCTCACTGTTTCCAGAGCTTGTTTTCCTCCTAAATAAACCCTGTGCCCATTATAAATACCCCCATTTTTCTTCCTCTAACCCCTGGTCAGTAGCAGTCTACTTTCTATCTGAGTTTTCCTGTTCTGAGTGTCTGCTCTAGGTGGACTCATCTACTACTTGCATGTCCTTTTGTGTTCTGCATGGCATGTCCAAGAGTTAGCCATGTCACAGTGTATGTTTAAATCTCATTCCTTATTAGGGATGAATGACATCTGTATAGTTGTTCACCATGTATCTATTTATGAACACTTGGCTTTATTCTACTTTTGTGGCCATTGCATAGCAGGCTGTTGCTTGGGTCTGTCTGAGTATTACATACATTTTGGAGTAGAATTGCTGTGTTCTGTGCTAATGATGTTTAACCTTTAGAACCCCCAAACTGCACAGCAGCTGCATCACTGCGTTCCCAGTGGCACTGCATAAGCTTTTGAGTTTTCCACATTCTCGCCAGCTTGTTTTTCTGTTGTTTATGATATTGTCCTTGCTCTCCTCATCATTACAATGGTTGTCCTAATGTCTGTGAAGTGGTGCTATATATAGGGTGCTTTACTTGACAAGTAAGGAATAGTGTGGTTGTTGTTTGTTTTTCCCATGATGTTAGCATTGTGCTTGTGCCTTATGTTGTTACAAGTGTTTTACAGATGATTTACTGACATTTTGGGTGCTACAGAGGTATCTCTGAGTAAAGTCTTGCTGTGCAAGTATAAGGACCTGAGTTCCCATCTTTAGCATTCACATAAAATCCAGGCACACAGCACACCTTGAATCCTGGTGCTCCTACAGGGCAAGGGAAGTGGAAACAGAAGAATCCCAGTAAGTTTGAGAGCCAGGTAGTCTTCCAAACCAGGTAGCAAATAGTAAAGAACCCCTGGCCCCCAAAGAAGGTGGTGGAAGGCAAGGATTAATCCTTGAGTTGTCATTCACACTTGACTACAGCATGCAACGAGATAAAGTAAAAAGATACTATTGATACTTTTAAAAGATCAGTGTGTGTGTGTTTTATCTGTGATATTCACCCACAGCTAACTCTGTACCTAATGGTGAAAGATGGGTTTTCCACTAAACTCAGCAACGGCAGGGTAGCAGCACCTCTGCAAGTGCTCCTGGTCTGTTTAGACCTCACGTCGTCTTCAGTGCATCTCTTTGTTTAGGATAATGACACAGATACTAATGTACTTATGTATTTTCATAAAGTTGCTGGAAAAGGGTTTGACTTGACTAATTTAAACCTGTATTGGTTTACTATAGACCTGTTTCAGAGGTGCTGTTGCTGCTGCCTTTGGGATTGTGTCTTTCCCAAGTTAAGTAGAGAACTTTAAGCCCCAGTCTGGTTGTATTTGGAAATGTGGGCTTTCGGGAGGTAATTGGGTCTGAATGAGTCATAAGGATGGAGTCGTCCTAGTGAGGCTAGTGCCCCTATGAGAAGAGGAGTTCCCTTGTTCTCTCTCTGTCCTTGAGCACAAGCCAAGGAAAGGCTGTGCTAGCAAAAAGCAGGAGGGTAGTGGTCTACAAACCAGGAAGTAGCCCCTCATTAAACATGGAAGTTGCCTGGATTCCTTGCCTCCAGGACTGTGAGAAATAGAGTTCTGTTGCTCACCTCAGCCATCATGGGTTTCCTGGAGCATCTGAAGCCACTGATACAGAAGTTGATACCTAGAATGTGGTGCTGTTGTACAGATACCTAAGAATATGGCTATGGTTTTGGAACCAGTAGAGGCTGGAGAAAGGGCTTGTGAAGTGACTGATAAAAAGGAGTAAAGAATCTTTGCATTTTTTTAAGGAACATATTAATTTTGTGTTTAGAATGTGGTGGGAATATAGTGCTGAGCCTGATGCTTCTGCACTCAGGCCTAATTGAAAACACTGGAAGATGAAGAAAAGGCCTTCCTTGTAACAAATTGGCAGATTGGTTGGATAATGTTGATGTTCAAGTGTTTTGGGGAGGGAAGAACTATATAGATGCAAAATCAGTTACTTAACTGAAGATATTCTTAAACCAGTCAAAATATGACTGGTTTCTCCTGATTGCTAATAATAAAATATGAAAAGATTAAAAAGGAAACTCTTACTTAAAAAATAACTTAAGATTTAAGAGATTTTTCATGCTGTATACATTGTAAATAAGAATGTGTGTTTGGGGAAGAACTAAGGATTTTGTTTACATTTAAGAGTGGCCTGATCAGGCCCCTCTGAACCACGATTAATAAAAGCTCAATTAATAAAAACTCAAGATCAGAAGAAATTGGGTTTCAACCTGAAGATCTGAAAAGCAAAACAGCCACTCACTGATTCTTACCCCAACCTCAGTCTAAGATGGCGATCCTACCTCCTGGAATCTCAGAAGGAGACTGTGTCTCTGAGAGCTGTTTCCTCCCATTTTTAATTCTCTCTAGGACTGGGACTAAAGGTGTGTGCCATTATCTGGTCTGTAGGGCTAACCAGTGGGACTATTCTACTCTCAGATCTTCAGGCAGTCTTTGCCTTTAATCCCAGGACTCGGGAAACAGAGATAGGCAGATCTCTGTGAGTTTGAGACCAGCCTGGTCTACAAGAGCTAGTTCTAGGATAGGCTCCAAAGCTACACAAAGAAACCCTGTCTTGAAAAACCAAAAAAAAAAAAAAAAAAAAAGAGAGAGAGAGAGAGATAAAAAAAAATGCTACTATACTCCTCCTCCATCAGGAACAGAGTTAATTTGAGTTGAAGGTAGGTGGATTAGGGGTAAGGAAGACTGTTAGACTTTTACAAGGCAGGACATTTAAGCTCTTTGGTTGTAAGCTCAAAAGAGCTGGCCTGGAGGGTGATTGTTTCATTGGGTTGCATGGACCAAGGGCTGAAGATGCTTAGAGCACAGCTCTCTGCAATGCACAGTTGAGCTCTATCACAGCTGAAGAGGCTTAACTACAGACCTTACAGTTTTTACTGGTGTGAATTAAGTCTCTGGGAACTTAGGAGATAAGATTCGTATGTGTTTTGCATGTGAGACAGAGGTGAAATAGTAATGGACCTAATTTTAAGTCCTTCCAATTGTGTTGAAACCCTAACCCTCAGTAAATGCTGTTTAGAGATAGGGCCTTTTAAGAGGCAGTTAGGTTTAAATAAATTCCTGAGATTAGGGCCTTCAAAATAGTTACTTTTCCTTACATATTAGACATGGAGGCCAATGGGTAAACGTGCTTGCTTGGGCAAGCCTAGTGACTAGACTTCAGTTCCCTGAAACACTGTACAAAGAGCGATAGCTTGTCTCTGTGATCTCAGCCCTTCTGCAGTGAGATAGGAAGTGGATGCAGCCTGGAGTAGGTAAATAAAGCAGAGACAAGGAGATCCTCACACACACACACACACACACACACACACACACACTATGCTCTGAAGACCTTATAAACACACAGCAAGAGGACAGGCAGCTCTCTGTTTATGTAACAGGAAGTGAGTCTCTACTAGACAGCACATCTGTTGACACCTTGGCCCCTGGAACAAACTGTGAGAAATAATTGTGGTTTTGTTATTGTTGTTTTGCTTTGAATTTAAGCTGTTCAATCTGTGGTATTTTGTTAGAGCTGTCTGAGCAGACCAAGATAAGTTGTCTTGGACTCTAAGATAGAAATCTCAGTGAAATTTAAATGAGGTATCTATTTTCTTTGTTATATAACGCTTGGTTAGGCCTAAGGGTAAATAAATATTCACAGAACCTGGTGGTTTAGCTAATCAGTTATTAAACTTCTCTTCTGTTTTCAGATGTTCAGCCTGTTGCCTATGAAGAGCCCAAACACTGGTGTTCAATTGTCTACTATGAACTGAACAACCGTGTAGGGGAAGCTTTCCATGCATCTTCTACTAGTGTGTTAGTAGATGGATTCACAGACCCTTCGAATAACAAAAGTCGATTCTGCTTGGGATTGCTGTCAAATGTGAACCGTAATTCAACCATTGAAAACACTAGGCGGCATATTGGAAAAGGTAATCTTGAATTTCTTTCCATGCCGTTGAAGGAAGTCCTTTTTTTATATTTTTGTATTATCTGGGTACAATTCATTGCAGAAGGTACTGGAAACATCCAAAAAATCTTAAGGTAAGGCTTTTGCCTCAAGTTGCAGGTTTAAAGAATGTTATCAAATAAAATGACAGTAAGTGTGGTCCTGCTCAGTTTCTGTTTCTAGTACTAGAGACCTGAAGTCCTGTTGTCTGCTTCGTCAAGTTTCGCTAACAGTCAATTAAGTCAGGGCCTAAATGAAAAGTAAGAAACATATATATATAGAGAGAGTAACCAGAGTCAAGGAGACACCGTGTAGCTGCTGAAGAAGGAGGAGAAGGACCTATCGGAATCTTTCCGGTAAGCCACAGCGTTGTGGCGATACACAGATTAATAGAAATGAGTTAGATTAAGATGTAAGAGCTAGCTAGAAATATGCACAAACCATTAACCAAACAGTTTTGTAATTACAGTTTCTGTGTGATTATTTGGGTCCGAGTGGCTGGGAAACAAATGCGCAGCCTCCGCCTACAAGCCTCCACAGAAGCACACAGACTGCATAGGAACATATGTGTAACTTAATCTGATGCATGAGATAAGGTTTAAAAGGATATACACCAAAGTCAGAGCAGTGTCTACTTACGGCTAAGAAAAACCTGAGCTAATTCCTAGATATATTGGAGAAGTATTTGGTAAATTTTACTATTAGAACTATTAGTTAAATTTTACTATTAGAACTGCTTTCTCATAGTATTTTTAAGTATATTTGTAGAAAACTTTAATAAATTGTATTTTACTATTTTGTGTGTATGTATTTTACTATAGGTATGTCTGTGCACCATATGCATACAGTGCCCTCAGAGGCCAGAAGAAGAGGGTCTCCTGGGACTGGAATTAAAGACGGTTCTGAGACTCTTTGTAGGCGCTGGGAATCCAGCGTGGGTTCTCTGCAAGAGCAGCCAGTACTCTGAACTGCTGAGTCATTGCTCCAGTTTCATGAAGGGTGAGGGGGGAGAGACGGCTTTTTAAAAGAAAGGAAAATGAGTCTGCCATTTCAAAGCTCTTTCTTATAATCCGAAGTCACATCGTATGTTTGGATTTCTGTGGATGATGGTTGAAATGCTGTGGTCCTGTTTGTCAGCAAATGGTGGAAAACTTCACTAACTTTTATGATGATTGACGTACCAGGCGTTTCTTTCAAAGTACTCATAGAATGAAGTTTTAAAGAGCATCTTTTCTTTGGTAGAGAAACAAATGGTGGTTGGAAGAGCAAACGTGGCTCAGTCCCAGGATCTTTTAGTTAGGCTGGTTATTTTTGGCTACTGAAGGCCATCTAGTGGTGGTTGTTGGCATTTGTTGTGTCTTTCAGATGCTGTGGTTCCTCCACACTTGTCTGGCTCTCTGCGGTGCTTTGCTCAGCCTCTTTCCGGTCATTTCTCTTTCAGGTGTTCATCTGTACTATGTTGGTGGGGAGGTGTATGCCGAGTGTCTTAGTGACAGCAGCATCTTTGTTCAGAGTAGAAATTGCAACTTCCACCATGGCTTCCACCCCACCACTGTCTGTAAGATTCCCAGCAGCTGCAGCCTCAAGATTTTTAACAATCAGGAATTTGCCCAGCTTCTGGCTCAGTCTGTCAACCATGGGTTTGAGGCTGTGTATGAGCTCACCAAGATGTGCACCATTCGAATGAGTTTTGTCAAGGTGAGTGGTTTGATCTCTACTATGACTTTAGTCATTGTAAATATGTACACGTTATTAAAAATTACTAGATGAAGCTATCACTGCTTTTGACTTAGTTTGATACATTGCAAGTGAAGTCTCAAATTTAACATTTTAACCATCTGACAGGTTATTTCATTTTATAATATACATAAAATCCTTGATAATTTTGATATTGGGTAAGGATTAAGTTTATAAGATATTTCAGTTAGCAGACTAAATTTTCGGAAAGCATTTAATATTATAATTGCATTTTGAGTGCCTCAGATTCCATGGCAGTGACCGTGGGACTGAATTCTAGTGCTAACTTTCTTTACTGTGGCTCAGTCCTCTTACAGAGGATTTCTAAAACCTATCATTTACTTTTTTGTTGTTGTTTGTTTTGTTTTTAGTCATTTTCAAGATAGGGTTTTTCTGTGTAGCTGTTATGGAACTCACTCTTAGACCAGACTGGCCTTGAACTCAGAGATCCCCCTGTCTGTGCCTCCCAAGTGCTGAGATTAAAGGTGTGTGCCTCGCTCACTTGGCCAGAATGACACTGTCATTTACTCTTGTGGCCTGCTGTTACTGAACATTCCAAAGATTGTGTCTCATTAGCAAAATGTTGAGGAAGTTCCGCAGTTGGCTCTGCTCCATCCTGGTGCTGGAGGGTTAGCACAGGAGAGCAGCAGCACTGTTGCAGTCTGTGTGCTTGCTTGTGTGTTGTTGTTGTGTTGTTGTTGTTGTGTTGTTGTTGTTGTTGTTGTTGTTGTTGTTGTGTTGTTGTGTGTTTCAGTTCCCGGTCTACTGTTTCCTTGCTGCTTGTCAGTCATATGAATTTACTTTCTCTTCCCTTTTTGAAATACAGCTTTGTCTTTTATTCTCCTGTCTCTCTTCATTTCCACTACTTCCCTGGGGCAAGGAGCACTATAAACAGAAAGACAGAATTTGATAAATTAAGAAAATAAAAAGTAAAAATTATATATAAGTATTTCTGTTTTTATCTGAAAGTTACTTTATCTTATTAATTCCTCACCTTTAAGAATAATGGCTTAATGTAATTACTAGAGGAAATAAAAAAACAGACAACAGAAAAAGCCCCAAACCTTGAAGACCTTTTTCTGTGAGAGAACATAGTCTATGGCCTTTGTAAAATTAAAAACATTCCAAAATATATTTGTCCCCATGGGTCTATATCAGAAATTCTGTTATTTATTAAAAGTTTTTAGCTTTGAATAATGCATGTCACATGAATGCTGATTGGTTTTCTGTAGGTGTTCAGTTTAAGTATACTTTTTGTGTTTTTACAGCTAAACTTTTATTGTTAAAGTTAGTATAGACTGTTGACTGTTCAAGAGGGATTTGCTTTGCTGTCTGTTCCTTTTCAGGGCTGGGGAGCAGAGTACCATCGACAGGATGTTACTAGCACTCCATGCTGGATTGAGATTCACCTCCATGGGCCTCTTCAGTGGCTGGATAAAGTCCTTACTCAGATGGGCTCTCCTCTGAACCCCATTTCTTCTGTTTCATAGTGCAGAAATATTCTTTTCAACTATATTTTTACTGGACTTGTTTTGATTTTAATAGAATTTCCAGTACAGATGCTGTGAGCTGACATGGAAAAACAGATATTATTGCTTATTTTTTCTACATAATTGTGACCAACACATTTGTATTTTGTGATGAATTTACATTTGTTTGTATTCATGTTCATTGTAACTTTCAAAAGTATTGTAAACAATGTAGAGCATTTTGCCCCCATTGAGAAGTTTGGCATTGATGTTAAACTGGAACATACTTTTGTTTATTGTCCCAACTGTTTTTTACAAGGCAGTGCACCACATAATGAAGATTTTCCTGGAAGAGGGCATGGAATATGGAAAGTCCTAGGCGATGAGTTTCTAGTCAGGTCTTTGTCCTGCCACTTTTGAAAAAGCATAGTACATTGTTTTGCAAAGACATGGTAGGAGCTTAAAGGAAACTATTGAATCTCTATTTGAAGGATACTGTGCACTCCTGATGTGCTTGGTGAAAGCAAGGTGGTGGATCTCTAGATGTCATAATTGACATTTAGTGGAGCTGGTGTTTGTCAGTGTAATGTAACTCTGTGCTATATATCGTTTGTAAAACATTTCCTTTAAAATGCCTAGTATCTGTCATTTACTCAAGTTTGTCATAAGTTTTATTGAACAGTTGAGTGTGTACATGGCCTTGTTCAGCTGTGTTTGCTGCTTTGGGCCAGTGTTTCAAGAACTCTAATTTTAATGTGCATTAACCTTTTCATTTTGCACTTTTATGGGTGACAGTTTTAGTGTGACCTGCGCTAGAACAGTCAGGTGACCTGATCTTAGCTCTTCCCTTTACTTCCTTGGCACTCCTTTGTATCAGCACTGTCATTTAGAGATTCCAGTTGTGCGACATGATGCTTCCCCTAGCTTTTATCTTTTAATCTAATGTATGAAGTTGTTATTCTATAGCTCCAACTAAGGTGCCTATTAATTCCCTACAATTTTATGGGTGTTATTAATGTTGAAAGATCATATACTTAATACTATTGCTCTTACACCAGACTTTCCATACAAGGACCTATGCAGTGTGGCCATCAGGCTCTTTGGGTGGGTCCTGAAGATGAGACTCCTGGTGTGCTGGTGACTGAGTTATCAGTGGGGGTTGGGATAGCGCATTTGTAATGTCATGTAACAAAGCATGTAGACTTGTCTCTCTCAGCATCAATGCTTTGCCTTTTTCTTTTATTCTTTTAGAGCCTACCTTGATGCTAGTCTCCAGAACACCATCTTGGATGTCAATACTCTAAGACACCCATTTAGTTCACTGTGCCTTTGGCCTTAGGGAACAGTCAGACGGACAGTTTTGGCCTGAGAATGAAGACACTACTTTGATAAAGAAAAAAAAAATGACCTAATTTCCCTATCAGAACGAGAAGCTTGATTTCCTGGTGCCACTTTATTCTGCTGCTGAAAATGTTATTTTGGTTTGACTTTTTATAATGCCCTTCCTGCCGTTATGGGGAAAACAGCTTTTTGGGGGGTGGGGGTGGGGGAGGCATGAGTCCCCTTGTTTTCTGTGTCATTATTTATTGCCTTTCAGAGTGTAGCCATTGAGTGGCTTCATTCCTTCCAAGAAGTGCTTTGCTGGGCCTTCAGTAGCTTGAGCCTTCATGGCGCAGTCTTTAGAGCATTGCAGGTCTCAAGTTGAATGACAGGTACCCGTCAGTGAGCTCTGCTGAAGTCTGGAAACAAGTGCCTTGCTAGTTCCTTTGTTCGACAGTGAGTTGGTTATGTTGTTTGTCCACAGTCATGTCACGGCCCTCCGGGTGGCAGGGTTCTGTGTGAATGCAGGACTGAAACTCTTAGCTGTCCAGAGTTTCATGGAGAAGTCCAAACCCATTTCCTAAAAGTTATCAACATCACATCTGTGTCTGTAAATGAGAAGTGCAGTCTGTCTGCCTGCTCCTGTAATGTCTAAGGACATACTTAACGTCTGTGGGTAGGAAAAAAAGTGCGCAAAGCAAATGCAGAACTCTGGCCTGCAAGAAGCAGTTCTTGTAAAGAAGCCGTTCAGAAGGGTGTGGCTGCTTGGCATTTGTGAGGAATGCTTGTCCTCAGACCCAGAGCAGCAGCCGTACGTCTCTCTGTGATGAGTCTCCTGCAGCCCCGGACTGGCATTGACCCTGCTAACTTGCTGAGGGTGGCCTTGAGCTTCTGATCCTTCTGTGTCTACCTCCCAAATGCTGGGGTGACAGATGGCCACTTTTGTACCCGTCTCTGTGGTGTTGAGGATCAGACTCAGGACTTTATGCATGCTAGGCGAGTGCTCTACCAACTGAGTGACATCTCAAGTTCAGTGACCACATTTTAGTGTGCAAAATATATTAATATATGCCAGATAAAATGACAGATTTGCAAATAATGAAAATTGCCATCAGTTTGGTGAATTCTACAAATGGTAGAATCAAATCTCAGTCATGGAATACAACAACAAGATGCATGTAGGAAAAATCATGGCCTGAGGAGGCCGTTTGACTGGTCCGTCTGCAGGGTAGCATGACGGCCTGGTTGTTGTTACCAGACTAAACTGAGGAGGCCATTTGAGTGGTCCGTCTGCAGGGTAGCATCTGGATTGCCAGCGTGAGACCAGTATTAAGATTGCTAGATACACACTTCAGCCAGCTACACTAATAATGCAGGTAGGGAATGTGCCGGTGTTAACGTGTGGACACCCTTGGGGGTGTAAGTGGCAGTGACATTGCCATACGAGATGTACTGTCGAAGTGAACACTGGACTGCCTGCAAGGACCTGCGGAATATTTCCGTCCCTGGCCAGTAGTGCCCTTGTGAGGAGAGACACCTCATGAAACCGAGTCGGGGGTGTGGTGTGCCCGTGTTGCTGAGAGCACCGTGGTGGCACAGGCCCTGTCCTCATGCCTTTTCTAGCCATTTCCCTGGAGCACTTGGATCGTCTTCCTCTTCTCACTTCAAGTTTTGTCTCCTTTTGATTCCTGAAGATGAAATATTCTTAAAAATTACTGGTTTTTAAAAATTTATTTTCTTGGGTTTTTGTTGTTTTGAGACATAGTTTCTCTATATAGCCCTGGCTAACATGGAAATTACTGTGTAGGCTAACCTTAAACTTGAAGTAATTCTCTTGCCTCTGCAGTTCTGGGGTTACAGGCACATGGCTCGGTACAGAGACCTCTGATGGTTTTTAGAGTTCAGCCTCAGGTGATGGTGCGCATTTAGACCTATTATCTTTAAAGTGCTCTGAACCCCTTCTTTGTCTACCAGGTAAATCCTCTGCTGTCTGGGGTCTCGGTAAAAATGTATGTTCTCAGTATACACACAGCTAAATAACCAGGCAGCTTTTAATGTAGGTGACTTGTGGTTTTAGAAGCGTTTCTTGATCTTAGGGGAGGGGATTTTCCAATGCTGTGGTTTGTAGGGACCCTGATACTAAGGAGAATAACCTCTTGAAGGTAATCTCCGGTGCGTGGCTGTTTCCTCACAGTGGTAGGGGTTTCTCCTTTGGAATGTGCCAGTTCTTAGAAGTTTTGTTTAATAAGATGCATGTATAGGAAGTGAGCATTGAAGGCATTTGTTCTACACTAACAGTTTTCTGTCTGCTGGACGGACACTTAAACAGTTCTGTAGACTGTTGGGCTGCAGTGGAGTGTGTGCTGATAATGGCCAGCAGTGGTTAGCAGTGGCCTCAGTGGTGGAGCACTTCCCTGGCAGGCTAAAGCCCTGTGTTTAGTCCCCAGCACTGCATAAACCAAACCAAACAGCTCTCAGATGCACCAGTACTGTAACTGAAGCGACCACCCACAACTGGATGGTGTCAAAACCAAGGACAACAGAGTCTTAGCGACATCCTAAAAAGTGAGAATCCATGTTAGAATACTTAGCCGGTGACTGTTGCTGCTCAGTGATGACCTCGTCCCCTGCCAGGATCCAGTGCTGGAGCATTGGACCTCAGAAGAGGAGTTTGTGTCCTTGTCCAAGTGAAAATCAGCGTAAACAGTTACCATTTAAGGATTTGTTTGAAGTGCTCTTCTTAAAAATCCCCGAATTTTGTGTGCAGATGGGACACCTGCTGGCTCCTGCCCCGCTGTGGGTCCTGTTTGTTACTGTGAACTGGTGTTAGCCATAACTGTGCTCCAGTTAGGCCAAAGAGTCAGTCCTAAGTTCTTTTGAAAGAAGGTATTTTAGAGTCGGCTGTCCTCTTCTGATGCCATTGGCGATGCTGCTGCTTTGGCATTCTGTGGAGCTAAAGTATGGGGATCGTAAGTAATGATTGTTGGGCTGTGGCACTTTAGCATGCCTGGTTAAAGTTGCAATCTGAGTTTACTTACTTAAATTTGGGTAGGAATAAAGTCATGGAGAACGAATAGCTGGTGTGTCCCTGCCTTTTCCAAGGAAGACCTCTCCCGTGTGGATGGTGGAGAGCAAGAGCCGACGGCTGCACTGTGGTCTGCTTGCCTGCATTGGGCCTGCTTCCCTTTATGTCGTAGGAGACGAAACTAGCAGCATGCTTCAATTCCGCTCCTTTTTGATACTTACAAAAATGTATTAGGTTTTACTATATTGTGCTTCTCAAAGCCATAACTATTAAGCAATTTGTTTTGCATATTGTTTGCTAATACTTTATTTTAATAAACCTCAAAATGTGCTTGTGGTGTCTGTTTTTGTTTATTTTCTGGTTCTCTACCCTAATTCATGATTCACATAGTAGTGATCTAAAGAGGGCGAGGTTTTCGTTGATGCAGAATTCTCAGTGCTATGGACAGGAGGTGCATAGACCACACACAGCCTCTAACCACACACGTGAACTTGACTTGGAAAGTTTTGTCCATTTTGTTTGAATGGGAGTTGCTGTCTTGTTCCTTTTTGTGCCTTGTTTTGAAGAACAATTGAGGCCTATTCTGGGGTATTTTAGTTTAGTCAGTGTGTTCTGGATGTCCTTTAAGTGATGGGCTTGCCCAGCAGAGTTGGCTATGTAGTGTGTGCCTGGCTGTGTTTTAGTCCTGGGCCTACGGCTCTGCACTCCTCAGCAGGATGCTTAGTTACTCTGTGCCTCAGGTTCTGCAGCTATAGAGTTCTACTTCATAGAAAAATTAAGTGAAGCAATACAAATCAAAGTATTTAGGCTACTGCTTGGGATAAAATAATTCATTAAAATTACCTGTTAAGTCTTGTTACTTTGACTTCAAGCAACTATTTCTAATACTATTGAACCTTGACCCTGGTTGATAAACTTGGTCAGTGGTCTTCATAATGAGCTAGCTAAGCTTAAAAAAAAAAACCTTTTAAAAGTTTATTGTGTGCATATACATGTATGAGCACTCATGTCATAGTGTACTAATCGAAGTCAGAGAAGAACCAGGATTCTCTCCCACCATGTAGATCCTAGGGGTCACACTTAAGTCCTCAGGCTTGGCAGCCTGTGCCTTAGCCCTTTGGCCCAGCAATTTTTCTCCTTTTCTTTTCTTTGGTAACTGAAGGCATACTAGCTTCTATGATCCTCCCTCTGGTGTGTGCTTCCCGTGACATGAAAACCATGGCCAGAAGGAGAAAACAATAGATTCTTTACCCCAATAGAATAAACTTAAAAGGACACAGCATTCTTCCAGCCTAGGTCTTCCCTTTTCCATTGTGCTGCCTTAAAGATTACGGGAGTGGGGTAGTAGGGAACTTTGAAGGAAACTGTAGGCGTCTTGATCTCCCCTGGACTTAAAGGCATTTAGATGGGAAAGGGTGAGAGGATTGTGCCCGGTGTTTAGGGTTCTCCATGTCGTGTTGAGAGGGACGTGATGTGTGGCTCCTGGGGAGAGGACTGTCCAGGAGCAGTTAGTGGGTTCTTGTGTAGAGATGGGTTTTGTTTGTTTGTTTTTGTTTGAACCAAAGTCTCATATAGTCATGTAGCCAAGGGTGACCCTGAGTCCTGTATCTCTTGCCTCTAGTTCGTGAGTGCTGGGCATACAGGCTTGGCCCACCAGGCAATGTCCGTCAAACCCAGGACATTGTGCGTGTTAGGCAGATGCTGCCTCGTCTGGGCTATGACTCCCCCAGATTGATTTTACAGAGTTCCTTTTACTTTGCCTTTATCTCTCACCCCTTCTTCATTCCATAAACTTTACTCACCTCATTTTAAGGATTTTATTTATATTTTGGATTTTCGAGACAGAGTTTCTCTGAAGTTTTTGGTGCCTGTCCTGGAACTAGCTCTTGTAGACCAGGCTGGCCTTGAACTCACAGAGATCCGCCTGCCTCTGCCTCCTAAGTGCTGGGATTAAGGCATGCGACACCACTACCTGGCAAGGACTTTTTATTTTTTATTTACCCAAGGTGAATTCAGAATTTTAACAGCCCAGAAAAAGCACATGATAAAACTCGCAGACTAGTAGCTAACCACTGCACACTTAGGCATACGCCCTTCTTATCTGTTCAGGTAGTCACTCACCATTTGTTCTCTGCTTTGACAGAGTCATAGCTAGTCATGGGTGAGACTGTGAGTGTGGCGGGGGCTTTGTTCATGGGTATGCAGATGTACACTCACCGCACAGGTCTAAGTATAAATATATAACTGAAATGAAAATTTCTCATCTGGGCTGACGGTGTTCCCTCCAAGAGCCGAAGGTCATCTGTCAAAACCCCCAACACCAGGCATGAAAAGGCTTTTTTTGAGTTGTAGTCAGGATTGTCCAGGAGACTCCCAAACATTACAGGCTATTGCTGTGACCACTTACCTGTGCCAGCGCTTGTGAAGGCAGACCTGCATCCTCTGCTGGAGCAGTTCCCGAATGTGGAGTCTGCTGTGGGACTTGTTGACAATACTGAAGCTAGCTGTGATTTAATGCTAGAGGTAACCTTTTGTAGTAAGACAGTTTTGAGTTAAATTGATTCTAGCCAGCATCATTAGAGCTCTTCATATCTCAGAGGGAAATTCAGCTAAGAAAGCATAGCTCTTAATCTGTTCCTCCTCTTTGAACCCTTGGGCTTTTGCCCTGATGTAATCAGGTACCTGGAACTGTTGCTTAGCTGACCTTAAAAAATATAGCAGTTGAGCTGGTATTTTCACCTTTTGGCATTTGGTGTTCTCTCTGAGAAAGTAAAAAGGACAAGAGACCAGAAGAGACATGTATGCTCCTATTTTAGAGCCTGGAGGTGAATGCACGCTGATCTATTGTATTCTGGCTCTGGCCAGGAAGGTTCTCCCCAACCCAGCCATTGCATGGAGGGAAGGCCTCTGAGAGCTGGATTAGGTTTAGTTGGTAGAGGTTATGTGGGTGACGGAGGCCCTGGACTTGGGCAGCTGTTGAGTACCATACAGGTATGTCAGCGTTAGTTCAGAAGTGTAACAGCAGTCCACGATTAATCTCACACTTCTGCAAAATGTGCCTTTCATTAGCTTAGAATGGGTTAGGCCAGCTGAGATATGCCAGCAAATGTGGAGAAAATGCAAACACCGGCGTGAACTCAGCTGCAGAGAGGCTTCAGAGAAATGGTCCCGCGTGGTCTGCCTAACACACTGCAAGCTGTCACCTCCCTCCTTCATACACCTGTGTTCCCTTTGCACAACCTGCCTATTTTCTGACCTAGATCAACATAATTCACCTAATATTTAAGAACTGTTATGTGGATATACAGAGAAAAACCTTCCTTGCACATTCTCGTTGATGGAGACACCAGACAAGGTAAACAAAATGTATGTTTACTGGCAAGTTCTAAGGAGACATGCTGGGAAGGGGGGTGGGGAGGAAGGAATTACAGTTGTGGGTATGGCAGCCGGGAAAGAGCTCACTGAAAAGTTCATTTTGGGCTAAAGCTCAGGAAGGAGTGAGGAAGTCAGCCTGTGACATAGATTGAACATTTTTGTTTCAGGCAGTTGAGAAAGCATAGGAGCAACGTTGCTAAGATCTGTCCTTTCCTGCAGGAAGTGGAGCGTTGTAAGCAAAAACAGGACATGTACTAACATGTAAGTTCTGTACTCCATCTCCACAGACGATAATAATAATAACTCAGGTGTTACGTACACAGGAGATAATAATATAATAACTCAAGTGTTACACAGGAGATAATAACTCAAGGGTTACGCACAAGAAGACAGGAAATGCTAGTTGCTAACACCAGATTGCCACCCTGGGAAACGGGCTGCTTGGAAGATGAGTCGGCAAGGCAGAGTTGAACTCTGTTTTGTCAGATACAGGTTTTGTTCCAAGTGAAGAATCAAAGATAAATGCACCAGTAAAACTCGCCTTCTGTTTCACGGTGTAATTAACCAATGCCCACCAAGTGCCTGTTCTGTGCCTTGAATGCTAGGCATCTAGAAGAAGCGGTGAGCAAGACAGATGTCTTGATCTCAGATGACTGCATGCAATTGTGGGGAAGAAACGGGCTAATTATAGTCATGTCATAACTCGTTAGGGACTTGAGAGGAGGAAACATTTGAGTCTGGAGTCAAGGTCAGAATACACTGAGTTTGAAATGACCACTTCCAGAGTGTAGAATGAGGTAAGAAGGCCAAAGGGAGATGGACGGTGGGGAAATGGGCAGTGATGGGCTTTCATGAGTGACTGTTGGGTTCAGCTGCGTTAATATCCTTGTAAGTCATCTTCCCGATGACTGGGCTTGCCGAGAATAGAACCGATCCATTTGGGGAGCTCAGGCATGTCCTTTTTGTCAAAGATTAGACAACAGAACAAGAAGACATTGGCCAGAGGGAAGAGAAAGCAGCGTAATGCAGACAGCTCCTAGGGATTAAAGGGTTTCAGATTCAAGAAGAGTATGGGGAAGTGAGGCCGGTCGTGGGCCAGAAGGGTGCAGGCCAAGTCTTTCAAGAGAAGGAGAAGCCATTGGAGTACAAGCAGAGCCTAGAAGCAGATGCTGCAATCAGGTACGCATGATTGGAGGTAGATGAAAGGGCTGTAGGGCTTTGAGTTTGAGGGGCAAGAGTGGAGGTGAAGGATCTGATGGGCTAGAAGAGCGTTTAGCAGATAGTATGAGCATGCTAGCAAGTGAAATGACTACCCTGCTTTTTTATATTAACCTTGGGTAGTTAATACGGAGATTGAGACTCCTGAACAACCCTTACCCTGAGATAGAACGGTGATGGGTCTTACGCCGGGTTTTTCTGTAAGATACCCAGCTGGGGTGCAGAGCAGCCCAGCTGTGGAGGGGAGGGTCCTCTGAGGAGCACAGAAACCCCCGAGAGTAGATGAGGCTCAGCCAACTCTGACTTAGGCAGACCTGCCGGAAGTGCAGACCCTCTATCTACCTGTGTCTCGCGTGGGTGAGAAGACAGCAAGTCTCGTGGAAAGCAGTCCGTCTGTCCTGTAAGTCCTTCTGGAGTCAGCATCCCAAACTAACCACAACAATAGCCCACATTCAAGCACTTCCGACATCTCCAGCATGAGCTGATCACTTGACCTGAAATGTCTGTGTTGAAAATCCCACTAGGTAGGTGCACAGATGTGATCCGGGTATAGAGTGTGTGATCACACTCAGATCGCCAACTGACTCCAGAACTTGGTCCCATGGTCCCTATTATCGTCTCTCCCTGGTTCCCATTATCTACAACCCCATACCCTCACCCCTTCTTACCCTGTCAGAATATCTTCTTGATAATGCTTTGGCTTCCAGTGGCTCTGAGCAGGGGAGCACAAACACTCATGACATAGCGTTTCCATTACAGCTTGGGATTAGGATAGCAGCAAGGTCTAGCTTCTAGATAGCCACATGTCTTAAGCATGGGCTGCCCAAACAAAACACCATATTCGATAGATTAAACAATAGGAATTTATTTTCTTATAATCTGGAAGTTAGAAGTCCAGTTTGAAGATTCTGGTTAAGTCAGTTTGGGAAGAGGGTTCGAAGATGGCCAGCATCTCTGTATGTGCACACATAGCTCAGCTACGGGGAGTGAGGGGTACATGAGGGCTTCACCCCTGTCTTCAGGAACCTCCAGTTCCCTGAAAATGCAGCCGTTCTGGGAATCAGGACCTTGACATCAGATTGGGGAGAGCATACCTATCACTCTGCCCACAATACTAAATTGTAATCCCATTGTAGTCCGCTGGCTTTCATATTGGCAGAGGAGATGTGAATTCGGCCACATCCTGCTGTCCCTGGGGAACCCCAGTCCCACGTAAAGAAGAGCCATTGTTGCTCAGCCAGCCCAGGAAATAGGTAGAGTCATTCAGAAAGTGCTGGCACAAGGGGCTCCCTCTCACTCGGCCTGCTTTCTAGATTCCAGCTCCATGTAGGCCCAGTTATCTGAGACTGTATTCCAGAAGCATCTACTGAAAGTAGCCACAGCCACGTTCTAGAGACGTGTTCCAGCACCTTTGGCCACCTTGGTGCTATGAAGGGGTCCCAATGGCTGTGCATCATTGTGGCTATTGCTGATAGTGGCTTAGGAACCACAGGTGACTAACTTCGTAGCCTATCACTCAGTCATGCTCTTCTCTGAGGGGACCAGCCTTGGCTTTTTCTTGTGGCCACAGAAGTCAGGTGAGCACATCCTGTCTGGGAGTCAGCTTCTCCCCTCAGGAGTGCTGCCTAACATCTGTATCTCAATTTAACCATCGTTAGCATTTGGTAAGTCTTCAGTGGGAGCATTGTTCAGGCCGTTACACTGGTTTAGTATGCTGCCTGACAGAGCTTGGTGATACCATACCCATTTCACAGAAGAGGCCTCAGGACATAGGTTAAATAGTTCACACAAGATCATATCATATGGCTTTAAGTTGGCATGTAAAGCCGGAGGGTCAGGACAAAGTTGGGACTGGCTCAGCACATCACCTTCAAAGCTGGCCGCTGGGGTGTAGTAGAATGCCCTTCTACACAATATCCCCATCCTTCCCAGTCCCCAGTCCCCAGTCCCCAGTCTTGAGAATGTGATTTTGGTATGCCAGCTAGGGGCTCGTGGTTTGCTCGTCTATGCTCATGAAGTCTCTGTAGCCACATTGCCTGTGGATTAGCTGGCTTATCCTTACCGAAGGCTTGAAGATGTTTGGCTTCGTTTCCTATAATCTACAATGCTCTGGGGAGCTTGTGGAGTGGGTTGTGCTAGCTAGAGCCTGCCGGCTTTGTGAGCAACCCCACACCTGGGAGCTTTCCTGCCACTGCCTGCCACCTCCCCGGCTTCCTAGGGTAGGGGTAAGAGGCATGGTGGAGAACCCTGCCTAGGCTGCCCGAGCCTCCTGTTCGGCCATCCGAACATGTCTGAAAGCCCTTATGAATGTTGCCGACTTCCCTGTGTGTATGCATTCGGGCAGGGGCTAATGTGCTTTTCCTGCTTCAGGTTCCCATGACTCCAGCATGGCTGAGAATTAACTGGATTAATATGTCAGATTCTTCTTCAGTAAAAACGTCTCCTAAGCTCAAGTGAAGTGAACTTTAAGCCAAGTAGCTCCTGAGAGTATTTTACACGACCATGAAAAGAACTTCTTGGCTTGACACGGTAGCACATGCCCTTAATCCCAGCCCTCGAGAGGCAGAGGCAGGGGCAGAAGCAGAGGCAGGGGCAGGCAGACCTCCATGAGTTCCAAGCCAGTGCTGTGAGACCCTGTGTCAAAAACCAACCATCCACCTGGAATTAGGCTGACTTTGAAAATAGCCAAGGCTGTCCCCAGACCCATCTCCTCGCCCTCCGTTCCTGTGGGGTTCTCAGGACTGACTTCTCTCTGCTTAGGAGGAAGTGCCCTCTCCCCGTTTTAGGACCTACCTTCACCAAGCCCTGTCTCTGGTTCAGGAGCTTCAGGCCCAAGGAGGCTCTGAGAGCAGAGGTGCAAGGGAAGGGTCTGCCTCGCAGAGGGTCTCCATGGGGTCCTGTTAGAAGGAACTGATTCAGCAGGTCAGATGACAGTTATCCCTGGAGTCTGCCACAAAACAAAACAAAACAAAACAAACCCCTCTTTCCATAGCAGGTGAAATGCTGGGGAAAACCAGGGAGGAGGTGGTATGCTCAGACCGGCCCTGGCAGGAGAAGATACCTCGGGTCAGGCCCCCTAAATAGACTCGCTCATACTCCCTTTCCAAAATGGTACAACTAATGATCAGTGTTCTCAGTGCTGGGTTTAATTTGGTGAGATTTTATTGTAGAAACATGATCCGTGGAGGCCCGAGGTGCAGACTCTCCCGTGCAGGACCCTGCAGCTGTGACCCTTTGCGCCTCCACTAGCTCCCTGGGCCCCTGCTCTTAAAGGAAACTAGGTACTTGAACCCGAGCTGGACACAATGAACCCTTGCATTATTTCCCTATCGGATCCCCAGGGTCAAGGAGCAAGAGGGGTGGTAGCCGCTGCAGGGAGACAGCCATAGGGCTGGGGAGCCCAGTCCGGAGAGGCAGCTCTTGGTTAGTCCCTTGCCGTGCCTGCTGCCCCTCTGTGAGCAAAGCCAGGAACTCACCAGGCAAAGCCAGGCTCCTGTCTGGCTGGGTACTCCTCTTTCTGGATGGTTTCCTGGCAGGACCCGATGTAGAGGGTAGAAGGGGGCACTCGACTGGGGAGTACTTTCAGGCACCCCACACAAACCTCAACGGCTCTCCCGCCATCACTTATTCTCCAGGTCCGAAAGGGATTTTTAGTTCTAGGCGAAGTGTCCCAGGGGCCAGCGACTCTGGAGCCCACCCTGCCCTGCTCCTGCTGGAGGCTCTTGGAGACTAAGACCAAGCGCCCCGAGGGCCTGATTCAGTCTGCTCTAAACCGGCCGCGTCTTCCAGGGCGCACGGGCATCGCGCAGCGAGCGGTCGTGGGGCAGCGCAGCAAAGGCCGAGTGGCGCAGCTGGCAGCCGATGAAGAGGACGACGAGAGCCACAGATAGCAGCAGGAGGAAGAAGAGCAGCAGGTAGGTGGACAGGTCAGGCTTGGTGGCCGAGCCGTCCCGAACTCCACGCGCGGTAGCCAGTTCCAAAGGCAAAGCACCCTCTGCCTTAACTGTGGCTCCGGGGGCCAGTGCGCCGCTTCCCGCTGCCTCCGGGCCGCTGGTGGCGTTGAACACGTCTCCGTACATGATCCGCGGGTCCCGCCGATCCTGGCGGGACCACCTCACTTCTGCTGCAGACCTGTGCTGCTCAGCGCCTCCATGGCGTTCCCCTCCTGTGCACCTGAGGAGAAATCGATGCCCCGCGGGCGGGAGGTCACCGAGACAACTGGGGGGTGAGGAGGGGCGTCCAGATGTGTAGTCCAGGCTACCCAGGCACCTCAGGTGTTCCCTCTTCTGATTGTTGCTACCAGGACAGAGTCCTGAGCCCTTGGCCCATCTCGTGATTTTTTTCTGTCGCTCTTCAGCTTGGATGAGCTCCGGAGCAGTCCTGGGCTGCAGCAGCTACTAAGGGTGCAGGTGAATGCAGCAGCAACTCTGTTGGGCTCTGCGCTGGGCTCAGGGTGCTCTGGGATCCTCCGCTTCCCCAGTCCTGCAGCCTCGGATCCTTGTCCAGACGCCCGGTGTGTAGGAGCCTGTCCTAACGCGCTCCCACCGCTGCTGCTGCTGCTGCTGTTGCTGCTGCTGCTGCTGCTGCTGCGCTCCTGTCTGAGCTGGAGACTGAGCTCCTAGCGCCTTCTGTCCTGGGCGGGAGGCAGGGAGGTGACAGGATTTGCAGCACTGCCTTGAGAGAGGCTGCAAGCCAATGGATGTCCTAGGATCAGAAAGGAGGCAGCACTGTGCCTGCCTCTCATCACCCCCAAGAGGACACTGAGGGGGGGAGAGGGAGAGAAAGGAGCCGGAACAAGGAAGGCTGGGAGGGGAGTGGGGTTTTAATTCCTCTTCCCAGTTGCTTCTCCAAGCCTCACACCTGAGATTGAACGAGCTGGGATTTGAACCCGAGCCATTGCACAGTGGTTCTGGCAGCTGATGTTTATGGCTAACCACAGGTTGGATACAGGGCATAGGCTTCAGGGTTTAGGTCTAACACTGCGACCTGTCACAGCGGTGTGGCACCTCTGCCTGGAAGGATGTCACTTGCCAAGCTTGCACACCGGGGTTGTGGTGCAAGGGAGCCTGGGCTCAGTCCCTAGCTACCTTTCGAGGGGTGGGGCACAACTGATTTCTGACCAGCCACAGGCCATCAGGCAGAGCATTAAATTAAGGGGTGAACTGATTACTTTTGTCAATTTGACACAAGCTAGAGTTATCTGGGAACCCCAAGAAGGAAACTGACTGAGGGCATGTCTCGGGGGGGGGCGTTTTCTTGAATAAAGACAATGTGGGAGGTGTGCTGTGCCATCCCTGGGCAGGTGGTCCAGGTCCATGAGAAAGCCGGCTGAGCGAGCTATGGGAAGCAAGCTAGTAAGCAGTATTCCTCCATGGCTTCTGCTTCCGTTCTGCCCTGGCCTCCCTCAGTGATAAACTGACCAGGAAGTAAGCCAAAAGAGACCCTTTCCTTCTCTGGGCAGGTCTTTCTTGGTCAGAGAAGCAAACTAGAATGGGGGCGGCCTGAGTCAGAGACCAAGTGCCACCAAGTATCACCAAATGCCCCCCCCCCGTTCCCTTCTACCTTGCCTCTTTAATTATCCCCCCCCCCAGGGTGTTAGCCAGTTTGCATAGAGCCCCAATGACTGGCTGCCTGTTGCTTAGTCTGGGCACACCTGAGCAAAATGGGACTGAGGAGAGGTGATTCACACGGGACCTGTGGGTGCTCAGGGTTCCACGTGAGTCGGTCCCTTGCTCAACAACCCTTGTCTGCTCTGCTGTCCCATAAAGAGGCAAAAAGAGAGCATGGGCTGACCACTGTCTACTCAGATTGATAGCCCTGGAAAAGGCTTGGTGGCCACACCATAAGTGGGAAATCAGTGGGACTCGGGGTGGGGGTGGGGGCGGCAAGTCTTGCCTTCATGCGTGAGGCGAACACCCAGTTGCCACTCTCAGCAGGCGTGGGCTGCAAGGCCGGAGCCAGGCGCTGCAGGTGAGAGACACAGGACCAGAGTGGACAGTGGCCTCAGATGTGCAGGGGCAGACGCTTCTTCTGGTTTCACATTCTAGACGTCTCTCTCACTCCTCACCCTACTGTCGGCTCTGCTACCTCCCCCACTGTGGGAGAGCATTACCCAAGCAGCCATGTTCACGTCTGTGTCCCTCTGTACCTTTCTCCTCCCCACATGGAGAAGTAAGAGCCTCAGGAAAGCCTGGGCTGGCAGCTGAATGAGCTGATGGAAAGAGGAGCTAGTTTCTCTCCCACCGCACACTGGGTGCGGCCACAGCACAGCAGGTCAGAGGTCATCCCCACAAGCCCAACTCTCCATGTCACGGAGACACCTCTTCACCCTGTCTCACTTGACATGGTGGCCCTGAGTGCTGAATTGAACAACACGTAGGGTATTCTGGGGAGACTCCCCAGGCCAGGAGGGGCCGTGTAGAAGTTAGGGAACAGCAGGACTCAGCACTGCCCACACTGCTGGGTTGCCACCCTTGACAGCCTCCGTCCTGGCAAGCAGCCTATGTGCTTAAAGGGCACCAGTCCCTGGGCCTCCACATTTGGCAACTGTTTAGACCAACAACTCACTTTTCAGATGGGAAAGCTGGCTCGGAGAGGTGCCAGAATTTATCTTCGTTAGCCCCGGACACTGTAACCGGCCCAGGGCGGCAGTAGCAGGGGCAAGTGTTGCTTGCTCTGTAGGTCTGTTCTAATTTGTACTGCACTTGCATGGGAGGTGAAGTCCTACAGACATGCCAAGCCAGAACAGGCCGCCCTGGCACCTTACCCATGCAGTGGTCAGCCTCAGGGCTGGATGGAGGTTTGCTTCTGGGTTCTTGTGTGGCTTGAATGAAAGACCCAGGTGGTTAGGTTTGGGGCTTGGTCTGGAACTCTCTCCCGAGCACTGGGTGGGAAGTGGGTGAGGCTGACTTTGCCCATTTCTACTAAGTACCAGCCTGGCTAGATAAGTGCCCAGGCAGTGGGCTTTCTACAGCTATGTGGGCAGCTCAGTTGGGAGGTCCTAAGTGGCATCCTGGGCAGGACAATGCCTTTGGGCTGTAAAGGGAGGCTGGGTAGCAGACAGATGGCTGGTCTGTCTCCGGTTGTGTCTCTAGGATGTGGCTGTCGAACATGGGTATATAAAGAAGGCTTGGTATGAAGAGAGGGTCCCTTCCTTGCAACATCGTAGGCTCATGGTGGGGGCAAAGCATCTCTGATGCTGGCCCAGACCCCTGACACCACTTGCTCCTTCTGTCTGTTCTGCGCAAGTCCTCCCACCGGGCACTGAAGGAGCTGGACCACCAAGGCCGTGCAGATGACGTCACTGAGCTGTTCTCATGGCAGAGCCGTTCTGGTTGCTGCTGTTCATGCCTCTATCCACAAACTGAGCACAAATGGCCTTCAGGGTTCATCTCGCACACTGCAGCCTGTGATGGCACACCGCTGTACCTCTGTGCCTCCCAGGCAAGAGGGCGGGGCCTAGGTAAGGGGTCACTTCCAAGGTCACACAGCTGGGTTGCAGGATGAGGGAGCCTCGAATGCCACAGCCTGGGAGTATTCACCCAGTCTATCAAGCCACGTGTTATCAAGCTGCCTTTTCTCTTGACAAAGTTGGAGGGGTACCCTGCTCCTTTGCGGGAGTCCTCTGGTATCGATGAGGAAGCCACCGTTTATTTTCTGAAAGACAGAGCCCTGAGAGGGTTGATCATGTTCCCTGCACATCCCCGGGCAGGCAATTGAACAAGCCTGTCACTGAGTGAATGCACAGATAGAGTTTGCGCAGTTTTTTATGCAAGCTGGAGTGACCTTCCATTAAGGGTGCTTTGTGGACGCACACATTTAAGTCTTTGAAATATTATAAAAGGGGGCTCCGAGGCTGCCTTTGACTGGCAGAGGTCACAGGGCTGTGCGCTCACAAGGACCTCTCTCCCATTCTGTGCTTATTGAGTGGTATGTGTGCCCCTCCTGATGCCTGTCTGCAGAGCCCCAAGGGAGGCGAGGTAAGGACACCCTCCTGCCTTGACGACCATTTGGCAGTTGTTGAGTGGAAACTAGGGGAGCATTGATGTAGCACACCTGTGCTACGGGATGGTTCATGAGCCAGGAAAGGGGCTGGAGGTTTAAATACATACACA
>NC_022018.1:57664104-57675582 GCF_000317375.1 Microtus ochrogaster
ATTTATTTATTTATTTATTTTGGAGACAGGTTCTCTATGAGTAGCCTTGGCTGTCTGGAACTCGCTCTGTATACTAGGCTGGCCTTACACTCAGATCCACCTGCCTCTGCCTCCCGAGAGCTGAGATTAAAGGCATGTACGTACCACCACCACCGCTGGGCTATTTTTATTTATTTATTTTTTTAACTGCCTTTGCTCCAGCATCTGAGTCAACTTGAGGACAAAGAGGAGGTGCCATGTTTCCAGCATAGTAAACCCTCTTTCTGTGGGACCCCTCTCACATCCGGCATGCCCGTTCTCCCAGCCTGTTGCCTAGCCTCATTAGGAAAACTGCTTCATTTTGGAGTCTTGGGGGGAATTTGTTGTTTATTTCCTAAAATGACCATTCTAAGCGGCAGCTAGGTCATCAGCCAGTACAGTTGTCGAGATTGTAAAACAGCAGCTAACTATTGGCAGCATGATGATTTGGTTCCTCTGGGGGCAGCTTCAACAAGGTCGAAGTAACTGCAGAATGACGTTTCTTTTTCCATCTCTTGATTTCTCTTGATTATAAAGAGAAGAATCTCCGATGTGATGCTGTTCGTGGGGGCCCCATGATGAATGGGCTGTGTAGGTCCAAGAAGCCCCAGACTCTAGAAAGGAGGGCCTGAGAGGAACCGTTTACAACTAAAATGCTATCAGACAGGCCTGTGAGGAGTTCCCAAGCAAACATGGCCCCCTGGAGTCTCTTGTGGGGGCAGGATGTAGGACATGGTGGCAGTTTTGAGCTTGTTGATTCATTCCTCGGAAGGCTATCGTTCTGTTGCTCAGGCTTGGAGCTGGTGACCCTCTGTGGCCTGTTGAGTTCTGGGAGAAGAAACAGTTGGCAGGGGCTCACTTTTCCTCAGAGATCTCCTCTATCAACCCTGGCCCCAGCCACGGCCTTCCTGTCTGCCCTTCTGCCCTTGCTGGTGTCTGAACCACGGTGAGCGCCCCCTTGTGGCCAATGCTTCACCTTTTTTTTTTTCTTTATGTTTTGTGTTTTATTTTTGCTCAAGTTATGGTCTCACACGGCAGCCAAGCTGTCACTGAACTTGTGACTGTCCTCGTGCCTCAGCCTCCCGAGTGCTGTGAGGTTGCAGAGGCGAGCGCCTCACCTGGCTCGGTGTCACTTCTGTGGTCAGCAGTGGCAGGCCCTCGTGAACCCCAGGCTTTGGGTCCTTGATGGGCTGACCTCCCTTTCCTATTTTTACTGAGGTAGCTTCCACCCAGGCCCAGCCTGTGTTGCCAGGCACGGAGGCCACAGCAGCTTTCTGCCTTTGCTCTTCTGAGATCCATTCTCAAGGCCGAGGGAAGCCTGGAGTTTGTACATTTTACAGTGACGTAACCATACAAGGATTTATTCTCTTCTGTTTCATAAGTTCCTCCCTGGGACCAGTGACCCTCTCTCTGCTCCAAACTGTCCCTGTCGCTGTAGTCTGAGAGGGATAGCTCTCACCTCTTTCCTTCCCCTCCACCAAGGTGACGGTACTGTCCTTTCCCAAGGAGAAACTGCAGGTTATGGTGAGCTCTGTGGGTACTGTGGCTATGGGTAGGGTCAGAAAATGGCCCCTGACCAAGGCAACCGTGCTGGGCTCATCATGACCTGAGGAAGGATGCTTTTCCTGTCAGCCTCTGCAGGGGGGGACGGGACACACAGGCTCATAGCCTGGCTCGTGATGAAATGTGGAATTGCGCGGGTGAGAAGCTGTCCTTTGAGTGGCATTTCCAAATCTAAATCGGAAATTCCATCAGCACTGCCATTTTGTGATGAGAGGACCTTTTCCTTCTTTTGGCTCCCTGCAAGGACACCCAGGCCCCATCCTGGGAGCTCTTCTCTGGGGGTAATTTGTGAATCCCTGTATCCCAGCTCTGCAAGGGGAAGGGCTTCTACTAGCCCTGGCCAGAGGGTGGCCTTGTCTGGGGCATGGCGATGTGGCCTGCATCACCCACTCAGAGTTCTGTTTCGTGGGAAAGACTTCCAGATCACACTCCCTCATAGATGGCGCTGGGTCTTGACAGGGAGCTCTGGAAACCAAGCAGATACTCAGGGGGAGAGAAGAGTGTTGAAGATATGCCAAGCCAGCACCCAGCCTTGGTCTTCCGTTCCTGATCACCCACTAAGGTGATGGGCTGGGGCAGCCTTCACCAGCTATGGTCACAGTGTCTCCTTCTGGGGCCTCTTCATTATCATCAGAATGGCTTGTGCTTTTAAAAGTTAATGGTCTCTGCCTTGGTTTGCTTTCTGTTGCTGTGATAACAGCTGATTGAAAACAGGAAAGAGTTTATTTGGCTTATGGATTACAATTCACAGAGGGAAGCTAAAGCAGAAATTGAGGCAGAGGGCATGGAGGAGTGCTGCTGACTGGCTGTCTCCCTGTGGCTTGCTCCGCCTGCTTTCTTAGACCACATGGGCCCACCTGCTGAAGTGAGACACTGCCGAGAGTGGGCTGAGCCTGCCCACATCAATCATTGATGAAGAAGATGCCCACAGGCCAGTCTCGTGGAGGCAGTACCTTAACTGGGGTTCCTCTTTTCCAAGTAACTAATTAATTTGTGTCACACGGACAAAAGTTCTTCTGTTCTGTCCTAGTCAAGATTCAAACCTAGTATTTGGAGCTATGTATGGATTGTGTAGGCATGCGTGTGTGCTGTGTGTGTGTGTGTTGCAGGGGGAGGGGAGGGCAGGGCATGTGCTTGCATGGTACTGGTTAAGTATGAACCAAGGCATTCCGGCATTTGCTGACACTCAAGTTCCTTCCTGGTATCCAGAAAGCCATTAGACTGTTGAACATAAACCTCCTGAGTGGAGGGACAACATTGTAACACTCAGTTGACGGAGAAGGTGAAATGTTGGCTAAAATGTTTCAGCTGTCACAGCATGGTGAGCAAGGACGAGCAGGGCTGTGGCCTGCAGCCCTTCTCTCCTGCATACTGCCTAGACCCCACCTTTTTGCAGGTCACTTTGCACGGCCATACTGCCTCCCCCTACTGACAGCCTTGAGTGATGGCAAAATTTTCCATCCCTGAAGTTGGGAACTATTCCCCAGATCTTGGGGAGGGTACACGGAAAAGACAGTTGATTGGGAGATACAGGGCCCTTATATGTTGGTTGGTCTGTGAGAGGAGACTAAGAGGTTTGCTGCCTTAGGATAGCTAACAGAAACCCAGAGAGAATGGGAACTCTGGATGCACAGGGAGGCAGTGCTTTTCCTACGCAGATCTCTAAGACCACACAAGTCCTCGGGACATGGCTGGCTCGCCCCGAACCCCACCAGGGGTGAGGGGTTGGAATAAGTCCATAGATGTACCTGAGCACTCAGGGACTTTAGCTGCGGTCTCTAGCTAGGAAGTGGTTTGGAGGCTCCCTGGTCAGTGCCCGGAGAAGAATGGGAAAGAGGTCAATCGTGTTTTGAGGTATGCTTCCCATGGGACTGGGGGTCCATTGGCCTGCAGAAGGGACTTCAAGGAAGCAACTGGACCTTTAGCAGCATGGTGGACGCAGGTCCAGACAGAGGGGTTCATGCATGGGAGGTCCTCTGCCTTGTGCATCAGACCCTGCCTAACTGCAGGACTGAGGTAGTGGGTGTGGCCACTCTGAGCGGGACTGCGATGTCTGTTCCTCAGAAATGGAATAGAGATGCTCCAGCCAGAGATCCAGTAACAGAAAGAAAAAACAAAACCAAACAAAAACCCCTTATATCTTGTAGCCAAATTGTTTCCTGTATTAAGATTTATATAAATATGCAAAGACAACTGTAAACGAATGCCTCCTAGAAACCACCCCGGACTGGATGGATTCAGAGAGATTTTCTTTTTCTTTGAGGGCTAAGGATTTTGGAAATTTCTCCAGCTGCTGTGGTTTGCTTTTTGATGAAAATAGTATTTTAAGGAAACAGCACACACCGGAGCAGCTAAAGCAATTTGCTTTGCCACTTCCCTCCCATCTCTGGGGTGCCCGTTCCTTAAGTGCTCCATCTGTGCCTCTTCCTCCGGCCCCTGCCAACCTGCAGAAGGCAAAGGCTGGCATGGGCTGGCGCTGTAGGGAGAGTCTCATTGGTGATGCCAGAGACAGTTCATCATGAAGAACAATCTTTACCCCCTGCCCCCACT
This sequence comes from Microtus ochrogaster, assembly GCF_000317375.1. Taxonomy (NCBI): domain Eukaryota; kingdom Metazoa; phylum Chordata; class Mammalia; order Rodentia; family Cricetidae; genus Microtus; species Microtus ochrogaster. The sequence continues at coordinate 57,668,236 of NC_022018.1, forward strand.
GGAGAGGACAGAGGGATGGATGGAGCTTTGTCTTTTAGGTTTGGGGGAGAAGTTCTTTCTCATCTGGCCATTAAGAAGGCTGGGCCAGAGGGTGAGTGGGTAGGGTCTTTTTCACACCTATCCACACTACCAAATAGTCTCTCTCTCTCTCTGGCACTGTGGAACCTTTGCTCAGAGAGATCCTTTCTAACAGCAAAGGTAGCAGAGAAGCCCACTGTCAGCCCCAGGCCTATTTGGAAAGAGAAAACCAGTGAAGACAAAAGCTGGCAGAGCTGCTTTAAGGAATTCCTGCCAGGGAGGGGTGGGGTGAAAACAGAAGTGGGCACAGGAGGGGGAGGTTTAGTGGGCTGGAGGGAGAAACGGGCTGATTATTAAAGACCGAATTACCTGGTCTAATTATGAATGCTCTTTAACAACACAGCTCTTGACGCAGATCGGAAGTGACTATATTCAGTCCCCAAGAGGAGGAGAGCGCAGGTAAGGAACCAGCCATGCTCCCGTGTGCATTGTGGTGGGGAGAGGTGTAGACCCCACCCCTGCCCCCAGCCTGTGAGAGTCTTTCATCCAGCTACCTCAGAGCAGTATGTTAGGGATGATGACCTCCCCAGCCCCCCACCCCTCTCCCTCAGCCGGAGGTGCCAGAAACTTTATAAGTTTGTTTTGCAACCCTGGCAGGTTGTATGTCTTGGTTCTGCAGCCCTGATACCCTGGCCTGAAGGTCACGTGGACCCTCCCCGTGTCCTAGGGGATAAATGCCATCTCTTTCACCCTAAGGAAAGGAGAGAAAGTCCACACACAGCTACTCCAGCCATAGCTAGTGTCCACGGTCCCTTTCTCATGGCTCTAGCAATGCCCTGGGTGTGGGGTGAAGGGTGGTAGGCTGAGCTACCTGGCCCTGGCTCTTCTTTCTTTGCTGTTCCTGGTGCTTCATCCCTTGCCTTTCCTGCTTGCACACATCCTAAACCTCTTTCTAAAACTAGAGCAGCCCCACACTGGTCTGCCTAGGGACTGGGCCAGGACTGGGCCCAACCATTTCATCACCACCACCACCCCCCCCCTCGGTCAGCCTGCCGTTTTATCAGTGGTCCACTCAAGGGGACACTTGCCCTACTTAAGCTCTGTTTATGAAACAGGGACAGCAAATCCCAACCTGCCCACTCCGTTGGGTTGTTGTTAGGACTGAACGAGATAAATGATAGGAAAGTTCTCAGATGCCATATGGAGAACTAAGAAGGCATCATTTTCATCTCTTGGACAACACGTTAGCTGGCTCTCAAGTGAATGCTTGAGATGATTCTCTTATTTTAAAAAGGTTTATTTTGGCTCACAGTTTGGAAAGTTCCAGGGCATGAATGGATGATTGATTGCGCTTTAGGAAGTGTGTCAAGTGCTCATCATGAGGGGAGCATGTGGCAGAGAAAGCCACTTACAGCATGAGCTAGGAGGCAGAAGGGAAAGAGGCAGCAGCCAGGGCTCCACAAGGCCCTACAAGGACACACCCCAGCCACCTCAGACCTCTAACCAGGCCCTAGGTTCTACCACCCCCAATAGTACCACTCTGGGGACCATGGCTTTAAAACACAGGCCTTTGGGGGACCTTCAGTGAACTGCAGCCAACAGACATTCTTGTTTCCTTTTGCTCTGCTCTCTGTGGTGGCCACAGCTCTCGTTAGCATTCCAGGGCTCTTCTTACCTGTCCCCAGGGTCGCTCTTCTCTCTCTAGTGAGAGAGCAGGTGTCCATGTAGTCTTGCTAGTCTCTCACACTGCATGGGAGCTGAGCTGGAGACGGAGTGAACTGCCTGTATCAGCCTGCTCAACGACGTATGCATCCTCCTGTCTGATGGCCAAAGCTTCATGGTGTGCATGTGTGTGAGCGTGTGTGTGTGTGGGATTGTATGTGAGTGTGTGCATATGAGCGTGTGTGTGTGTGTGTAAGCATATGTGTGAATATGACTGTGTGTGAACATGTGTGAGCATGTGTGTGTATTGTGTGAATGTGTGTATGAGTGTGTGTGTGTGTGTTGGTTTTACTGGTGTCTAGAAACAGGCTTCTAACTGAGGCATGGCTGGATTTGGTGGGCTGGAAACCCTAACTACAGTTTCAGTAGCGCCTGCCCATATGGGTTTTTTTGGATAATGTTAGTGGAGGCAACAGTGGAGTGCATCATTATTTGCGGACTTAGTAATGAGATTGCTTTTCCAGAGACAAGTAGCCAAAAAGAGCATGGAGACAGGATACAGCTCCGTGGTAGAGGATTTGCCTCATGTACAGGAGACCCTGGGTTCGTTCCGCAGTGCGGAGGAAAGGTCCATCTTCAGCCTCTTTGCTTAAATTGTCTGTCACTGGGTACCATCTACCTTAAACACAAGTTCTTACATCAACAAACTCTACAAATGTATATATTATATGTATGTGTGTGAGCCTGCATGAGTTTATGTGTACCACGTGTGTACAGGTGCCCTTGGAGATCAGAGAACACTGAGTTCCTTGGAAGTGGAGGTGTATGAGGTCATGAGTCATCTGATGTGACAGTTGAACTCAGGTCCTCTGTAAGACAGTGTGCACTCTTAATCACTGAGCCATCTCCAGCCCCCATGCAACAGAGTGTTTCTTCTCAGGGCTCAGCTGGGTGGTTCTTCTGCTCTCTGGGGCTGAATCGCCTGTGGGCTGCTTTCTGCTGGAGCTCAGCCAAACTGGAAGAGCCCCTCCCCTCCCCTGTGTTCTGAAGTTTCTCTCTGCGGTCATACTCCAATGAGGTGTGCCAACTTATTTACAACACGTAACTTGTCTTGCTGTAAGGCAAGCCCCAGTGACCATGTGCTCATCAAACTATTGCTTGTGCTCTATTTGCTAATGTCTTATTGGCTAACACAAGTCTCATGGTGGTCCAGGCAGGAATGTGCAAAGGGATTCATGGGGTTTGAGACATGGAAGGCTTGTATCATTGGGGCCATAGATGCCACAGCTCAGCACAGCCATTTCCCCCTTTTCTTCTTGAGAAGTCACCCAAACACTCCATAGAATAGATAGCACAGCAGCTACGGGAGACAGCTGAGCTTGTGGCAGTGGGACTTCTGCCTCAGAATGGTGTGCATCCTTCAACTGGGACTTGGTGCTGATGTCCCCCTCATGTCCTGTGTAGGACTTGCCAGAGGTCACACAAGCCCAGGCTCCTCTGCCACTAGTCCTTGTGCTCCTGGCTGTGTGATACTGCCTCTTGCTCATTGACTTTGGGTGTGACCTCCACTGAGGCCCATCTCGAAGAAGCCTCCGAATGTCCTCAGGTCACCCGTCTCTGGCACGAGGTGGACCTGGATCCAATCACTTGTCTGTCCCCCACCCCACCCCACCTCTACTCTTCCCTTCAGGTTCTATGTTGTTCCCAACAGTCCCAATCTCATCTTCAGATACCCCTCCTAAAGAGGCACCTCTTTAGATACCACTAAAGAGGCAGCATGGTGTCAGTGACAAGCGGAGGGCTTGTGTCCACATCTCTGGACAGTTTACCTGCGGCTACCAATGCACACAGCTGAGTGCAGACGGACAACATTTAGTGTTGAGCTGGAATGAGAAATGCTTCTGCTAGGCTCATCTATTAGAACACTCCATCCCCGGGTGGAGCTCTGGGGAGCTGATGGAACCTTTAGGGGGTGCAGCCTTGCAGGGGAGGAAGTAAGTCCCTGGAGGCAGGCTTTGAGGGTTCATAGCCAGCCCCACTTCCTATTCAGGGCACAGCCAGCTTTCTGATCCTGCCACAAGGCCATGCCTGCCCTGCTGTTAGGAACTCTAGCCTCTGGAGCCAGAAGCCAAAATAAACTCTCTCTTCCTTAAGTTGCTCTGGTCATGGTGTTTCACAACGATAATCTGATGCACACGCTATCTTTGCATGTTTTATGTCTGATGCACATGCTATCCTCACACGGTGTTTTATGTCTGATGCACACGCTATCCTCCTATGTCTTTGCTCTTCTGTTTTCCAGGAACCGTCCTTGTGTTTCACCCCGGTGCAAGTCCTCTCCAGCCTATGTTTGGACAGGAGGCAAAAGGCAAGGTCGGCATTTGTGAGATGCGCCGAGAATCTGCCTGGAGTGGCTGGAAGCCCCATCCTTTCCTCCCTCTCCCAGCAACCTCAGCGCAAGTTAGATCACACCCCCTTATACTGCGCTCAGAGACAGACAACAGACAGGCTCAGGAACCCCAGGACACCAAACTCATCTTCCTCTCTGGAGGAGAACTGCTATGGAACACAGGGCTTTTCCGAAGCACATTCATTGTGTTCACGCTGCTGGTGACATACGGTGACGATAATTCTGAGTGTGTGCATGTGGAGCGGAGGAGCCAGTGAGGCTCGGTGGAATGCTCACCTTCAGCAGGGCTCTGCTGGCTTGGGGACCGCTGATTTCCTTCTGCAGATTGGGAAGGCACTGGGGGATCTATTTTGCTGCTGCCTTTCTGGGATTAAGCAGTGCAGAGCTGGAACCCTGGGGCCCATTCTCTGCTGTCATTGAAGTGATCCGAAGAGTCACTTCCTGTGTTCTCTCAGGTCTGGGCATCTGCAAGATGGTGAGTCAGAGGTATGGTGGCTGTAACTCTGCTCCTGAAGTCTGCACACACGGGGAGCTACAGATGTCCCCAGAATCAGTACTCAGTTGTTTTTATGTAACTCCAATAGTCAACTCCACCAGCCTGTACTTACAAAACGAGGCTGCATAGGTCCTATTTATAGCAACAGCATTACCAGCCAGAAATTGATCATCCACAGAGTGACTACTGGTTATTTCTGGAGTGTCTGAGGTCGGACCTCACAAACAAGGGTGAGAATGTGGTCACCATGCCTGCATCCTTTCTGACCTCTTTGCTTCACCTCCTGTGCAGCATCTCCATTTTCAGCTCCATCACAGGGACCAGACAGCTCTTCTAATCCCGAGGGGCCCAAATCCCCGGGCCACTGAGCAGCACTGCCAAGCCCCACACCTCACACATTCTCCTTGAGCTTTTGACTTGATCCCCCTTGTCTGCTCACAGTCGGTGCGCCCTCAGGAGAAACAGTGCTTGTGGACAGCCTTGACATCTCGAACGGTGGAAGCTTGAAACCTAACACAGGGAAGGGCGGGAAGGAGTTAGGGGGACATCCAGCCAGGCTCAGGAGATCACCGGGGGGTCACCCACTGCAAACCAGCTTGAGCAAACGTGGCGTTTGTTTGGCGGTGAACTAGGACGTCCCATGTAGCAAGTCACCGGGACGGAAGAGCTGTAGGAAGCAGGGCCGCAGGGGCGGGCTTCACCCAGGGACCACTGCCCTGCGCCCACTCCTGCCTCCCTTCCCTCCTTCCTTTCGCCCTTGTCCTCCTCTTCTCCCTCTACAGTTCCTGTCCCTACAGACTGCCCCTCTCCGTACGCCCAGGGATTGATGCATGTTCTCTTGCTCAGCACCCCTGTGGTCACATATATATGTGAAACTCGAGGCAAAACTACAAGCCGCCTTGCTTTGGGCAGCTGTTGACCGTGTGGAAGGACTGTGCCTTTGGTTGGCTACACTGGCCTCAGGTGCTGGCTTCTGCTGGCTGGAGTGAGAGCAGTGCAGTCAGTATCCCACGACCAATGTCTGTTTTCTTGGTTTCTGCACTTGCCACATCTTACCTGATTCCTGCATGGAAACGACATGGCTATGTTTCCCCCATTTCCTGGTTGTCAGGAGAAAGTGGGAGTCATTGACATAAGCTGGTGGCCCTGCAGGTAGCTTCTGCATGTCAATTGCTTGAAGCACACACGGCTTTTTGCCTGTCAATGTGGCTGACACTACGCCAGTGGGCCATGTTTGCCCCACCTCTTTCTGATTCAGACGCACCAAGGTTCTGAGATGAACACCTTTAAATTTACCTTTTGTAAGAGCACACCAAGGGCTGGAAGGGGCCCCTCCCCTTCCTCTTCCTCCTCAGTCCTCCCAGGTGCTGGGCAAAGGCTAGGTGCCCACAGGAAAGGCTGCGCTGTTTCTGGCTACTTCCAGTGGGCAGAGCTGCTCCAGCCAAGGCCCTGATCTCTAGGGTACCAGGATACCCCTCTTCCAGCTGGGCCTCCTGCCTGCTACCTTGGCCTCTCTGTGGCTTCCATGTCTCTCCCAGGCTGGTGGAAGGCACTCTGGGGTGTGGGAGAGCCCAGAGACAGTCCACCGCCATCTCCCTCAAAGGCTCGCCCTTGTCTGAAGCTCTTCTTCTCTAGACTCAAGCCTTTGGAGTCACCAGCCCTGTTCCTTCAGTTCCTCCACATTTTGGGGCCATTCCTTTTCTGAAACAAAGCAAAAGCTGCTTGCTGGGGGAACCAGAGGAGGCTAGTGAGTGGGTGGGTGGTGTTCCCATGGTGTCATCACGCCTCTGTGACTCTTTCCCTGGGTCAGTGAGGGTGGGTTAGCCTCAGGATCTTGCTGAGCCCGGGAGCCAGCTGGAAGCGGTTTCATTGAGAGCCAGGACAGAGAAAGTTGGCTTACCTCTTTCCCTTTCCTGTGCCTCCTTCTCTCTAGAACTTTCTCCCTGCGAGAGGTGAAGGGAAGAGACAGACAAGAAAGGAAGGTGCGCCTGGCCGCACAGGTAGGTCAGAACCCCTTGGCGTGGCCTCCGCGTGCCATCCCCGTTTCCCTGCAGTGACAGTCTGTGAAGCTCCTTGTTTTCAGGATGTCACAGCCTTCCCAGGCCTGCCACCTCCGTGTGAGGAACTTCCCTGGAGTCAGACCTATCAGGCCCTCACTTGGAGAGAAGGGAGTGCTGCCTCCTCAAGCGTGTGAGAGCATGCCTGTCAGCGGCAGCAGCCCCACAGCTAATTGGGGGTTTGTCTGGGAAATGTCAGCAGGACCTGTTGAGTCCTATTAGAAGTCATTGAGAGTGACAAATGACAGACGATCTCCACGCTTAATCGCTGCTTACCCAGAGGCCTGATCAGGAGCCTCCCCCGGACAGGGAGTGGGTTCTGCCAGGGAAGGCAATGGCCATCCTCCAGGCTAGCGGGAGTGGGGCCACATAGCGCAGTCACAGCTGGACAAAAATGCAGCTTTGGAGGGCTTGCATTTTCTGCAAATGCATGCAGCTTTTCAGAGTCTGAGGGTGCTGTCTGCAGGAGCCTGGGAAATCTGGAACCTGGGAGGTCCCTGGCAGGGCTTCCCTAGGTGCCACTCTTTGGTTCCAGTCCATTATGTACTGGAGACTAGTCCTGGGTCCCTCCCGGATCTTCCTTTTGGGCATAAGCGACAGATACCAAATGTACACATTAAAGTTAAGTGAGACAGCATGACATCAGGTGGGCAGAGCTGCAGGAGATGGGATGGAGGGCAGAGCTGCAGGAGATGGGATGGGGG
>NC_022018.1:57675682-57681847 GCF_000317375.1 Microtus ochrogaster
GGGCAGAGCTGCAGGAGATGGGATGGGGGGCAGAGCTGCAGGAGATGGGATGGAGGGCAGAGCTGCAGGAGACGGGATGGACAGCTCCCGTCCCTCTGCCCTTGTGCTAGGTTTCCTTCTTTTTCTTCACTGCCCTGCTTCGCCTGAGCTGCTTTCCCCACTGGCCCTGACTGATTTAGTGAGGGTCACAGGCATGGGGGGCACAAACTCGGGGCAGATGTGGAGTTTACCACTAAGCTCCAGGCTGGTGAGCTCTGCTAGGCTTCATTCAGTGCCAAGCCCCTCCTCCTTTCTTGCCCATCTGGCAGCCGTCATGCCATTCCTGGATGGCCTTGAAAGCTCAATGATTGGGACGGTCTCAGTTCCAATGCTAATTCTATGGCGGGGCCTGCTTTCCTTTATCTCTCTGAGGAGCGGATCTGAAGCTTAGGTTTTTTAGGAACAGGGTGTCACACAGTTTGGCATGCCTGCCAAGCGTCTCCGTCTGAAGGCAGACAGGGAAATGGGCCCTGCTGTGGCTTAGAAGTGTTTATCAGCATTCTGAGGAAGATAAGCGGGAGATCTGAAGGGAAATCTTCTGGAAACATTGGTAATTTGTCCTCTCTGGTAAGATTATTTGTTCTTCCTACCAAGCGTGTATGCCTCTATCCAGAGACCAGGCTGCAATGGGACTCCTGGGTCCTAGTCAGAGGGCAAGTAAAGACTTGCTGCACGCATGCATTCATCCTGTGCAGGCTTGGGAGCCAGAAGGGTGACAAAGGGAAAGGCATTCTCTCTCTGGAGACCAGCACACAGCCTAAATGGCACCCATAGACTTGATCATTTTATTTTTTTAATTTATTTTTATGTGTATGGGTATTTTGCTTGCGTGTATGTATGTTAGTATACAATGTGCCTGCAGCACCCACAGAAGTTCTTTGAAATACACCTACAATCCCCCTACTGATACCAGGTTAAGGACAGGGATTTATATTTGCAAAATGCCCATGGGTTTGCATCTTGCTCAAGCCCTGGGTAGAGGTATGGGTGGGGCTGGGAAGACCCAGATATGGAATATTGATTGCACCATCTTCTCTAGCTGCCTACCTCAGCATCCAGGGCCCAACAGATGACTCCCCTGCCCTTCCAAATGGGGCAGAGTTGGCAAAATGGCCTAAATTAGCAACGAGTGGGGATGTACCATCCTTGCTTCCCTAGGTGCCGGAACCAACTTCTCTTCTGTCTGTCACTGCATCCTGCCTGCTGCTTCCTCACCTCAGAGTGAAGCAAACAGATTCTGCAACTGGGTACCTGAAACTCAAGTCTGATCTTTCTGCATATATCGAGGCACGCTCACCCCTGGACTTAAGGAGAGTATATACAAATTCATCATGCCTACTCTACCCGACAGCAGTATAAACTTGTGCTCAGTTGGCCAAAGCCACCTACTGGAGTATCTCACAGGGTGCCTATATCCAAAAATACTAGGTCCCCTGTAGAGGGTTGCCTGTCAGTGCATATGGTCACATATGCCCAGGAACAGCTGCCACCTAGCATCTAGAGATGTTACCCTACCTTGTATCAATACCCTAGCAAAACCCAAATGGAGAGTGTGGTTCCTACTGAATGCAGAGCTTTGACAAGATAGCAAAGTTGAAAAGTTATCCATCACACAGGTTCCCATCTCTACATACGTGCATACCCACAAATGTGTGCGGACGCATGTGTGTACATGTATAACCATCCTTTCTCTCCTTTCCTTCCAGAGTATCTTCTAGGCATCTAAAGCTGGAATCCTGACCCTCCTTCTAGGGTTGCTGTGAAGATTTAGGAAACTGGTATACGGAGCTACTGATGCTTGGTACACAGTAGTTCTGATGCGTGGTTCACAGTAGTTCTGATGCGTGGTACACAGTAGTACCGATGCGTGGTACACAGCAGTACACTTGGGTACACTGAAGCAATTCTGAAGTCTGTGTTTCTTTGGAACCAGTGGAGTCTCCTTCAATCACAGGGCATTGGCACATTGTTTGTGGCTGGGCGCCACCTGGTGGCTGCTCTCTACTCTGACTTAGGACCCTTGGATGTGAGGCCCATTTCCTTGGCCCCCTAGCCCTCCTTCTACACCCAACAGGGCAAGAACGCTCTAGGTGAGGGCTGGGAACACACTTGCCACTTCCCTCACCACTTCCTGACCTTGGAGAGGCTGGAGTCAGATCTGGAAATGGGAGGTGGGGCTTGGCCGTGAGGATAGAAGTGAGCCACTTCTTGCCGGGGGCGTCGGCCTCTCCTTTAAGACGCCCTGACCCCGAGGGTCCCCAAAGCCAGGTCCACCTGTCACAGATGGCCCAGAAGACATCCACAGAGATCCCCAGGCTCTTATGAGGTAATTTTATTTCTTCTCATTTTAGGTAAAAATAGTAAATACAAGATAGTCTTAATAAAGGTAAAAATACATTATTTGGATTTTGTCGTTTCTAAACAATGACAACTTTTCTCTACAGTACAATTTTTGATTTAGTGTTTTTAAACTTTTTTTTTAAATAAACAAATAGAACTATTTAGCTATTAGGCTATCTGGGTTCTCATCTGGCACTTAAGAGTAGGTCAGAGGCCACCTCCCGGTTCTGGTTGTGTGTATATGTGGCAGGAGGAATGAGAAGGGACTCACAGGATGGGGAGGGTTGACTTCCCAGGACACAGCTGGAGTCCTGAGTGGGGTGGGAGGGCACATATGTGCATCCAAGATGGCCTTTCCCTGCCTTGACCACCGAGGCTGGGTGGGAGGTCTCCTGTCTGTCTGATGGTACTTCCTCCCTCCCGGGGGAAGCTCTTCTCTCCCAACAGCCTAGTTTCACAAGCCTGGGTCCAGGCAGGTCCTGGGCCAAGATGTCAGCCACGTGCCCAGGACAGAGCCAGTGGATCCCTTGTATCCCAGGGGAGTGGAGTGGAACTCCTCCCCAACAGGGCTGTGACTGGGAGGTCAGCCCGGCTTTGGAATGCTGGTAGAAGTCACAGGTGCCCAGCAGGCACTAAATGTCCTTGCCCTTGTTCACCCGCAGGTGGTCTTTGTTTAAGTTCTTCCCAAATTTCTCACTGAGCTGTTGGATCAGGTCCGCTAGCTCGCCTGTAGCTTGTGACTTCTCTTCGAGAAGCTCATAGCGAAGGCTGGAGATGTCTTGCTTGATTTCCTTGAGTTCACCTGCAAGGACAGAAGACGGTTCCTGGGATGAGCATGCACAGGAAAGGCAGTACTGTGCTTTGGGTGCAGGTCCAGCCCCCCTGGGGTTGTGGGGGGGGAGGGTGTTGGGATCCTGAAGGTCCTTGTGCCCACAGATCTCAGAGAACAAAAGTGCCACCCAGCTGACTTCCCACTATGCACTTACAGCCCCCCGACCCCCCCATTCCTGGAAAGCCTCCTCCTTCACAGCTTGGAGAGGTGGTTTCAGGGCTGCAAGATTTCTGGCAACTGTTTGACACACTGCTGGCTCCAGTGTTGGTCTCAGAGCCGTTACAGGTAGATGTCAAGAGTGAGCAAGATGCTCGTTAGCTGGAACATTCACCTTCGGGACGCTCTGCTTGACTCTGTGGACACGGGCACCTGAGAGCTGGGCTCTACACAGCACAGCCCGGGGCTGGCCAGCTGCAGGGAGAGCTTCAGCTTGTTCTTAGAAGTAGCCTCATCTCGCCAGTTCGAGCCTCCCTGATGCCTGCAGCTGCCTCCCCCAATAGGGGACCACCAAGCAGTCACTTTCATTTTCTGTTTCCATAGTAACCCACATGGTTAGAAGCCCATGGGGTCTGGCCTGTGGGAATCTCTTTATTAAGCACAAAGGGGAGTAGAAGGCTCTTTCCTCATATTCTAGACACCAGACTTAATTCTGCAGGAGTCCACTGCTTGTGGGAATATTGTTCCTATTGCTTACATGGTGTGCTTAAATGTATAAAATGCAGAGATCTTATACACACTATTCTTATTAGGGGGCTTCGTGAAACCCCAGGCTCATGGTATCATTTAAGTTACAATGGTACCCACCTACAAATTGTGTATCAGTTACCTTCATGTCTGTTACATTTACACATCCAAAAGGCTAGGAGACATGGCACCTGGTGATCGCATAATTGGGGCCCACAAGGAGAGGGAAGTAAGTGTGCTGCCGCCCAGCCTCAGGTCTGTTTGCTTAGCAGCTAGATCGGGCATTGCTGCTTTTCAGACTGCATGCTGGGTACCCACAAGATGAGGCAAAGTGTCACTCAGTAGCTAGGTTCTTTTGGTAGCACTTGTGGTCCCAGGGAGGGGAGGCAGAGTATCTCCAGTCATGGACAAGGGTCTTTCTGGGTGGCAAGTATTTATCCTCGGTGTAGCAGGAGTAATGACCCGGTGTAAGGTACCCGCCTCTCACTTAAGAATCCTCGCTGAAAGCAGACTGAATAGTAACTGAGACGGTGAGGTGAGAGCGACCTAGATGGGAGCTCCGGTGTGCACGGGAGCCACCTGACATTGTCATCTAACATGGAGACCGCGGGCTCTGCCACAGATGCAGGGATGCATCCGGCTGTGATCTGTGCACTTTAATCAGCCGGTACTGAAGAGGGATGTCCTCAGAGAAACACAGCTCTTGTTAGAGTCAGAGGCAGAATGGGCATTTGGGGCTGAGCTAGTGGCAGATTCTGGAAATGGTTTTTTGTACACATGCCCGCATAGGAGGACATGAATGGTGGGCTCCGAGGCTCTCCTGAATTCAAGGTGCTGGATGCCAACTGAGGAAGCCATCACTGTGAGTGGCAGACTAACGTCCCACACCTCCATGATGTCTACATTGTCACCACTGGTGGTTGGACTGAGGGTGAGTCATGTCACACAGTGAACAGGAACTAAGGTGACATGTGGAACCATGTGCTAACCAGCTGGCTTTAGGAGAGTCCCTGGATGGTCCAGGAACCAATCTAATCATGGCGTTCCTAGAAGAGGAGGAGGTAAGATGGAGGCGGGTCAGGGCGGAGGTGGCAGTTGGTGGTGAGACAGGGTGGAGACTCTGAGAGGTGGGTCAAGTGTGGAGACCCCAGGGTGGAGCAGCTGCTGGGAAAGGAAATGAAGACCTTGGTCTCCCCGCCTCATGGTGAGCATCTGCTCATACTGGAGAGCAAAGAGTCCCCCAGAAATGACACAGAACCCCAACACCACCACCGTTTCAGCCCTGAGAGAACCATGCTTGACCCTTGACATTCGGAATCTGAATGAAATTGCCTCGGGAGCCCCCACGTACCTTCATTGACCTCATCGTTTTCTCTGTCCACCTGGGCCTTCAGCACATATCTCTTTATGAGCCGTTTCATGATTTTCTGAAATGAGAAGCACAGGCAGGCTCAGGGGCGGGGCAGCCAGCAAGGGCTCCTTCTCTCTGGCACCCCAGGAGGCAGCACAGAGCACTAGCAGGCTGGTGCCTCTCTCCCAGGGTGCTCTGCCCAGTCAGAGGGCCTGGCAAAGCTCTGCTTAGCTTCCATACTCCCCAGGAGGTGAGAACAGGAGAAGCCAAGCCAAAGAAAGAGGGAACCTTGAATACATGGCTCTGCGTGAGGCCTAAGCCCACTTTAGGCCTGGCCAGACAGGGAATGCTGGGAAATCTTAGCAGGTCAGCTCAGGTAATTGCAGCCCTTAAGAGGTGGCAGTGTGTGGATCATGGCAGCGGCCAGGACCAAGCAGAGGAAGTCGACGGCGTCTTGAAGAGTTGCTGCCAGCATCCGTCAACCTCACTCTCAGCTGGGCCTCTGGGCCGTGATGGAGAGACCACTTCTCCAGACACCCCCTGGTCTGACCCTGTACCCCCGGTAATGGTGCAGCAGGGACTTTGGCCCCAGCTTCCCTACAGCAGGTAAGTATTCCTTACTGAACAAAGCTTGCACCACACTAAGGGACACCAAGAATAGTGCCAAGTGTCAGGAAGCCCTGAGGAGCTGAACTTTGGGTTTTGCCAGCTAGCTGTTCCAGGGTTCCTGTGAAATCAGAGTTTAAAAATATTCGGAGAGCTGAGATTTCTGACTCTTGCAAGACGAGCAGCATGGAAGAGGGGCCAGGGTTCCCTGCTGCTGCTGCTGCCCTGGCCAGTGGCCCATTTACCGAGCCACACCCAGACCCATGCTGCCCTGGCCAGTGGCCCATTTACCGAGCCACACCCAGACCCATGC
>NC_022018.1:57681947-57687133 GCF_000317375.1 Microtus ochrogaster
CCATGCTGCCCTGGCCAGTGGCCCATTTACCGAGCCACACCCAGACCCATGCTGCCCTGGCCAGTGGCCCATTCACCTGCTCATACCCAGAATCAGGAGGACGCGGCAGCATCTTTGAGAGTTCAGACACCTGCAGTGGACCTGGGTTCAGTCCTAAATTCTCCCTCACCACAGAGAAATGGAATTGAATGGCATGCGCAGTGCTAGAGGCTTCAACGAATTTCCTGTCACCTGATGGTTCTCCTCATGCCCTCAGCTGGGACTGCCTAGCCAAGGAGATGTCTCCAGACTGCAGTCCAAAGATTTTACATGTCCTGAGCTAATTTCTTTCACCCATGGCCCAGGTGAGCTTAGGCCAGTGAGCCCTCCTTTGCTGGAGCCTGTGGGCCCCCCTTTCTATGGCTCCATGGTTTGGGTGCCAGGAACAGCTCATTAGCAAGATGCCCTGTTTGTCCTCAGATGGTGGTATTAACACAGCAGTGTCTAAAGTGAGGCCCAGCCTTTTCTCTGGGCCATTCTTCTAGTCCAGGAAGCAGGTTATCTACATCACAGGAGTGCGTACCCACTCCTTGGTACCTTCAGAGGAAAAACAAACCAAACAAACACAAAAATAAAAGCTGCCCTTAACTGGTTCTCCCAGAAGAGAATGGCAGTTAATCTCTGCACCTTTTATTCTAAGGAATTAAGAACATTCGTCTGCTGCACATTTTTAGGCCAATCTGAGAGAAAGGGTGAGCAAGTTAAAGTTAGTTGCCAGCTCCAGGCCTGGACAGTGAGAGCCTGTCCCGGCGAAGCAAGCCAATGGTTTCTCCACTGCCGGTCTCCTGAGTGAAGGAGTCTAGCTGTTCATGATGCAAGAGGACAAGGCAGAGCCTGAAAGAAATGGGTGAGTGTGAATGACACCTCTTTGTGGGTGCAGCAGCCACCACAGTCCTGCCTAGTTAGTAGTTAGTATCCATTGAGCTCTGGATTAGGCCACACGATTAAATTGAGTCCTCTAAAATTATCCCAAGGGCTATACTTATGACACTCTAGCACATGCCCGCAAGGGCTATACTTAGGACACTCTAGCACACGCCCGCCAAGCTATGTTTTGAATTGATCCAGTTCACATGCATCTTCTTGGAGGAGGAGGAGGAGGAGGAAGCAGAAGCAACTGAGACATGTGTGCTACACCTTACAGACCATGGTGTGTCAGTCTTATTCACAAAAAGTGAGCTCACTCAAGAGGGGTGCACTCAGGCCCTCTCATCCACGTCCTGATTCTAGTCCATTGTTTGGGCTCTTGGTCATGGGAGCCAGGCTGGAAAAGACCTAGCTAACCAAGCAGCCCGTGCTGAGGGAGCTAGTAAGCCAGACTCCAGGTATCTGCTCCAGTCTGCAGGAACCACCTTTCCCCACCTCACAAAGCAAAAGGGCTAAGAAGATTAAAACAGAGAATTCTGCCCACCAGGGGACTCCCGAGGAAGAGACAGAGGGAGCCAGGCCCAGGGACCCTGTGACAGAGGAAAGCGTGCCCTGTCTGTGATTTCACAGGATTTCTGCAGATGACCACAGTTTACAAGGCCGACAGAACACGCTTGCAGTGAGCTGGTTGCTCTGGGGAAGGGAGGGGAGGAACGATGGACTGAAGGCTGCAGGTTCTATGCCCATCAAATGGTTGTGCATCAGAAGTACGTAGCCTGGAAGGTCCCCAGTGGGCCCCAAAGCAGGAAAATAGCCTCAGGTCACCCTCAAATCTACCTTTGCTTTGTGCGTTGCAGCTGGCAAAAAGACACTGATCCAGCCCCTCCAGCCCCCCCCTCCCCCCGGTCCACATCCTCACCTTGGGCTTGGGAGTTTTGACAGATACCATACTAGAAACCACCAAGCCCCCCCTCCCCCCAAAGGCAGGACTGAGGGGACTCTAGGGAAGCACCAGAATGACAGGCCAGAGTCTGGGGGATGTGTTGTGCTGAGAGAGAAGGGCCCAGAGAATCAGCTGGGTCACCACCAGTTGTGAGGCCTCAGCCAAGGAGAATTAGCTCTGTAATCTGTAAAATTTGCTGGCATCTGGGGGGAAAGGACACCACTAGTGTCCAGACTGCTTCCCCATGACCTCTGGGGTCATCTCAAGACTAATTTAGATGACTAGCTCAGAAAGATACCTAGACACAGAGCCCAGCTGGTCCAGAGTGACCAGGTACAAAAAGCAGGGTGTTCTAAGTCCCTCAGCCCCCAAACCCAGTGCCTTCCTGCTTTTCTGTGAGGACTACTTGAGTAAGTAGCCTGAAGCTTTTCTCCAAAATGACAAAATAACTGTGAGCAAAGCTTCCCAAGGTCATCCCTAGCCTGAGGTTGCAAACATCACAGCAGGGGTTTCTGGGAGACCGAGATTGTGGTGTGGGTAGGCAGACAGGGACAGCTGTGAGGTTGATTGCCATTCATCTGGGTACAGGACAGTCGGTTGCAGGCAATCATTCTTCCTTTATCTCAGTAGCCGGTTCTGTCCAAGATCAGGGATTTCTATTAGGAGTTGCTATCTGTTCTGTGACACACAAAATCTGTGCTCTCCTCCGAGAAGCTGAGAAATGGGAGCCCTCCCCTGGCAGAGGATTTAGCCTGTGAAACAGCTCAAAGCCGACCAAACGGGGCAGTCTCGATTCTGTGCACGATTAATTTCAAGATTTGCCCATTGCCAATTTTGAGCTCATGTCATCTGTTAAGACTTAAGTGTTTTCAAGGATGAGCTATTTCTTAATTGAACAATTAAATCCTCTCCAGTGTGTAGCTGGCTGCTGAAACCTGGGCGAGGAGATTCAACCAGAGACCTGTGTCCGGAAGACGCCAGGTCTGTAGCCATGCCCCGTGGCAAGGTGGCACCAGGGACATGTCCCCTCAGCCCAAAGTGATACCCAGGAAAACTACATATTACAGCCAGAAGAAATTATGGACAAGGGTGAACCCGTTCATTGTGAGGAGTGGGAGGCAGGGAGAGAACGCCCCACATGGTTCAACAGCTAAACAGTAGTCGCCATTCATCACTGGAGCGGAGGCAGTCCTGGTTTCCAGAAGGCATATGGGGACTGCACGCATTAGAGGGCTCCCCCAAAGTTCTGTAGCAAGCATCTCTGCAGGCTGACAGGTTCAGTGGTGATCCTGAGATCCACCTGGCCACTGAGGGCACACTGGGAGTCATGGAGGTGCTACTCCTCCCCTTGCCTCCACCCTGCATCAGGTCCAGGGCTGTGCACTGTATTAGCTCTGCCCCACTGCCCACTCACACAGCCCAACAGAAATAGCCATCCCTTAGATCCAAACGACAGGCACCGTGCCTCCTCCTGCTGGTGTCTGCCTGCTCACTGGTGCTGAGTACAGTGTAATCATGTCTGTCCCCTGCCAAGTTACCCTCCCCTCCTGGACCTTAGAGAACACCGGATACTACTGCCATCCTGAGAGAAAGGTAGGGCTCTGCCTTCCTTCTGACCGTATCTTCTGTTCTCCCCGGCAGCTTGAGACCTTTGTGATTCTCCACCTTTACCAGGAAGGCCCCATGCTGTCTCCTTTACCTGGCTGAGGTCTTGGCCAACTCTTCTTTCCATGAAGACGCCTCACCCCCACACTCCCACCCCGCCAGACCTTCCTGGTTTTCTCTAGTTTTAACCTTATTGTTTATTTCTTGGGATTTCCATCAGTTTGATGCAGTATGCTACCTATGTGTTTATTATTGTGTCTCCCCCTAAGCCTGCAGGTGCCACCGGGGTAGGAGCCCTGTCGGCATCCCCAGCAGATGGCACAGTACTGGCACACAGCAGGTACTCTGGAGGAAGCTGTGATCTGTGTTCCCACAGCCACGTGACTGAATCCACCTAAGCGGATTCAGTCCACTTCTGCCCACACGTAGGTAAGGAGGGGTGGTTACCTGGTATCTGGTGGGTTTGCTGAAAGTGTTGTTTGATGTCAGGTTTTCAGAATTCCTCATGCCAGCCTGGTAGCGGGCCTTCTAAATCAAAGAAAGAAAGATGCATACATACACGGCAGGGCTTGGAGTAATATCTGGACACAGAGGTGGTCTGTAGGGAACCTTCTGGGAAAGGGTTGGATATGGTTTGACTTCCTAGACTGTTGCTCCTGGGAACTGAGTTTCTGTAGGGTTGTCAGAGTCAATGACTGTTGCTGGCCCATTTGGTCTAGGAAGCCCTGGGCTTTGTGTCTTTCTTCTAGACCTCCTCAGAGGTTTTGCTCCAGTAAACACGGAGAGCACAGAGACGGGAAGAGCGCAGGGAACTCTGTCCTCAGATCAGCCTCTGGCTGCTTTCTGTGGAAAGCCATCTGCTTCCAATGCTCTGGAGCAGTGGTTCTCAACCTGTGGGTCAGGACTCCGGGGGTGGGGTCAAATAACCCTTTCACAGGGGCCACCTAAGAACGTCTCTGCATATCAGACATTTACATTACACTTCACAACAGTAGCAAAATTACAGTTATGAAGTAGCAATGAAATGATTTATGGCTGGGGGTCACCACAGCATGAGGACCTGTGTTAAAGGGTTGCAGTGTTAGGAGGGCTGGGGAGCCCTGCTGCAGGGGTTCCCTTCTGCTGGGGTCCTGTCTCTCCAGGCAGCAGGCAGCTTGCTGAACTGAAAGCATCTCTAAGAGACTTGGGGACTTTACCCTGGGTGGTGCTTTGCTGAGGTGCCTGGTAGATTCAGCAAGGAGGTGGCTCCTTGTAGCACCTACGCTGGCTGGCTGGCTTTGTGCCAGGGGTGGCTGTTGGAAGGAAGGAGTCAAACACATGGCCCCACCCACACTCCCCCCTCCCCACGACCAGATGCTACTTACCCTGAATTTGGAGTTCAGCATGCCCATTTCCAGGTCGTTTTCACAGCTTTTGGCCTTAGATTTGCAGAGCTTTATGAGGCACATCTTGATTCTCATTATGAGATAATAGAAGGATTTAGGGCTCGGCACTAGGTTAAAGGGAGCGGGTAGAGTCCTTCCTTCATCGAAGTAAGAAAGCCAGAGCTTCGCTCGAGCGAATTTCCACTCCACATCTGCATCTTCCTGTGGAACAAGGGAATCAGTCACACACTAGGGGCCGCAGCTTAACGTCTGAGCAGGGTGTGAACAGGGTCAAGTCTACAGCATGTGAGCAGCTCGCTGGACAGCCCTGGTGTGCTGTGGGTGTGTACTCCCATCTGTGATGGCGC
>NC_022018.1:57687402-57695147 GCF_000317375.1 Microtus ochrogaster
CAGGCCAGGAGCATCTCCAAGGCCATGTGCAGGCAGCACTTTTAACACTGTCTACCTGCCTCGGTGTTCATGGTGGAAAAGCCCCTCCTCCACTCCATCAGTGCCTTCACCAGTGTCTCCACACCCTAGCCATGATACGCCCCTCCCCCCAACCAGCGCCTTCACCAGTGTCCCCCCTGGCAGCGCCTAAGAACTAACTGTCTTCACTGCAGTTTCAGCCATCTGCCTGCTGACTTCACAGTTCTGGCCACTACAGCATCGAGTTAGTCATCTCCTAAAGGAGAGTCCCCTAGAAATGTACTGAGCCTGAGGCAATGGGGCGTGGAATCATTCGTATCTGGTTTCAAAGTCTCTCACTAACAATGTGGCTTGAGCTTGTGACTCCATAGATTGTGGTAGCGCTTGCCTCCTCCATGTTGTCCGGAAGCAGGCGTCAAGTACACACTTGTTTGCACAGGCAGTGGCTACACCCCAAGGCACTGTGAGCCCGGCAAGGATGCACCTATAGTCGGCTGGGACGGACCACCAGGCTCTAAGTCCATGAACCGCAGGCGCCCTTTGCTTTCTGCCACTAAGGCCCCACATGTGATGACCCGTGTACGCTGGGACACAATGGATGGAGCTTGTAGACTACGAGCTTGGTGAGGAGGGCATCACCCTGGTGTAACAGGGAGACTGGCATACCGGTAAGAATCCTGGTCATGGTCTTTACCAGCTGTGGAACTATGGCATCCCACTTAGCCATTCTGGCCCTCAGTTGTCTCATTTACAAATGGAGACAGCGTAATAGTTAGCCACCTCACAGGTGGCTGGAAGAGCTAAAGAAGCCATGAGGAAACATGGCTGATATTAGCACTGGATGGTTCTCGACTAGTTTGAGGGGGTAAAGTAGAGAAGAATAGGTCTGAGTCACAGTGGGAGAGGAGCTGAGAAGTGTGGATCCCTGGTGGTGGGAGTTCAATGGAGAGGGGATTTTCTCAGTTTTAGAAGAAGACAAGTTTTTGACCACGCGACTCATTTAAATGCTGACACAAAAGGCCATGTGGTGAGCAGGAGGGTGAGGAGACAGGTGGGGAGGCAGTGGACAACAGCTCCTGCGGGCCAGGACTTCCCCAGCGGGAGGAAGTGAAGAGATGGCAGCGGCAGGGGCAGCAGAGCCCGTGGATTCCTACACGAGGTGCTAAATCTAGTGAACGAGTCCATAAGTGTCCTTATAGAAGGCGTACAAAGATTCACTCGCCACCACCGAATGTGGTCATGAGCACCCCGCATTATCCAATAGTTCACGGCTCACTGAGAGGGGCAGGCATAGCAGCTCTGACCTGACCAGGAAGTTGTTCATGGCCCAGGGGGAGGGGTTGGGCCACCTCAGTGTTCTGCTCACCTCAGAGATCATCCTGGTGACACCATGAGCTACGAGCTTGCCTAGTTCTGCACCAAGTCAGTGGGCATCGCTCAGCTCAGCCAACCTTTTTATGCCATAGCTATGAGGACCAAAGCTTGTTAGGACGTGGCAGACATCTCTGGGCGAGAAATAAAAAGACCCATGGATTTTCTTCCAACACCACTTGCCTCTTCTTACACTCAGGGAAACTGAGGCCCATAACGATGAGAGGACTGGAGGGCAATAGCTCACTTACATAGGTAACCAAACATGTAAACAAGCTCCTTAAAAAGACGCCACCGGTCCATCTCTAAGGTGAGTGCCGCATCTCTCAGGGGGTGGGGGTGGTGGTGGGGGGATGTGCAGCTGATGCTTTAGGACCAGCCCCTGCTTCCTCCAGCCCCTGCCTCTTTCCCTGGCCCAGTTTGTGCTCTGTTTGATCCTCTCTGATCCGATAGTCTGGAACAATCTTTCTGGGACAGCAGGTTATGGACTGAACACTGTCTTCTCAAAACCGACCCATTGCAGCCCTAACCCCACCACTGTGGGATGGGACCGTATTTGCAGACAGAACTGTTTTAAAAGGTGCTTGAGGTTAAATGAGGATCCCAGGGCAGGTTCCCCAATCAAGCAGGATCAGTAGAAAAGTCACGTAAGGACACAGCTGGAAGGTTGCTGTGTGTATGCCAAGAAGGGCAGCCTCACAGGGAACCATCTGCCCAGACTTTTAGATCTTTTAGCCCCTAGGAAATACGAGGCAATAAATGCCTGATGCTTAAGCCACACAGTCTTGATTTTACTTTTTTTTTTAAATTTAAATGAAAACCATATTAAATAACTTCTTTGTTTTTCTATATGAGAACCATGGAAATAATCATTTCTTATCATTTAAGCACAGGGTTAACCAGCAAATGAGAAAGGCCCTGCTTGAGCCTCCTTTCAAATCCTTGCCACACAGGAAGACTGTGGCCCCATCCCTGGCAATCCTTTTCTACTGTTTCCCCTGGATGTATGCATTTGTATCATCGTATAAATAAGAGAGTTGCCTGTTTATATCAGGAGAAATTTAACTTGCATTTTTTCATTTACTAATATCTGAGTGATTTTCTTCTAACTTAGAAATGTAAAAATTGAAAGAGACCCTGTCCATCACCTCTCCCCCAATTCTACCTGGTAATAGTCAGGTATCCCAGAGGAGTGTTACCTTCCCCCCCTCTTAAAAAACATGCGTGCACACACTTGTAGTGTGTGTGTGTGTGTGTGTGTGTGTGTGTGTGTGTGTGTGCATGTGTGTGCGGTGTAGGGTGGGACTATGTGCACATGTAAGTGCAAGTACCAACAGATGCTGGAAGATGGCATAAGATCCCTGGGTGCTGGGAACTGAATTCCGGGACCCTGCAGGAGCGGTACCCGCTCTTAATCACTGAGCCGTCTCTCCAGCCACACATATCTTTCCTATGGCTTCCTTGAGAAGTTTTTTCTTTCCCAAACACACATGCAGTGACAAAGGGGGTGAACTCACACTCCCCTGTGTCCCCTCTTCCACAGGAGAAGAATGCACTATTTATATCATTCTGCAAGTTGCCTCTGCCTTCCTCTTAACAGCAAGGCTTGGGGGCTTCACTGCCTTAGTGTAGCTAAAACCGCCCATCTTTTTTGTTTGTCTGCTTCTAAGACTTAGTCTTGCCATGTTTCTGTTTGGCTGCTGTGTGCTGGGATGACATGCAGGAGCACTGATCTTTAAGAAATGTGCTGCACATATCTATTATTTTGTGTGCATAGGTGTCTGGTGCGCACATGCCATGGCGCATGTGTGGAGTCAGAGAACAACACGCGGAAGTCAGTTCTCCCTTTCTGCCATGCAATGCTGGGATTGAACTCAGGTCGTCAGGCTTGGCAACAGCTCCTTTACCTGCTGAGCCACCTTGCTGCCCATCCCCACCATGGTTTCCTTTCTTTTCCACTAAGTTAAACGATATCCCTGTGTTCAGATTCATCACAATCAATTTAACTTGATTCCTATTATTGCTCATTTGTATTGCTTTTACTTTCCTGATGTTCTAAATAAGACTAAACCACGGCTTATGTATGTTAGATCCTAATAAAGGATCTGTTCGTACCTTTTGTTTCTTTGCAGAGCTGGGGACTGGACTATGCCTTTGCCAGGCACATGCTACCATTGAGCTGTATCCCAACTTCATTATTTAAAATGATCTCCTTTCTGCCTCCTCTGCACCTCACTGGGGATCACATCCAAGGTCTTGCACGTGCCGGGTGAATGCTCTACCACAGCCTTTATCTTTCTGGCAAAGTAGAGTTCATCTTTAAAGTCCCCAAGCTTCCCGTCAGTTTCTCCCCCTTTGTTGTGCATCTTCCGTGCCCAGCTGTGTTGACCCCAGAGCATGGTGATTTGATGATTGCCTTACCTGTCCTTTTAAGACTAAAGAATTATTTATTACTCTGTGTGTGTGTGTGTATGTGGTGTGTGTGTGTGGTGTGGGAATG
Source organism: Microtus ochrogaster (assembly GCF_000317375.1). NCBI lineage: Eukaryota > Metazoa > Chordata > Mammalia > Rodentia > Cricetidae > Microtus > Microtus ochrogaster. The sequence goes on from NC_022018.1 coordinate 57,691,292, forward strand.
CATGGGCTGCAGTGCACACGTGGAGGTCAAGACAACGTTGTGCAGTTGGTTTTTCTTCCCGCTTTTATGTAGGTTCTGGGGGTCGAACTCAGGTCATCAGGACTCTATAGCGAGTACCTTTACCTGTCGAGCCATCTCACCAGCTTTTACCTGTTTTGTTTTGTTTGCTTTTGCATGTGTATATGTGTAGGGGATGTGCATGCATGGATATATGAGTGTGCACACTTACGTGTTTGCATCTAGAGGCCATAATTTATGTTGGGGATCCATCTCCACCACTCTCCACCATACTTGGGGGATAAGGTCATGAGGCTGGAGTTCACTGACTGGCTAGGCTGGCTGGCCTGAGAGCTCCCAAGATTCTGTTGTTTCTGCTTTCCAGAGTTGGGATTACCTGCCTATGCCACCATGCCTAGCTTTTTACACAGGTTCTGGGGATCCAGACTCAGGGCCTCAGACTTGCTCGGCAAGCACTTTACCCACAGAGCCATCTCCCCAGCCCCAATTCTGTTTTTCCTTATTGGCCTATGTGCTCCTTGGTGGTGGGGGACTTAACAGTAGCATCACTGTCTTACCAGTGCTCAACACAGACTCGACACACAGTAGGCTCTTCATAAGAAGCACAGTCAGGGAGAAGGGAAACAGGTGCACAGCCACTCTTATGTGCCGTGGGCATCCTCTCTGAGTGGTGCATACTCCTGGCTCCTTCTGCTCTCACTGGGCCCTCCCACGTGGTGGTGGCAGCAGGGCCACCAGGCCATACAGGGAACTTCCGGCATGGTCCAGAAAAAAGGCCTGTTACTGTCTTAGCTGCACATGTGGGACAATAGACATGTCTGCTGTCTTTGCCCAAGTGCTGCGATTGTCCGAGGGAGGGAGAGCGCTGAGCTGGCTTACCTCGATTTCCTGATAGGAGTTATTGATCATGGCTATCAGCATGTTAAGTAGCACGACTACCATGGTGACATTATAAACGCCGTAGAGCACGTAGCCAATGTTCTCGATGAATTTGTGGTCGTATTTCAGCACCACCGAGATCACCTCAGACAAGCCAAATATGGACCAAAACAAGGTCTTAAAGCTTTCTTCAACTCTACGAGGAAACAGACAGTTCTTTCATGAGTCCTGGACTGGTTTACAGTTTTAAAATAAAAGCTGCCCTTCCAATATCCTGGCTTTAATGGTCCCTTGGAGTTGCACTGTGGTGGGCTGCTGATGTCCACATTCTGAAATACTGAAATACTCAGGTTTCTAAGAAGACACAGAAAGATTCTTACACTGCAATTTCTTCCTTCTAAAATTCAGTTCCACTGGGGCTCCTGGCTGAGACACAGTTTTTATCTGGCTGTAATTAATCAGACATCTAAAATTAAACACGGGGCAAACGTTTGCCCTTGCGCCTCAAGAAAGCTCACTGTTCCTTCAGTGGACAGCTCTTCTCCGGCTACACAGCCTGGCCATGAACGTGTCCAATAGGCTGAGCTGGCATTGCTGCCCCACGCTTTGAGCCTCATGATACTTGGTGGCAGGCTCATGTTTATCTCCATTTATTACCTGAGGCCAGTCAATAAATAAAGACCTATAAACCAGGGTGGGCTGGTATGATAGTCTGAACATAGCTGACTCCCTTTCATAGGGAGTGCACTCTTAGGTGTGGCTTTGTTGGAGTATGGCGTGTGCCCCTGTGGGGTGGGCTTTGAGGTTTCCTGTGCTCAGGATACCACCCAGTGTTTCAGCTGACTTCCTGTTGCCTGTAAGATGTAGGACTCAGCTACCTCTCCAGCACCATGTCTGCCTGCATGCTGCCATGCTTCCCACCATGATGATAATGGACTGAACCCCTGAAACTGTGAGCAACTCATCCCAGTTAAATGTTTTCGGTGTAAGGGTTGTCGTGGTCCTGGTGTTTCTTCACTGCAATAAAATCCCTAACTGAGACGGTTAGAAGAGAGGCTGAGGGCAATGTCCACATTGTTCTGATTCTGCAGGTGTCACAGCTGCTGAGAGCCACGCATGCTCTGAGGGTCCAGGGAAGACCTGGCCTTCAGTAGACTATGCTTTGACCCTTTGACGTTTTAAATACAGTGGTTTCAATCCCTAAGCACATTCCACAGTCCTAGCCTTCTGGCTATGACTCCACATATTATTACATAGACTCCAAAAAAAAAAAAACCTAGATTGTGATTGGATGGTTTAGAATATACTTGTATATTAGGGACATAAAGTTCAACTCTTCAGTTTGCATCTGGTTTCACTGCCTTTATAAGATAGGACTCTTCTTTTTTTCCTCTTTTAACATTTTAGATTTTCAACACTCACCCACAAATGACCAGGATTAACTCAGCTCACCCCGCCCTCCACCAGAGTTTCTTAGGCATTGAAATTTATTTGAGAAAATGTACAAAAATGCTAGTTTCCCAAATTAGGCTAAAAAAAAACTACTCTTGCCTTGCATGAATTTGCAGCTCCCTTGTATGTGAGACTATGGGGGTGTCTATGTGTGTGGGGTGGGGTTTAGGGTGCACAGCAAGCAGTGTGGCTAATTCCCTGTGCATCCCAGAGCCGGAGAAGCTGGTAGACGATGTGAGTCTGTCTTGCTGTTGCTTGTCTTTTATTTCCTTCCAAGCTGTGAGTTTGCAATGTTTAATCAGGAATTCAGTAGCAGTTTCTTGTTTCGTTTGGAGACAGGGTCTCACTATGTAGTCTTGGCTGGCCTGGAACTCACTGTGTAGATCAGGTTGGCCTTGAACTGAACCAGATCTGCTTGCCTGTGCTTCTGCCTCCAGAGGGCTGGGGTTAAAGGCATGCAGCACAATGACTGGCTCAGTAGCAGGCTCTGAAGTGAAGACTGGAGACAGAGCCATCTCTGAGAGCTCTGGGTCCCAACGCTCCTGTCATTAGGGAACATGGTTTCCTTACACAAGATGTCAAGTCCATTCTGTGTGAAGACATGGCGTCACTGTGTGTGATGATTCACTGAGTACCGTTATGAAGGAATTACTCCCTTCTCTCTCTATGGAAAGGAACAAGGGCCTAGAGAGTCCCACACAATGGATGAGACCCAGATCCTAAACTGGAAGGCACCAGCAGTGCTCCATCCCTTGCACAGCTGATCCCTCTCATGGGGCCCGATGGAGAGTGCCAACACACTGGGCAATCGGTTCTGACTCAGGACTGTCCACTCGTCCCGAACAACAGAAACCGTGGCTAATGCTTGTGACAATGAGAGGTTTCACCCAGCCTCACTTTCTGTTCTTTACCCTGGATTGGCCAACAGGCCCCCGGCTGACACCAGTGAGCCACATAGAACACACGCAGGACAAGCCATCTACATTCCAGTTAGGGAAGACGGCTCAGATCCAGCATGTACGGTTTATCACTATGAAGTCCACCTCTGAGCCCTCATCTAGTCCCAGGTCCTTCATCTGGGCGTTCTGTCTGGAACCAGAGGAAGCAGAGTGGCCCATCTAGAAGATTGGTGAGTGTGTTCACAGTGTGGTTTGTTGGCGAGCATGTTCACAGTGAGGTCTGTTGGGGAGCGTGTTCACAGTGAGGTCTGTTGGGGAGTGTATTCACAGTGTGGTCTGTTGGTGAGCGTGTTCACAGAGTGGTCTGTTGGTGAATGTGTTCACAGTGAGGTCTGTTGGTGAATGTGTTCACGGTGAGGTCTGTTGGGGATCGTGTTCACAGAGTGGTCTGTTGGGGAGTGTGTTCACGGTGAGGTCTGTTGGTGAGTGTGTTCACGGTGAGGTCTGTTGGGGAGTGTGTTCACGGTGAAGTCTGTTGGGGAGCGTGTTCACAGTGAGGTCTGTTGGTGAGGTCTGTTGGTGAGCGTGTGCAAAGTGAGGTCTGTTGG
>NC_022018.1:57695479-57700581 GCF_000317375.1 Microtus ochrogaster
AAGTTCTGAGTGGAATGGAAAAGTTAAAATTTGAAAAAATTCCCATGACTGAAACTAGCACATGATGTTGTTGAGAATTTACTAGATGATCTCCCGAATGTCAAAACACCCAGTGAGTCAGAGACGAGTAGGAGAAGGGCTTGAGTCTGCAATGTCAGTCGATGTAACCAGAACCTTCCCTGCTCGTCTGACCAAAGGCCCGAAGAGAAGCCCCTTAAGGTAGGACTCATGGTTTGAGATGATATCATGGAGGAACACTGGGTGGCAGGAGAATGAGGTGGTTTGCTCCAGTCTCAGTGGTCAGGAAGCAGGTAGGGGCTCAGGTAAAGCCTGGGCCAGACTATAACAGATAAAGCCTGCCTCTAGCAACCCAGCTCCTCCAACCGGTCTCCATCTCCTAAAGGTCCCATAACTGACCTACACAGACACATGGGCCTGTGGGTGGGGGTATCTAAATTCAAACCATACAGCCAACAATAAATGATGTCCGGGGGACAGTCTCTTAGAGCCTAGGCTGGCTTTGAACTCAGTGTGTGGCCGAAGCTGGCGGCCTTGAACCTGATCCTACTGGCCCCACCTCCCAGCTCTGCACACGTATAAGCACTTCTACAACTCAGTACAGAAACAACAGACACGCTAAGAAAGAAAGGGATGTGTGTGCTGGGGAGATAACATTCAGTGGGAGATGCCAGGTTAGTATCTTCTAGTCCAGGGTGTGGCAGGAATAAAATAAATGAAAGGAACTCAGTCTCACTGCCCTCCACGGGGAAAGATTTTTGTTACCGACACCTTGGAAGCCTACATAATATGTTCTTAGAAAGAAAGTGTCTTAGAACCAAACCAGTAAAACATCACTGATCCCAAGGGCGTGGCCCTTGGGCCCTTGAGCTAGCCCTAAGGTCCTGTGGAAGGACAGTACCTAAATCACCACCCACTATTTGCCTGCTTATCTGATTAATAGAGGTAAGGTCTCCTAGCCTGGCCTTGAACTCACGGCTATCCTCCTTCCTCAGCCCCCTGAGCACTGGCTTTGAAGGTTTAGGCCCTTGTGCTTGGATCATTGCCTAGAGTTTGCAGGACCCACAAGACCCAGGAGAGGAGGCCAAAAGTCTATTCTCATCACCATCAACATCTGGAGCTGCCTTTCAGAAAGAAACCCCTGGGACTGACTTAATTGATCTTTACCACAAAGCCTCTTACAAAAGCCCCCATTGGCCACATCTGGGGTTCCTTGTTGTCAAGGATGGCAGCTGCTGGCTCCCCAGCCTCCTCTCTCCCAGTGGTTGTGAAGTTTGCCAGAGTTCCTCAACTGTGTCACAGAAATCTTCACAGCGATAGGCGGGGTGGGGGGGTGGGGGGGTGGAGAGATGCATGTCTGGGTCCGAAACTCCCCGATACTCATTCTCAATGTGTGCATGTTTAAATATGTTACAAAGCCTGTTAGGGGCTCAGTTTATTCAACTATGAAATGGACAGAACGGCGCTGTATTGCTGCTCAGTTGCTAGGAAGATTAAAAGAACAACTCCCATAACATGCATAGTAAGAGCACCCGAATGGCTGCTATTCTTTTGATTCATTTCCTGGTTTGTTGAACTCTGAAAGAAATCTAGACGGTGCTAGCGAGAACGCTGTCAAGCTGTAAGCCAGATGCTGCTGCATGCTTCTATGAGGGCTGGCAGCACACACAGCCCCATCAGCTCAGAAGCCTCGGCCCATTGAATGACGCAACTCGTTGAGGGATTACTGATTTTCCTGAACAGGCCCCGTTTCCCTTCCTATGGGCCAGATCACTACAGAAGCTTGACTTCATGCAAATATCCCTCTGGCTCCTCCAGCCCAAGCTGCCTTGGCTGGCAGTGGAAGGGATGGAATTTCGTCAATAGGCCACCATAGCATGAGAAGCACTCTTAGCAAGTGGAAGCAGCGAGAGCCTGTGAGAGGCACTGAATAGACCATGATTCACCCTTGTCTCCCTGGGCGGGAGTGTGCGTGGGAAGGTTGGGGCTGATCTGTCACGCAGAAAGCGGGGACAAGGTAATCAGTTCTCCACCAGGTCTGTCTCGCCTGGATAATGAGGCTTTAATAACAGGCTTCCTGAAGAGGCAGTGTGCACGCGCCTCAGAGAACAAACTGATCAACAAGGCGACAGTTTAGGGCAATTGTTATGAAAATTGCTGCTTCTTCAGAATGCCACAGACCCTCCCCGCAACAGCTCAGTTCTGTTCAGTTACCTACCCAAATGTGCAGCTCGCAGGCTAACATTAAGCAAGAGGATCAGATCAGAGGGCTGTTCTTCACATAAAGACAATAGCTGTGCCCTATTAAGTTCTGCCAGGGAGTAACACCCGCTTGCCATCCCCGCAGGTGATGGAGGAAGACGCCTGGCGTGGAGAAAACGCTTGTAGGGGGACCGTTCCCCTAACACCCGAATCTCAGGGACCCGAAACGATCCCAAGGCTTGAGGAGGGTGAGGGTGATAGTCAAATGTCCAAGGAAAAGTGTTCCTGCTGAGTGCTCTGCCCCAGAGTTCCCGCCTCTGCCTCTGAATCACCTAGTGGTTCTATCTTGGGCCTTAATAAGGAGTTGGGATTAGAAAACCCAGAAGAAAGCAGTCTATCTTGGGGTGGGTGACATCTATCTGGCTGAGCAGAAGGAGCTCCAGGAACTGAAGGTGTGTTTACGAGAGAACGGATGAATCTGTGCTATGTGTTTTGACTTCCTGTTCACTGGCCTCGCTGTTGCCGTCAGAGGAGGGCAGGTTCTGAGCCCAGGTGAGCCTAGTAAAGCAGGCTCTCTGAATCTCTTTCTTCCTAGCCATAAGATGGGGAAATAAGTCTATAGTTCATAAAGTTGCTGTGAATCAACACAATGTTTGTGAGGTGCACAAAACAGTTCAGTGTGCATCAGTTGTTCACGAGCATTTTAGTCTTCTCTTTGGCCTTGGGGAGTCCAGCGCCTCCTTTTATTTTAATTGGCGGCGGTCTTTCAACCATGCAGTTAAATGAAAGGCTGTGATGAACTGCTTGAGGCATTGCTCATTCCTGTCCACGAGCCTCAGGCTCAGGCCAAGTGGGACGTGGTCTCCAGGTGTGGTGGACACATGTGGTAGCCTGCAGGGTCCCCGTCATCTGCCCAGTGCCCCCCGGGATTGCAGGATGCACCCACTGGGAGGCAGTGTGTCTGTGCCTCCTGCTCCTGGGCCGAGGTGGGACACAGGAATTTTTCCATTAAGGAGTGTGGAAATTTCTCAAGCTATCGTGGAAAACAAGAGCTTCTAATTTTGCCCAGCACTTCTAAAGTTATTCCATTAAAAGTAATTCCTGGGGAGATAGAGCAATGTTAGCAAAGGACCTGTTTTTGATTAGATGAGTATGCTGTGATGGTCTTTCCACGGAGCCTATAGAAAAGGTTGGCTACGGTCATTTTTTTTAATTAATTAATTAATTAATTTTTGTGGACAGGGCCCACCCTTCATTTCTGATCAGGGTGAAGTGGAGGGAGCCAAGCTACCTACTGGGGAGACAGGGAGCCATTATGTATTGTGTGAGAGAGCCCTTTGCGTCTGTCCTGAGTCACTCATGGTTCTAGCCCCTCCTATCTGAGCGTTTGTCTGGTCATACGCTGCATAATGATGAATCTGTTGGTGGTGACATACAGCCTAGGCAAGTAGGAGGCTCTGCTATCTGTTTGTGTCAGTACATTCTGTGATGTTCCTACAATGACTAAATAGTCCAGTGTCCCGGATGCATTTTCATTAATCCATGTATCATCCTATAAGGAGGACACATTATCTCCTCTGCAGTCTCTTCCAGTAGAATTTCATGTGTGAGCAGAGCCCTTTAGTGTCTGTTTTCCTAACTCTGTTACAGGAGTGCCAGGATGTCAACATTCCCATTTACTCTTCAAGCAGAACATCTTTGCTTTATGGAATTCATGAATTTCAGCAAAGTTGACTATAAAACAAATTGGCAAAAAGCAGGCCTAAGTTTGTTGACTTCTATGATGTAACCAACTATCCAACCCCAAGGACAGCAAACCCCTGTGATTCCAGCCTGAGGTTTGTGAAGGAGGTGTGCTCTCAGGCCGATTCCTCTCGCCTTCCACATCCACCGTTTGGCTACTCTGAGACTCAAGGAGCACACGACTGGTCTCCAATTCCCTGTCCTCCCTTCTGGACACCCCCAGTTTTTAACAGGGGTGGTTTACAGATCACCAGCTGCCCGCAGGCACGCTGTCTGTCTGTCCAACAGGCCCCAGCTGTGCGCACACATGCTTGCTCCTCCCTCTTAGGAGACCCTGCCACAGAAGCGCTTCTGTAAAGCCCCCGAGACCTAGAGAACACTTGGTTCTGGAGTGGAAGGCACAGAGTTTGGGAATGCTCCTGGGATCTGACTCCTGCCTCGCTCCTGCTGGATCTGGACCGTCTGCTCCCTGTGCTGAGGAGAACCTGCCTGCGTGGTCTGAGCTACCAGGCAGATGCGCAGTCGAGCAGATGCTTCACTTAGAAAGGAAGAGCACAGATGGTACCTGTTGTGTTGGTGTGCTGATAATGCTGGATGAGATCCACCTGTGAGTGGCTGTATGTGCGCATGTCCATGTCTGTGCAGACACAGGCATGTGCATGGGCATGGGTGTGGAGACCAGAGGATACCCTGGGTGCTATTTCTCAGGAGCTGATGACCTTGGTTTTGGAAGCAGGGTCTCTCACCAACCTGGGCTCATGGATTGGGCTAGCATGGCTCTCGGGGAGCCGCAGGGATCCTCCTGTCTGTGCTTCCCTACCTCTGGGTTTGTAAGTTCATCATCTCACTCAGCTCTTTTATGCAGGTTCTGGGCACGGAACACAGGTCCTCTTAAGCCACCCCCAGCTTAGATTCTCACTAAAAACAAAAACAAAAACCCCGTGACCTAATCATGTATGAAAATCCCAGTGGCTCTTTAAAAAAATTATTGATACTTTATATGTGTGTGGCACATTCTGATGTCATTCAGATCCCCGCTCCCCCTTATCTCCCTCCCCTCAGTCAATTTCTCTTCCTCCCAGCAAGGGGAACTTTCACAGGTTTTCATTTGTCCTGTGGCCTGCTGAGCCGCACAGGGC
>NC_022018.1:57701181-57707714 GCF_000317375.1 Microtus ochrogaster
TCACCACTGACCACCCCTGAAGATCATGACTGCCCCCATCCCTGTGTCCATGAACAGTCTGTTCTCCAGGAAGGGGCAGACTTAGTTCATACAGTGTTCCGGGCCTGCTCTGCCCGGATTAGATACCAAGAGGCAGGCTCCTGGAAACCTGAAATTTAGCCACTGCCCCTGGGTGATCCTGATGTCATCTGAGGACTGCTGGTCTCAGCTAAGATGCTGGGTCCTTGTTCATACCTGAAGATGGACCCATTCAACCCTTCCACATTCTTCCAGTCCCTCACCTGAGGTCTGCTGGGTGGAGGTTATGGGAACCAGGGGGAAGGGTGAGTGGTCCTTGATTAGGAACTGGAGTACTCTTGTTTCCTTTACAATGAGAGCTGTGGTTTTTGTATCAACACAGATGTGGACACAGAAGCTCAGATACATCCGATGACTTTACATTACATTAGTCAGTAACATCCGTCACAGTGTGAGTTTGGCTCAGGGCTACTGAGTGTTATTGGTGGCCTCCAGGAGATCCCACTGTTCCTCACGGAGGGGAAGAGTTTTGGATCTTTTACACACAGGTTGCATGAGCTCTGTTTCTTATCTTCTTGGGGGTGCAGTGGGGTGTGGAGTCTTTGTGCTGTCCTGCATCTGGCTAGCTGAAGCAGCCATTTCCCCTGCCTCTCATCTTCCCTGCCTGGGCCTCCCCTATGACTGTAGAAAAGCATGGAGCTGCAGAGCTTGCCCTGTTCTCAGCCAGGTGTGGACAGCTGTGGACCGGGGCCTCAGCAAGTCCCTGGAAGTGTAGGAGTCAGCGAATCTGACTCCTGAGGGACAGCAGGCGGGAGAGATCCAACGGATAAGTTCCCTTTGTCTCTCCAGTAGGCTATTCGGAGACGCGTGCTTCCATCTTGTCTCCCGTCTTGTCTCATGTGTCTTCCATCTGCTACGCTCAGGGTGCATGCAAGGTAGCAGCCTGTGCTCACCTTGCCCAGCTCTCATTTCTCTCTCACCCTCCTCGCCCTCTTCCTCGTCTCACTTCCCCTGGATTATAAGTCTCTGGGTCTAATAGCATGAGGTGTGAGGGTTTTGTCCGGGTGCTGTTCCTAAGTAATACAGGTTAAGTATATTGCTGTAATAATCACACATGATAAATACATGGCTCTCCAGCCATGTAGTGCATGTTTTCCAGGTTACCCCATCCCGATGAATCCTCACACTGTTGTCACGAAGCAGGAACTGTTATTATCACCTCTTGTGCTAATAACACAGAGACCTTGGTGCTCTGGCAGAGAAAGGCCCCTCAGAGACTCATCCCCAGTTGGTGGCATGGTGTGGGGAGGTGGTGTAGCCTTGCTGAGGGACAGGCTTTGAGAGTTCACAGCCCACTCTTTTCCTGCACCTCATGTGTGTGGCTGAACGCATGATCTCTTAGTTTACTGATCCATCTGCCTGCCGCGTGTCTCTCCTGCCACTGTGGAACCCGCACTTGAAACGGTAAACCTAAGTCATCCCTGTTTCTTAAGTCGCTTTGGTCGTGGTGTTCATCATAGCAACAAAGAAGCAACTGATACATTCCCATTTTAAAAATGAAGATGGCTGGGGATGGTGCATGTCTTCAATATCAGCAGTAGGAGGCAGAGACAGGCAGAGCTCTGTGAGTTCAAGGCCAGACTCATCTACATCATGAGTTCCAGGCCCCAGAGCTACATAGTGGCAAAGTCAGGACTTAAAACCTAAACCATTTAGAATGAAACTCACATCATCCTCAAGGAAACCTGGATTCTTCAAGAAGCTGCTAGCAAGAACTTCCCAAGGATCCCCAAGGAACCTGGGAGGGGGGTGCTCAGGGAGGGAGAGTGCTGGGTACTCACGTTGTAAACGCTGGGTTGTACTTGGCACCTCGGTAGTAGGAGTACAGGTTGAACATTCCGATCATGAAGGCCACAAATACCATGATAAAAATGACCATGAACTTGAAGATATCTTTCACAGTTCTTCCCAGGGAGATCTGCAAGGGCCCGAAGCTCTCGTTGGCTGGCAGGATGTAGGCGATCCGAGAGAAGCTGAGAACAACGGCTATGGCATACAGCCCTTCGGAAATGATCTGGGGGTCTGAAGGCCACCACTTGTCCCTGGCTGGAAGAAAACAATCTGTGTTACTCACGGGGGCATGGGGTCAGCTCCAGAAGAGCACCCAGTTAGGTAGCTCTAAAAATTTGTTTTTATTGTCTTATGTCTCTGTGTGCAGGTACCCGAGAAGACTCGAGAGCTTCAGGACCCTCCCGCTGGGGGTACATGTGGTTGTGAACAACCTGACTTTGGTGCTGGAAGCCGAACTCAGGTCCTTCTGAAGCAAGCGCTCTTAACTGCCGAGTCATCATCTCTCCAGACCTGTTAGGCTCCACGCGGAAGCATGCGCCATTCTCTGGTCATCTCTGCTCTGAGGTAGGGCAGTACACGGAAGATGCTCACGTGCCTGGAACATGTGTCCTTTACTTCAGGTCTGATTCATTCCCAACCATCCTTTAAGATTCTGTTAGAATCATATCTTTCCAGAAGGTGCTGTGAGTCCTGTAGGCTGGGTGGGATTCCTCTGCCCCTGTAGGTTGCCATGGAGTCTGTCCTGTGTGTATCCATTAAAACAGCTGCCACAGTGTTCACCAGTAAGACCCCTCCTCCACACACAGGAGTTAAGCTGCTCATTGGGGAAGCCTGACAAAGCAGTGGGGACGAGCACTGGGCCTAGAATCAGTCCAACTGGCTCTTTTGAGCTGCGCTGTCCCCATGTGACCATGACAGGCAATCTCATGAGCCTTCATGGACTGTGGCCTTTAAGTCATGCATGCTCAGAACAAAACAATCTGGTACAGAGCAGGCACTGAGAAATGCCTGTGAGGTGACTGAAGAAACTTCTAACCGTGAGTCAAAGCAAACAAGCTCCTCTGGGGACCAGGAATCTGACTGGTTTTCCTGAGATCATAATCTTGTTCTCCACCCCCTCTCTGAGGAGGTGGGTGCTGGCAGGTTTTTTTTCCTAACTCAGCTAGGGTCTTAGAGGTGGTGACCATCCACATGGATTTGCCACAACTGTGCTGGAGAGTCCTGGGGCCCGAGCTGCCTTACAGGCATCCTCTAGCAGAGTGAACCTGCACTGGGCCCCTACTGTGCTACTGCTGACCTAAGTCTAAGGACCAGCATCCCTTGCAGACCTGCTACCTACGAGGAGTCAGGATCAGGATGGACAGTGAGTCTCAGGTGAGGGCAGCACCGCCCCCCTGGGAAGGTGCCTGCTTGTCACAGTGACTGGGTAGGAGTACCCCTTAGATGCCGAACATCTCAGAACATTCTAGACTGCATCACACGGTGAAAACTGCCCCGCTGACAAAGCCAACAGCATCCCTGTTGAGAATTGCTGAATGAAGCTTAAATGAGAAACATTGAGAAACTTAAATTAGCCCTCACACTAAATTAGCTGTGATTTTCACAACAGCCCTGTAGCGCAGATATTACTATTGCCATTTTTAAGATTGGATTTGGGGGTATGGGGTCCTTTTCAGAGCCAGTAAGTGCAAATAGAAAGCATATTACATGGCAATTTTTGGCACCCCAAGGGAGCTGGAGGGGGGGGGGAGAATTTTATTCTTTATTTTCAGAGCTAGACTGCTAAATAATTAGACTAGAAACCTTCAGTAAGCGAAGCTGTGCCACCGAGTTTCATGCAGCACTTTCCAAATTACACTTGGAATACATTAACACAGACTACATGCTCACCAAGGTCAGAACTCAGAAGCCCATGAAAGCCAGATCAAGAGAACCAAGTATGTGTTTTCTAAAACAGTTGCTGCCCTCTATGGATAAATAACACATTTGAGTGTTATGAAATAGGAAGTGGATTCTTCAATCAAACGGACAAGGAAATGAATTATTTTTTTTTCTTTAAAAAAAATGTCAACTACAATACATCATCTTAAACCTCAGCTACAGCATCTCCTCTTAGCTAGATTCTGCCTCTTCCTGGCGGCTGGGGCGGGACTTCCGGTGTGGACCTTTCGGCCTGGATGGGTTTGTCGGCTATAGGGATGCGTGGGCATAAAACAAGCTGCAGTGTGTGATTCAAACAAAGAGGCTTTCATCTCGGAGTTGCTTCCACCAGAAAAGAAGTCTGTTCAAAACCTGAAAAATCCCCGGGGCCTACGTTTTTGCTGCTGAACTAGTTAGGAGGCTCGACTGCTAGTCTCTCCACAAGAGGGAGCTCGGCGCCCGCAGCTGGGGCACAGGCGCGCAGCAAGAGTTCCGGACTATTTCCAAGGGCCCAAGGTGACCGGGAAAAGGCAAGGACAATAATGTGCTGCTAGCTGACCTGACACAATTCACAAAGGAACAGAAGTCACACAGGGACAATACTGCAGCCTGTACCGTTACATTAAGAAGAGTATGTCCATCGTTCCCTGAGCAGCATAGAGCAGGAATCATAAGCCATTCAAGAAAAAAATCTGGATTTGTTACATTAACAAATGCCAGAAGCAGGGGCCAGGAAGCAATGGCTGCAAGACAAGCCACATTCACATCATGTGGTCAGTTCAAAGCAGCAGACTACAGAATGGAAAAAGATTTTTGCCAGTTATGCATCTGATAGAGGGTTAATTGTTGTGGAATATTCCTTTACACTGTGAAGCTATGTCACTGTGATTAGTTTAATAAAAAGCTGAACAGACAATAGCTAGGCAGAATTTCCAGGTACACTGGATGCTGGGAAGAAGAAGGGCAGAGTCATGAGGAGACATGGAGGAAGCAGGGAAACAGGATGGACAATCTGTATATGAGGTTAACAAGCCTCAGGGCAGCACACAGATAAATAAAAAATGGGATAACTTAAGTTATAAGAGCTAGTTAGAAACAAGCCCAAGCTATTGGCCAAGCTATCATAATTAATAAATCTCCATGTGGTTATTTGGGAGGTGGCTGATGAGGCAGAAAAGTCCACCTACAGTAAATATCTAAAATGTTTAAAGAATTAAAAACAATTGGGCATTAAGAAAACAAATGATCCAATTAAAATGGGTACATAGCCTGGTGGTGGTGGTGGCACACACCTTTAATCTCAGCACTCGGGAGGCAGAGGCAAGTGGATCACTATGAGTTTGAGGCCAGCCTGATCTACAGAGTGAGTTCCAGGACATCCAGGACCATAGACAGAGAAACCTTATCTCAAAAAAAAGGGGGGTATCCAACCATGCAAGGAGTTCTCAAAAGATGAAACATAAATGACTGAGAAACACTTAAAGAAATGATCAACAAGCCGGGTGGTGGTGGTGCACGCCTTTAATCCCAGCACTCGGGAGGCAGAGGCAGGCAGATCTCTGGGATTTCGAGGCCAGCCTGGTCTACAAGAGCTAGTTCTGGGACAGGCACCAAAGCTACAGAGAAACCCTGTCTCGAAAAACCAAAAAAAAAAAAAAAAAAAAAAAAAAAAAAAAAAAAAAAGGAAAAAAAGAAATGATCAACATCCTTAGTCATTAGGGAAATGCAAATCAAAGCGACCTTGAGATTTCATCTCATACTTGTCAGAATAGCCAAGATCAATGATAGCTCAATTTTGACAAGGATATGGGGCAAGAGGAACACTCCTCCATTGCTGGAGGGAGTGCCAACTTGTACAGCCACTATGGAAATCAATGTGGTGGTTCCTCAGAAAACTGAGGATTGATCTCCCTCAAGATCCAGCTATACCACTCTTGGGCATATACCCAAAGGATGCTCCATCCAGTCACAGAGACACTTGCTCAACCATAATCATTGCTGCTCTATTTATAGTAGCCAGAAATTGGAAACAGCCTAGCTGTCCCTCAACAGATGAACAGATAATGAAAACGTGATAGATTTACACAGGGGAGTATTACTCAGCTGTTAAAAGAACATAAAAATGAAATTTGCAAATAAATGGAAGGGGCTAGAAAAAAAATTATCCTGAGTGGGGTAACCTAGGTTCAAAAAGAAACATATAGTATGCATTCTCTTATATGGAGATGTTGGTTGTTAAGCCTTTGATGGAGACTGTGGCAGCATGCACAGGGCCTGTGTAGGGCCAAGGCAGGTGGAGTCCCAGTGCTGAGAGGGGAACTAGATCCGAGCCTCCCCCCCACCCCCATGCAACACAGACGTTATCTCCTACTGACAAAGGAAAGGTCAGTTTTTTTTCCCCCAGTGGAATCTCACTGGCTATACAAACTACATTTAAGGTCAGGCGCCATGCCCAGCAGTAAATGATCAACACAAAACAAACTCAATACTCAATGATATTTTTGAAGATGTTTTGTCTCATAACACTTTGGTCTCTCTTTTTTAATCATATGGGTCTTTTGTTTATAGTTTCTGATTATATGTTTTTATGAATTTGTGTGTGTGTATGTGTGTGCATCTGTCTGTCTGCATGGCTATGTGTTTTTTTCTGCTTTTTCTTTGTTTCTTTTTTCCTGTTTGTTTTATTCTAGTTTGATTGTTTATTTTTTATTTGGCTGTTTTCTAAAGTGAGAGAGAGAGAGAGA
>NC_022018.1:57708319-57726564 GCF_000317375.1 Microtus ochrogaster
GGGGGAGGTAGGGGTAAGTCAGGGAGGAGTTGAGGCACAGGCTTGGGGGAGGTAGGGGTAAGTCAGGAAGAGTTGGGGGATAGGCTTAGGGGGAGGTAGGGGTAAGTCAGGGAGGAGTCGAGGCACAGGCTTGGGGGAGGTAGGGGTAAGTCAGGAAGAGTTGGGGGACAGGCTTGGGGGAGGTAGGGGTAAGTCAGGGAGAGTTAGAGGATAGGCGTGGGGTGACTATGATCAAAATGTATTGTGAAAATTCTCAAAGAATTAACAAAATATTTTAAAAATTGACTGTGGAGGTTGCCTACATTCTTTCTAAAGAAACACATTTCTAAAGAATAATACGAAAATAGCAATGATGTACAGGACCTTTGAGTACCACCTTGCTCCTTTCCAAGGTATAAACCTGCAAATTTCTGGGTACCTCACAAGTAAGGCTCTACAGTTATAGTAAAAAACATTTTAGTTCCATTATGCAACTTTGTGACCTACAGTTTTACCTTAGCAGCTATAATGCCATCCCACACATCGCAGGGGCCAGCCTGTGGCCTTGTTGGTGATCATTAGCAACCCTTTCGAATGCACCTTCAGAAGCTGCCAAAATTGTGTGTGCATACCACATGTGCGCGTGTGTGCACATGCGAGGAGCTATTGTAAAGAAAAGCAACTCTTTTGAAAATCTTACACCACACGTGGATGCCTGATATTTGTCTCTTCATTCTCTCTTAAAGCCCAAACTCAAAAATTATGTCACAATCTCTTTTTTAAAAAGTAATTATTAGTATACAAATTATACACAACAATATCGTGCTGATATTTTATACATCTATGATATGCACTTTGATCATGTTTATCTGTCACCCTCTTTTGTTCTTCTGCCACTACTGCTGATCCCCCTCTTCCAAACTAGTCCCTCTTCTACTTTTATGCTTTTTGGGAGGTGGGTGATCCAATGAGCTTAGTTAGGGTTTCTTACAAAAATCTCTTCTAAATAAACTCCAACTCTCCTTCACACTGCCTCCTTCTGAAATTATTTTCTGCAGGGCCCTCAAGAATCCTGGCGTCACCAGAGGGGAGCTCTCTGTAGCCCTCCTCAGGCTTCTTGGAGACAGCAGCCTTAGCTGTGCCACCAACCCACATGAAACCCGTTTCAAACCCGTATGATCAATGTATTAATGTCTCTTTTAAGAGCCTAGCTCACCATGAGAAAGAATGCCGAACTAAAACAGGGCATACTTTTGTGCAGAATACAGGATCCAGGATGGACAGAAAAATTTCAGTATATATATTCCCCAAGTCAGAGGGAGAAAAAAAAAAAAAGGATTCTTCGAAAACAAAACCCTAAACCTACAGAAATGCTCCCAGAACCTCTCCCAAACAAACCCCATCCTTCCAAAGGCAGAAGCCCATTTCTAAGTCACAAATATGTCCATATGTCCACATTCTGTAAGCGCTGTAGACATAGAGTTTGGGGCACCCGTGGGCTACAAATCCCAGGTCCTGGAACCACCCAAACCGACTGGCATGCTCCCATCTCAGACCCAACACGAGGCCCCTGGAACTCACCGTAGGTGAAGTAGGCCACTTCCGGCGGAAGTGAAACGTTGTGCAGCGTCACATCTTGCACATACTGGTCCACGTACAGCTGGGCCTCGCTGGCCTTGAGGAAGGCCATGAACCTGGCGGTGAAGGAAGCCACAAAGATGGACAGCATGCCGAAATCCAGTAGGTTCCACAGGTGCAGCACGTACTCCCGCGGCCCCTCCTCCCAGATTTCCTTGCATTCCGACCAGATCATTCCTGTGGGAGAAAGTCAGGCCCATCTTCAGTTTCCCTGGCAGGCGCCCAGGGAACTAGGTAGTAATGCACATGCACATGTCAGCTGTGTAAGGGGAGCTAGAGACAGACAGATGGAAACCGCCTTCAAAGACAGAGAAGACGGCGATCCTGTCCCTGACCTTCATGGATAAACCGCCTCTGAAAGTGAGGAGAGGGTCCCCATCCACGGTCAGACTTTGTAGGCGGTGTATGAGAGGGAAGGCTGCCGGAAGCCACACTTTAATATGGAGTTGTTATAGATTGGGTCCCCAGTGGTTCTGCCCTGGACACTTGCATGTGCTCCTCCCTTGCTTCTCCCCAGATGGCAGGACAAGCCCACTGACAGCTGCTCATATTACAAAACAGGCCTGTCTGAGGATTCAGCTGCCGAAACCTCCTGGAGTCAGAGATGATGCTGGCAGTGGATGATGGCGGTGGCTCTGTCCTCCAGAGTGTGGCCACCTTGGCTCCAGTCTCACTTCAGAACTCGTGAGAACCAGGAGCTGACTGCCCTCAGTCCTCGGCGACTCTGCCCAGGGACTGTTTAGATCAGCATCCGGTGGTGAAAAAGGCCCGTCAAATAAAAGGAACTGAAATATTTTTCCAAGGCAAAAAGCAGTCTAGAGCAGCTGTCTACAGACGAATCCTGCCTTGTTTGTTGAAGGCTGCACTGGAGCCCCCACCGTGAGAAATGGCCCCACCCCTGCAGGTCTGTTTACAAGGCTTCTCACAGCCCCTGATTGTGTTTCTCTTAACAAAGCCACGTCTCAGCTCACCCTATGAAACCGTGGGCAGCAATTCAGCCTGTCCTAAGTTTCTTAGCACAGAAACATACTTTTATCTGCTTATTTAAAAGTGTTACTAGAAAACCCATTACAGGCTGGGGAAGATGTGGATTTGATTGTTTTTATTTTCTCTTCCCCAAGATTAAAATTAAATGTCATAGTGGAATATGACATTGTCCTCTATGGCATGGCAGGTTACTGCTTGGGAGTCAGCAAACGCTGGGCTCAAGTTTTCGCCTGGCAGTGGGACATTGGGTAAGTCCCTTGATTTTGAGTGTGTTTTGGAGGAACTTCAAACACTAAAAGCTCTATGAATCCGAAATGCAAATTATTTTCATCAGGCCCTGAAAATTACTCCGTGGTCAGCTGTCCTTGTCAGCCTTCCTAGATTTAAATATTAATTGCCTATAAGTAAAAGTAACGTGGGGTGAGAGTTTGAGCAGCAGGAATTGCCTAATGCAAACAGAAGTGTGTGAAATTAAGTACTTCAGTGAGGGAAATTGGGCCTCCTGCTTCCAAGATGCTGGGGTAGTGTATGGTGTTGTGTAGTAGCTGAGCCCAGGTCTTTTGCCCCAGCGTGTCAATCAGAGAAATGTTTGGAGCTCAGGGGCCCAAGGGGTAAAGGATGCTCAGTACTTGAGACCCCTCCAGGCCAAGTTCCCATTACTCAGGAATGCCTGGAGCTCAGAGAACAAGGTCACCAATAATTAAGAAAGGTGCCTGGCAGAGAAGGAAGCTGGAGCTCACCAGGATGCCTCCAGGGAATCTGCACTACAGCTTCAGGGTAATGCCTGCAGTCTATGGAGAGGGGCTCGGTGGAGGGAGGAAAGGCACTCACTCCCAGTCTGGCCTCCATGGCACTCAGCAGGGCTTCCCTTTCAGAGTGTCCTGAGATAGAAACAGGTGCATTTCTTAAATAGTCAGAGGTCCGCTTCTGCTGCTGTACGCCAGAGGTCCACTTCTGCTGCTGTACGCCAGAGGTCCACTTCTGCTGTTGTATGTCAGAGGTCCGCTTCTGCTGCTGTATGCCAGGGTTTCACATGTACCCTTTTCCTGAAGTCAGTTTCTGACCACTGGGCCAGGACGGGTGCTCCAAGAACTCACTGGAAGGAAATAGACCCAGAAGCTCTCTACCCGCCCCTACTAGCCAATGCTGTCTCCATGTTAGGGTTTCATGATTGCTTGGCAGGCAGAAAGATGATACTAATAATTTCCTAAGAATTTATCTGTGTCTCTTTATCTCCCTTTCTTCTGGTTACAGCAGCCAGCAGTTGTTGAGCTTCTTCTAGTTGCCCAGCCCTGAGCTAAGCATTTTACAGATACCAATTGACTTTTCAAAATACGCTGATTGACAGCAACTATAATTATCCCTACTTTCAAGATGTAACTCATGTACAAAGTTGGCAAGTCAGTTGTCCAAAGGCAATCAAGCAGTTCAGACTCCTTGCTGTCTGCTCTGCCACCTCTGCCATGCTCTGCACTAGGCACAAGGTTAGGCTGTGTAGTCAGAAGTCATCCATTGACCAGATGTGGAGGTTCAGGCACCAATCTAAGGCTAAAACCGTAGAGATAATGATAGCTTTGCTATAGATAGCCATCTGCCACAGCAGTACAGCTGCTGTCCTAAAAATTATACAGGGGCCAACTTCTGGAGGCACAGGGCTAAGAGGGCCAACATTGCAGAGCGGGACCAAGTAGAGTGCCCGTGTGCTGTGTCTTTGTAGACGCCGTGGAAGGGTAGATCCGTGGAGGGGTAGATCCATGGAAGGGTGGATCCGTGGAAGGGTGGATCCGTGGAAGAGAGGCTCCTGGACTAAGGAAAAAGAAATTAGCTAGGCAAGGGGAGGGACTGCATTGGATCTCAAGGTTCAAGGGTGAGGAGAGTTTTTTTGTAACCTAATAGACTCTCCCCAGGCTGTGCTGAGAACCGGGGTTTACCCCAAGCCCATGGGCAGTCTCTAAACACCATGAGCAGGGTAGTAATGTGCTTTGACTTGCTAGAAGAAACTTCAGTCATCTGGGGTATCATGTTCGGACTTCCTGGCTAAATACCCAAAGGCTCCATTGAAAGAGTGAATTCATATATAAGAACCAGGCTGGAATTATGGAAACAGGATTGTATGCTTGCCCTCTTGACTAAACATGGAGGTATGATTAGGAGCTCAGGCTCAGATGTGCCCTCAGAGTTTAGAACCCTGGTGGGCGAAGGTGGGGGAGCAGGTGTGAGAGCCTAACGCCAATGAGGGGAGAGCAAAGAGGGGATGAGGCTGGACGGCCAGGGCCGTTACCTGCCTGCAGTCCCAGTCCCATCCCCTTTGCTGCATCTACATGCATTTTGCAGCTATCTTGACATTTGTATCTCATCCATCAATGGAGTTTTCGCCACTGCTCACAAGTGTGGAAGAAAATGGGACCAGAGCCGAGAGGTGGCTCAGCAGGTAGGAGCAGTTGGTGCCATCCACAGAACCCGCAGGGTGGAAGGAGAGAAATGACTCTTGCAAGCTGCCTCTGACCTCCACACGTGTGCATGCCTGTCAGCCTTCACATGTGTGCATGCCTGTCAGCCTTCATACGTGTGCATGCCTGTCAGCCTTCACACGTGTGCATGCCTGTCAGCCTTCACACGTGTGCATGCCTACCTTGCCAGGAAAGAGTGGATTAATAACTCATGAAAAAAAGACAACTAATGGCGGGCTTTTCAGAGACTAGGGAGAGAAAGTCTTCCACAGAAAGATTCCTAGATGGGGAACCCGGATTCGGAGAGTCTTTCTGGTCTTTGTGGCTCTCTAGGACTTCGTAGTTCTCTGAGGGCATCTTTAGAGACATGTTCTTTAATTGACTCTCCTCCAAGCTCTCCAGAACCCCAGAGCCGCTGCTTTGATGTGAAGCCAGGCAGCTGTTGGGTGTCCTCCAGGCTGCTCCATGGTCTGCTCCCTGAAGGCAGTCATCCAGCGGGGGCTGGAGACGGTAGGGCTGTGCCGTGTGACCATTGAAGGAAATCACTGAGGAAGCCAGATCCCTGCCCCCTCATGGAGAGGATGAGTCAGCTGTATGTGGGGTGGCTTCAGGAACGCTGAGTCAGACAGGAGAGGACGGAGACCACACGGTCTGGTCAGCCTTGGTGCTAGGGAGAAGGAGAAGGGACTGGGGGACGAAGAGGACTCAGATTTCTGAGCAGGTTGATTATAAAGGCCTCATTTGAAGAAGACCTGTGGGAATCTGGGGGCCTGAGTCGGTGGCACACTGCTTGCCTAGCATATGTGAGACTCTGTCGTCCATCTCCGGATCCATCTCACAGAAAGACCTGGACAGAGCTAGAACAGCGCAGATCCCCGCAGAAAGAAGAGCCGGGGAAAGGGCTCAGAGGCAGAAACAGACAAGGAGAACAGAGGGACTGACGTAATGAGTGGAGGAAGATGGTGGAGAGAGAGGGGTTGGGGATTGGAGGCCATCGAAGGCTGTTGTAACTGCACTAGCTGCCACTGTGAAGGAGATGGAAAGCCATGAGAAGTTCTGAGGCAGAGTGACGAGACATGATTAGTGTTAAATAGGTCACTATCACTTCTGTGTTGAGGCACGGAAAGGGAAGGGCAGAAGCAGGGGGCCTGGACAAGACCTTTCACTTCTCAGTGGCTAAGACCTCCATATCTGAAGGGAACAGGCTGGGCTTGTTCAAGACCCTAGGTTCCTGTCACTGTTCGAGCTGTGTCTGGTGAGGAGGGAGCGATGGCTTGTGTCTTTGTGTAGCCGGCATGCCCAGCCTTCTACACATCCGGAGTGCAACAGACCAGAGATTTGGGCATCTCTGTTGGCAGTCAGTAAAAGGCGTTCTTAGCCGTGTGGGAGCAGAAGTCCAAGGCCCTCAGCAGGGATAATGCTACTTCATACTCTGCTGTATTTGAGCAGAGACGGGCTTGGATGCTGAATCTCAAGGCATGTCAGCGCAAAGAACCTTCTGTAGATGATGGTCAGATCTTTCAAAGTCATTACTTTTGCAACAATTAAAGAGCTCCAGAAGGTATTTAGGGCAAGATCACAGTAGTAATACTCATTGTTGTTTTCCTGATATCTGGCTGCCTAATGCATGAGAAAATACCTAACATTTAATGGACCTGCTGAGAAAAAGTGGTGGCTAGAAAATGCCAGGCAAGACCATCAGCGCCTCCAGCACCGTATCAGCCACACCGTGTGCTCAGCCAAGACCACCAGCACCTCCATCACTGTATCAGCCACACCGTGTGCTCAGCCAAGACCACCAGCACCTCCACCACTGTATCAGCCACACCGTGTGCTCTGCCAAGTCAACACCATCAGCACCTCCAGCACCGTATCAGCCACACCGTGTGCTCTGTGCCCAGTCAACACCATCAGCGCCTCCAGCACCGTATCAGCCACACCATGTGCTCAGCCAAGACCACCAGCACCTCCAGCACCGTATCAGCCACACCGTGTGCTCTGCCCAGACAACACCATCAGCACCTTTAATACCGTATCAGCCACACCGTGTACTCCGTGCCCTCAGCTGGACCTGGGCTCCTGGACATGGACACTAGATTATACTTCCTGCCACCTCCTCAGGAGCTTTGCTTCCAGATGCCCCAACCTCAGGATGCAGCATCCCGCGATCTGTCAGCAACACTTTCTGGCTCACTACTCTCTGCATTTCCTTTTCTTCCCAGTGTTGACACTGCTGTGGCCTCTGGCTTGATCCTTAGTTTATCTGTCCACTTTCACAATCAGAGTGATACCATAATTTGCTTAAATACATTGCCATGCTCAATTTGTTTCCAGCCCCCAGCTTCTCCAGAGTTCAGACGGACACACCCGTTTCGTACTTAACATCTTCTCTTCAGTCTGATATACTCTGGTTTCTCTCCAGATGGTATAAGTCTTTGCCCTTTGAAGAAAATCTGTAGTGTATATCTCAAAGTGGAGTCTGCATCCCCTCCGCCCCGCCATGCTCCACCCTGGTCTTTCCCATCCTACTGAATGACTTTCTTTGATACCATTTTGAAAACTATAACAGTAGAAATTGTTCCCGATGGTTCTCCTTTTCTCACCTCTCACAGGTAATTCAGCAGTAAATATTGATTTTACCCTCAAAGCGTGACCTGTTCTCACTAACCATCTGATGTCCAACTCCTATAGGGGCTTTGTAACTGGACCCTGTTCAGCTCTTGTCCTACAACCACCCATTCTTAACACAGCACTCTTGGGGGAACTGAAGCTTTAGAATGTCACCTCTGTTAAAAGCTGCACAGGCTCCACCCCTATTGCCATCGCCTCTCTTCTCCCTGAAATCCTTGTTTGGAACTTAGCCTGTTTGCTGATTCTTGGCTTTAGGCCACTCCACCCCTTCTGTCCCAGATGCTTTCAGCCTCCCACAGGGAGCAGGGAGCTCTCAGGCTGCTCAGCTCTTCCGTGGAATCTGAAGACCTGAAGGGAGAGAGGAGTCTACTTGCCTCCCTCTTAAAGAACACTGATTGCGGATTACATGTAGGGAGACATAAAGGAATTATTTCCTTTTGATCTCGCATCCTGAGTCTCTCTCTGTCTCTCCCCAACTGTCTCCCTATTCCCCTTTCTCCCTCTCCCCCTTTCTCCCTCTGTAGCTCATGATGGCTTCAGATTGGTGAGTCTCCTGCCTCAGCCTCCAGAGATACAAAGATTACAAGTATGCACTCCCATGCCTGGCCTCTTTAGCTTTGACCAAGGTTTCTGGTTCTCTTTTAGAAGATGTGTCTTGGTTTTTTTCTGTTCCCAGAAGTTGAGTAAAATGAAGAATCGTTTGCAGAAATCAGAAAGAGGCAGCACAGGCATGCGGCCCCTGGGGAAAGGGAAGCCACTGGGAAGGCCAGCTTTCTTTCTGGGAGCCCATCCCCCCTCTGCAGTGGAGGGAGTTGAGAGTGTAGGCACAGGAACAGGGAGGGGCTGAAGAGGCAGAGGCAATCAGATGTCACCTGGCAGAGCTCCAGAGGAAAGGGTACTCTGCAAGCCCCAAAGCAAACCTGACTCTGGCTGTTTAAGTAGAGTCCGTGGCTGAGTTCCAAGCCATGAACATATGGGCTGGAATTCCACATCCAATAGCCAGAGAGCTGACATGGGTGGAGAGATGAGCTGTAACCACCAAGAACTGAAAGGCCTTGCTGACACTTGAAGCCTGCAGTAAGGACCGCAGAAGTGAGCCTCTCCAGCCATAAACAAATAGTCTTATGGTAAAGTTCCTGTGCTACACTCCTAGGACACCTGAAGAATGACCCAAGCTGATAGGCAATAGCTTAAGCCCCATCCGCATAAAAGCTCTCTAGAAGGAAGACCATGCAGTTGACGATGGCTTGTCCCTGCCAAAGCTCAGGTTGAGGCTCGATGCCCAGTGTGCCAGAGCTGGGAGGTTAGGCACAGCAGGGGGTGTTGGGCACGGGCGTGAGTTAATGTCTTCCTCCTGTTAGTGACTTCTTGCTCCTGTGAATGAATGATGAAGGTTCTTGTCAAGGGGATCTCATGGGGTGATTTGCCTCCAGTATCTTCTTTCCCACATTAGGGTTCAAGGTCAGTCTTACTTGCGCCCCCTTTTGTTGCACCCTGTTTTGTATTGAAGCAAGGTCAAGGAGCATCCAGTCACGCACTTGGCTTCCTCCCACATTCCACCCTGAGGTTCTGTCCAATGCAGCTGCCCTGTGTTAGGTACTCCCTCCGCAACAAGAGCCAAAGGAACCCTCTTTGCTTTATGGATTACCCAGCCTTAGTTTTTCTATTATAGCAACAGAAACGGACTCAGGCAATAAAACTCAGCTGTTCAACACAATATGTGAAGTACTACGGATAAACCTTGATAAATACCAGTTTCTAAGAGAAAGAGCAGTCTGTGGAAATTACACGGAAATGACAGTCAAGACTTAAAAGGTATCATAAAGATATACAATATATTCAAAAAATATAAACACATTGGGGAAGGAAATAGACAATATAATGATATAAAAAGAATTGAGAGTTATAAAAATATGAATTTCACAAATTGAAGTCTACCTGAAATGAAAACAGTTCATTTGGATTAAAATTCACAGGCATGGTAAACAAGTCAGCAATATGAAGCAGAGAAGGCATGGGATCAAAGAGAAGAAGCAAGACTTCACTGTTCTGTCATAGTCTACACAGCCCTGGCTGGTATGCAACTCACTCTGTAGACCAGGCTGGCCCTGAGCTCAGAGATCCGCCTGCCTCTGCCCAAGTCCTGGGATTAAGGCGTGCACCACGATACCTGGCAACAACACCTTTCTTTCTTTCATTCTTCCTTTCTTTCTTTCTTTCCTTTTTTTAACAGTTGAAATATTTATGCTCCCTGATCTTGCTTCAAAATAACAGAGGTGAAGGAAAAGGGGACGCGAGCAAGGTTGGCCATGAACCCTAATGATGGGAGGCTCATCTGGTTCATCTCTTGAGTTTCGTATTTTTTTAAATTAACTGTAATAAACATTTTGCAATTTTCCCCTTTAGTAAGAAAGTGAAGTCTTTATTATGCATTAAACTTGGCAAGAAAGAGGTCACTGTGAGTGGGCTTTTATCTTCTCCAACACGTCTGAGATGTGCAAGTCCTTAAACTCAGTTCTGCTTTGATAACCGTGAGGGAAATCAGGCTGTGTAAGTTGGAGGCCTACTGGCTGGAGCTGCGTCTCTCCCAGGCTGTGTAAGTCAGAGAAGAGGCCTACTGGGTGGAGCTGCGTCTCTCCCAGGCTGTGTAAGTCAGAGAAGAAGCCTACTGGGTGGAAGTGTGTCTCTCCCTGGCTGTGTAAGTCAAAGGTCTGCTGGCTGGAACTGCATCTCTCCCAGGCTGTGTAAGTCAGAGAAGAGGCCTACTGGGTGGAGCTGCGTCTCTCCCAGGCTGTGTAAGTCGGAGAAGAGGGCTACTGGCTGGAGGTGTGTCTCTCCCTGGCTGCGTAAGTCAGAGGCCTGCTGGCTGGAGATGCAGCTCTCCTGCTTCTCTAATGCTCTGACTTCTAGGATGAGCCGTAGGAGGCCTCAGGAGGAAGTCATGGCTCAGGAGGCTTAGCATTAACTGTATTTGTTTAAAGGAAGAGATCTTGTACTCACTGCAGTCTGGGGTACAGGTAGAAAAATGGGGTGAGTACAGAACTTGCACTGTAAACACATTTTTACTCAAACTGTAGAATGTTCCTTTACTTTTGTGAATTTATGTCTCTGTGATTGGTTTAATGAAGCCAACTGGCCAATAGCTGGACAGGATAAGGTTTGAAGGAGAGACAAACAGAATGCTGGGAAGAAGGGCAGAGTCAGAAGGGGTAGTGAGCAGACACAGAGAAGCATGCTGTACTGAGAAAAGTTACCAAATCACATGACAAGTTGTAGATAAAATTATGGACTAATTGAAAATGTAAGAGTTAGCTAGTAATAAGCCTGAGCTACTGGCTGAGCATTTATAATTAATATTAATCCTCTGTGGTTACTTGAGAGAGGCTTGTGGGACAGAAACTTGTGCCTACAATAAACTCAGTGTGTGAATATATGAAAGTACCTACTGTTAAAATGTTTGACTTTTTTAAAACCCAGGATGTCCAATGGAGACCTGGACTAGATTCTGAACTGTAAAAGGCCATAACCTAACAACCCATACTAGGCTTCAGTGTCTCTTTTCAGAGTTAGGGTCAATGACTCCACGATGAAGCCACAGGCTTGTCAGCTGGTCACATGACCCTGAGAAGCATGGCATGCTGTTCTGACTGCCCTAAGTCAAAACATCCTCCTTTGTGATTCATGTAGGGTCCATGTTTCCAGTTGATCTCAGCTTGGGCACCCATTATGCTCTCTGGAAATTCAACTCTTGTGAATTTTTTGGGCTACATGTCAGTACAGGCCATGTGTTGCAGAAGTTTTACATATCTGTTCATGATTTTGCTGTTTGATGGCATAAACACTTTGATCCTGAATATTTTTTTAAAAAGGTTTAATTATTTTATTATGTATACAGTGTTCTGCCTGCACGTATGGCTGCAGGCCACAAGAGGGCACCAGATCTCATTATAGATTGTTGTGAGCCATCATGTGGTTGCTGGGAATTGAACCCAGGTCCTCTGGAAGAGCAGCCAGTGCTCTTAACCACTGAGCCATCTCTCCAGCCCTGAATACATTTTTGACTTAATACTTACAAACATGGTGACAATTATACAAATATTAAACTTTGCCATCAAAGCAAAATCTGGGTGAATGCTGTTGAACCAATTTAATGGATCAACTCTTGCTACTACATAAATTTATTTTACATAAATTTATTTCAGTTATCTTTAAACTTTCACTTTACTAGAAAAAGGCCCATTAAATTTGAATCTTTGCAATATGAAGCTGTCCATTTATTAAAGTTTTGCTTATTATATTATTGATAATAGCTTCAGCACATTTTCAATATTTCCCTTGAGACATTTCCCCTCCTGTTATCTATCTGCAGGTTTTAGTGTTAGAAATTAAATTAACAGCAATTTTCTACATTCAAATTAGCCATTTATTGTCCAGACAAACCTTGACAGCATAAAATATCACCACAGATAGGAATCTTACAACCTTTTTAGCGCACTAATTTAAACAAATAATGCATGCTACTCTCTGTATTGATTAGGCTATTTTTTTTTCATAATGGCATAAGCTAGTGTCTTCTGGGAAGAGGGAACCTTCATTTCCCAGGCAAAGCCACCTTATAATCACAATCAGTACACTGTATGGAAGAGTACCTAGTGGGTACCCCCCAAACATTTCCTTTCAAAATTGGGGTTTCTGTGCCTCTTGTACACCTCTTGACTTTTGCGTTGGCCGGTGCATCAGCCCAGAGTGTGCACAGCAGAAGGGGAGTCTAGAAGGCGTTGTCAGTCAGGAGCGAAAGAGGTGGCTTACCTAAGACCCACTTCATGATGAGCATCTCCGTCCAGGAGAACTGTGTGGTTTTCACTCTGAAGATCTGTTTGGGGTAGTCTGTGAAGGTCTCATTGGGCAGGGTCTTAACCCCCTCAAAGCGGTCAGATGCGTTCACGACCAACAGTCCCAGGAAGATGGTAAATGACACGGCGTGGGCTACAAACTTCATGAAGGGGCTCCTCAGGGTTCGTCCTAGCTGGAGACAGAGTGTGCACAGGACAGGTCAGGTGGGCATGGTTCTCTGTGACACATTGCTTTACTGCACAAAACCACACATTAACCAGAGAATCTCCCATCTTGGGCAGAAGCCAGAAGGGACACAGGCATTGTCTCTTGTACTTACACATGAGTGGCTGTTTAACTAGATCTAAGTTCTACTGACTTCCAAGGTTTTTTTTTTTTCTTCCTATTTATAGGTCTCGGGGAGGGTCCAAGGGAGTAGAGCACACAGACACATAATCAAGTTACGTCTGTTGGCCTAGGTCCCCTCAGCCTCATGGGTGTGATTTTACATCCTTCAAACCTGAGAAAACAGTGCTAAACAGAACTACAACTTAAAAGTGCATGTTGTTTTGTACATTTGCCTGGGCTGCAGGCTCAGATAGTTCACTTTCCATCTTTCTTGTATGCTGATAAATTTACTTAGAACCACATGGTTCCTGCTGAGGCTTTAGTTACACTTCCAAGAAATTTGATGCACCTTGATATGTGGATTTTTTTGTTGTTGTTTTTCTTACTTTTGATTCATTTTCTACTCAGGGATTATTTGCTTTGCAATCTCATGGGACTTTTTTTTTTTGTTTTCTTGCTTGCTTGAAAAACATTCTAGGGCAGAGAAGTAGAGTCAGCGTTTTAAGGCTAGCTGATGCTCCGCAGGGAGAGCCTGCCTGTCTCAGCAGACATGGAGCTCTGTAGGGAGATCCTGTCTCAGCAGACATCTGTAATTTTACAGCAGCATTTACAGAACGCAGGCTTTATGCCACCTCTCAAACCTCACTGGTTTCTCCTTGGGGCCCAATAATTGGTGTGATTATTTCCAGTGCATCTGGAATGACCTGGAATTCACCTTCCTGGGGAGCAAGCATTGGGAGCACCTTCTCTGTCTAATGACCTCCAGCTAAAGTTCTTTGTCCTGATGAGATCACACACATCCCCACCTTCATCTCTCTCACCAAGTCTGACCCTTCCCCCAGGCATTGGCTGCCCAGCTTCTCCAGTGTGGATTCAGTTAGGACCAGTGACTGACGCTCTGACTTTCACACGCTCTCTCACTTAGGAGTCCTGGAGCAGATGTCACCTGGGAGACTGAGTACTGGCCTGACCAACGCTGGACATTCGTCTACTGCAGGGTCTCTATGGTAAGATCCCAATTACTGCTGTGGTCAGCATACTATTTGTGTGTTAGCTGGCTTGATGATGTTCTTCTAGTATGTGCCACCTAGTAACTACCCCTAGTCATCAGTGTAACATGAGTTATAATTACTCTGATGTCATAGAGAACACTGATAGGAATTTTATACAAGGCTGAGTTTTATCTTTCTAAAATAGTCATGACTGAGGTTCAGACGTTAGGCGTCCTTGACCATGGAGAAAGTCACTGGTGCCCACATGTTTATTTCCTTAAGACACGCTGGGAACAACTTCATAAACCTTCATAAAGAGAGTTCATCTGACAATCACAGGTTCCCACACTCCTTACACATAGCATTTCTATACTTGAAGCTCATATATGTATGTATGTGTGTATGTATGCATGTATCTATATAATATCTATGCTTATTGACTGGTATTTTTGACAAGAGGCAAATATACTAATTTGATACTGCAGAGTAGAAGGATAAACAAAGTATCTCACATGACTCCAAAAGAATCAAGACATATCTGAATTAAATACTGGGATCGAATTTGAATTTTTCAACATTTAGAATACTGCCATCTTGGAGCCTCATTTTGCAACCTTTTGACCTTGGGCTTTTTCTGTGCCCACGGGCCACCCTCCAGCGGCCATCACACTGTGTCTTGTCACTGTCTGAGTTTTCATAACAGCAAGGGAAGCTGGAGGCTCTGGCAGAGGAGCGGACATGGACTACCAGATCCGTGTCTCCCAGAAAGCCCATCAAAGAAAGATGGAGACACTTTGAGAAGGACACAGCTCTTAAAAGATGGCTGGCAAGTTTCCCTGTGGGCTCTCTCTGGGGTCTCCCACTGATGGGCCCTGTGAGAATGTGGCGGGGCAGACCGTTTCCGTCTCCCTGACTCTCACTATTGTGTGACTAGACCGGAGCGTCTCTGCAATCCCTGCTGTAGGAGATTTATCTTCTTTTTGTTATCTTTTCAGGGCATTATTATCTGCTAGCCCAAGATGAGCCTGTAAAAAACGATTATGCTTCCTGCAAAATGCAACAAAAACCTCTGACAGTGCCTCCCACTGATTTGGAAGGCTACCCTGGTCTCAGTTTTCACTTGTGGTCGATAGGGAGGGAGTGCGAGGTTAGGAATTGATAGTTCTTCTGCACTTGAAAGCATTCTATGGGTAAACCGGAGGCAGATGAGACCAAGTCATTTCAGTGGCTCTTCTTCCTTCTTTCCTCCCTTCTTCCTCCTCCTACTCCATCCTCTCTCTCCTCCTCCCACCTCTTTTTCCTTTCCCTGCTTCTTCCTCTCCCTCAACTCTCTCTTTTGAGACAGGTTGGCCTCAACCTCATGGCAGTCTCCTGCCTCAGGAGCTGCAATTAGAAGGTTATCCCCACTGCACTCAGTGTGTGTGTGTGTTTGTGTGCATGTGTGTTTGAGTGTTTGTGTGTGTTTGAGTGTTTGTGTGTGTTTGAGTGTATTTGTGTGTTTAAGTGTGTGTTTGAGTGTTTGTGTGTGTTTTTGTGTGCATGTGTGTTTGAGTGTTTGTGTGTGTGTGTTTGAGTGTTTGTGTGTGTGTTTGTGGCTGTGTGTGTGACTGAAATTTCCTATTTTACCTACAACGATAATTTCTGAAACAGATTGCCCAGGGGAAGAACTGCTTCCCACAAGCCTACTTGATGAGCCGAGAAAAGGCAAAAGCCCACTTAGTAAGATTTCCCAGCTCTGTAATTGTCAGAGCCGAGTCAAGGTACAGCTGCTGCTGGGGCTTTGGAAGGTGTGGGTCACAGCCTACCCTACCTGCAGTCTGAAAATGTGTTGAAGCAGCTCAGCCACTGCTTCGGCCCTGTGAGCGGAGAGCACAGCCGTCACTGTGAGTCTCTGCTGGGATTTTGGAGGTCGAGGCAGGATGATCATGAATTTGAGAGCAGTTTCAGGTTAGCCCTGGGAGGAGATACTCTCTTAAAGAAAAGAATCTGGGCAACTTACAAACAACCTGCAACCCCATCTCCTTCTGCCTTCTATGGGGACCTGTACCCACATGGTGTCATTTTCATGAACAGACACATCAACACATGTGAAAGCAATTTAAAAGCAACAAAATCTAAAAACAAAAAGCCTGACCCAGGCCTCAGGTATCTTCCTTTTATGGCAGTAGATTTATTTTAGAGTGTGAAATTGGGGTGTTTTCATATTACAGTGGGAGACCACACCTGATTTAGGGGCAGACAAAACACTCGGTGAGGGGGGCTTTTACGGCAGGGTTTCTAATGAGGGGAAAGGGAACAGCTGGTGTTTGGCCTGTGGTAGTTGATTTCTTTTTTTCTAGAAAATTCTAGTCAGCTCTAAATATCTGAGTCAAGTCTATTTCAAGTTTAGCCAGCAACTAAGATGTGTACAGTAGGCACCATGGTCGGCACACGGCTGTCACTGGAGCTGTGTGTACATGTGGCCATTGCAGTGACTATGGGCAAATCTCTTGACCTGTATACACTCAGTTTCAATCACAATGCCATGCATTTGTGGCAATTAAATTGATTAGTGTCTCAGTTTCTTCTATAAAATGGGATTGAAAAGATAAAATCGTCCTGTGGTTAGGGTAAGCAATGACTGATGTAACAGACACGAAATAGCACCTCCTCAGTAGAGAGTTCTTGACCGAGGTCACTGAGGGCAAGGGAACCCCCCCCCCCCCACCCAGTGCGGAGCCTAAGAAACTTGACTGACTCTTTTAGAAAAATATCTTTAGATTTATTTATTCTATACAGATGACCTTTTTCCTATGTGTATGTCTGTGCATCATGGGAGCCCGATGCTCCCCGAGGTCAGAAGACTGTGTTGACTCCCCTGGGACCTGAGCTGCCATGCGGATGCGGGGACCTAAACCCCGGTCCTCTCCATAGCAACAAGTGCTTGCCCCACTGCACCATCGCTCCTGCTCCGGCTGAGCCTTGACGAGCTTGTCTGCAATGGTTCACGGAGGACCCATGCAGGGTCTTCGTGTGTGCTGTGAACCTGTTTGGAGTGGACACTAGAGGGGATAAAGACAAAACAGCCCCCAAGAGTTGGCCCTTCCCTTCAGGGCTACTGATTTCCTAGTGGGGAGGCATGGGTTAAAATGATGGTAAAAGCTAAATAAGAAGGGACAGTGCGGGGGTCAGAGTGTGTCTGCAGTGGGGGGACTTGCCTCTGACACATCCTAGTCCTGTCCCAGCAGGGTGCCTGCTGCTGGCCTACCTCTTTTTTTTAAAAAATATTTATTTATTTATTATGTATACAATATTCTGTCTGTGTGTATGCCTGCAGGCCAGAAGTGGGCACCAGACCCCATTACAGATGGTTGTGAGCCACCATGTGGTTGCTGGGAATTGAACTCAGGACCTTTGGAAGAGCAGGCAATGCTCTTAACCACTAAGCCATCTCTCCAGCCTCTGGCCTAGCTCTTGGGACTCTGTGGCAGAAATATTGGCAGTGGAAGAGGAACACTGGTCAGCTGACACAAATGTTCCTTCCATTGCTGTGACAGAAAACTGCTGTGTGATTTTCTGTAGTGGAGGGAGGCTTGCTTTCTAGTAGAGATGAATGTGGGGGAGTCTGTTCTCTTGTGGTTGGCGCCTGGGCAGTGTGGAGTGGGGACTTCTGCTTCTAACCACAAACTTGGTCCAGCAAAGCCGAGATCCTTCAGATCTGCTGACTCACCCGCCCTGTCCTCCCTAGATGCCTGTTTGGGGCGGGGGAGGGGAGTGCCTACAAGCACTTGGGTATTCTGAACAGGAGCTGTGCAGCAGGCTTTAGACTGCACACTGCAAGGGCATCCCGGTGGGTCTGGGAAATGTTTATAGTTTTCCCCGTCCGATTGCTGGGACTACTTTTGTCAATAACTGAGCAGTGATGGTAACAGAGGAAGTAGCTCCTCCCGGCTCTCCTTCACCTAGACTTGTGCCTCCCCGTACACTGCCCTGGTGCTGACTCTGATCCTTCCTGCTGATGAGACGCTGCCTGAGGTCTCAACAGGTGTTCAGCCTAGCTTAGGACTCGAAGAGGACCGGAAACTGGTTAATCAGCAGTGAAGGCCCTTTGCACAGGAGCCCTAGGAATGAATGACTGAACTCAAGCCGACCTTTTCAGGAGCTCACTGGCCTTCCTGGCCCATACCCGTGTTGGTGACGACAGTGAGGAACGATGAACAAAGTCTCTAGTAATTTTTTCTCGATCCTGGAAAGCCTGCCCCTTACCCATGTCTGCACTCGCCTTCGCCTGCACATGCCTGTCACTTGCTCATGCTCGTCAGGTGACAAATTAGCAAGCTGAACTGCTATTGATACACCTGGCTGCATCATCTCTTTACTGAACTGATATTGATAAACCTGGCTGTCT
>NC_022018.1:57726737-57740248 GCF_000317375.1 Microtus ochrogaster
CCCCAAAACTTAAAATGTAATAGTAGAAAAGACAGGTTTAGGAGTTCAATAGGAAATTAATGAGTTCATCTCAGAAGGCTAATCTGATAACTTCAGTGTTGGTAGTTGTCCCTAGGAAGAGAATGCACCTTTAGGTTGGGAACAGAGCCTCTTAGCAGTCACTACATGCTGATGGACATGATCCAGTTAGTGAAGTTTGGCAGTGACATTTTACAAGTCCATCTATAAATGAATATGGCAGTCTAATATCTAGGCACGTGATAATGTCATTGGAACATGGAATCCCTGGAATGACATTGTGTTTTCATGAGACTACAGAAATAGCTGTGAAGGCGGTGACCTCACTGGAAGGTCAGCCTATGAGACTCCTCCCAGTGCCTCCTCCTGAGAGGGCATGGCTCTCTGTGCCTCAGGAGCCCTTAGAACTGGCTGGTTTTGTCACAAGCAAGATCTGACCTCTCTGAAATTCCCAGCAACATCTCTGCCAAACTTGAAAAGATTTTTTTTTTAAAGTGGTAGAAGGAAAGACTAAAAATACCTTGACTCTTTTATCTGTCCCTTAGCTGCCTCAAAGCAAGCTTGACAAACGCTTTAATGAGGGACTCTTGCCTTTACTGAGTGATGCCACCGAGAGTCACACAGACTCAGGCCTGTTGGTCATGTGTCCACTGTACCCCCGCCCAGTGGTACTTGGACGTGGAGTCTCGTAAATGTGCTGAAGGGGCAAGCGGCTTCATGATCAGCTTATATTTGTCACTAGTGAAAGATTTTGGAGCACTAACTGTCAATCAAGTTTCTGAAGAGAAAAGGAAGCCCCAGTCAAGCGCTAGATCTTGTGGCAGTAATTTCTCCGTGCTGTTTCAGGAGATGACTGTGGCTCTACCTTCCATGTCCATGCTGTGCTAGCTTTCCGGGTTTCCTGGGCCTGGGACGCCCAGAATGCTCTCCCCACAAATAGACCTTTTCAGGGGTGGGCTTGGACATGTATATGTTATTTGTGAGTCTCTCAGACCTACCACAAGTTTACGAAGAATTAGATCTTTCACAAGGCACCTGGGAGAGAGAGGTGCAGATGTTTGCTGGTGTTCACTAGCCCTGGGCTCCTGGAAGCTGTCCCAGTCAGTTTTGTTAGGGTGGGGGAGCTAGTAGCAGTTCCTCAGTCATGTTATTTTAATGACTGAACTCTCAGGAGTGTGCTTGAAAACCCAAGAGAGTAAATGCAGATGTTCCTGGCCACACAGGTTCTATGCGTGTGTGTGTGTGTGTTTGTGTGTGTGTGTGTGTGTGTGTGTGTGTGTGTGTGCGCGCGTGCATGTAGTTTGGGCAGGGGTGTTTCAATCCATTACAGACTGCTTGGTTGCAGCTTCAAGACACAGCATGAAGACATGTGCCTGAAGCCTGTGGCCCACGACACCTCCAGTTCAGGTCTAGCCACTCTCCGACATTTTAAAAAAGGACAGAAAATAAAACCAAATAAAATCCTGACCCTGCCTACATATATATTGTCTGGAGAATTTTGACTTAGAAGTCCATGACATGAGGCTGCCATAGAAACAGGACTCTCAGTGTTGAGGACACACAGTTCAGTCTTGGAGTTTTCTGTCTGTGGGAGAAGCTTGCTCCGCCTCAAGGACTGCTTACCTACACCGAGGCCCTGAGTTCCCTTCCTGGCTGAATTCCTGGCCTCACCATTCTGACCCGAGTGTCCCACTAGTGGACTTGACAGGAGGGTCAGCTCAGTGGCAACACGGTGTTAACTGCGTTAGCTGCTCAAGGTGTCTGTGGAGCAGTCTCCCTGTAGACTGCTGTGTTCTTCTCCGCTGAGCACGGGTCACCTGAGCTCAATGCCTTTCAAAATGCGTCCCTAGATAAATGTAGTTTGAGAGCCTTGAAGATAATCTTAACCCCATGGGGCATGTTTCAAGGCTTCTTAATGATTTGGTGTTTGGGGCACAAACTCTTCCTGGAGCTGGGGTGTGGGTGCTTTCCGGTCCTAATGCCTGGGCCATGAGGAAGGTGGAGCCCACAGCAGCACAGGCGTCAGAGAACCTATCGGGCCATTCCTCTTCTCACCTCTGCCTTTCTGATATTCCTCCCTAGGCACAAATTCAGTCCCATACTTTCTAGATGCTCCTCCCATTTCTTCTTGCAGTCTATTTCATTGGCCATGTGGACCAGAACCTCTTGATGGAGGCTGACGGACGCTGCAGCGAGTCTCCAGGGCCTGGCATGAGCTGTGCTCAGCCCTCTGGGTCGCTCTCATTTCTGAAGTGGTTCCTGAAGCTCACGTGTTCTAATGCAATCAGGGAGTGAAACGAACTATCCCAAGAAAAACATATAACAGAGGAAGTCCTCGGGGAGCAATGGCTGTTCCTACACCGTGATGACGGTGTGCTGTGAGCTGGAGCACACACTCAGCACGCTGTAGATGTAGAGAGAAGGGGACTTTGGCTCTGTCCTGCTGCTTATTCATTCAGCGATGCCCTGCAGGTCATAACAGCCCATCTCTCACCTGACTTTCCCTCTGAAAACTGATAATTAAAGACAGATTTTGAGATCTTTTTTCTCTTTTTTGTGGATTTTCTACTTTTCCTTGGTCTATCAGGGCTTCTCTCCCTCTTCCTCCTCCCTCCTGCCCTCTCTTCCTTCTTTCCTTTTCATCTTTCTTTCTGGTACTGGGGCTCAAACCCTGAG
Organism: Microtus ochrogaster; assembly: GCF_000317375.1. Taxonomy (NCBI): domain Eukaryota; kingdom Metazoa; phylum Chordata; class Mammalia; order Rodentia; family Cricetidae; genus Microtus; species Microtus ochrogaster. Next base: position 57,729,432 of record NC_022018.1, read on the forward strand.
CCTATGTGCTCTAGGCAAGTGCTTCCCCCAGCTCCAGCTCCAACTTAATACTTGAACAACACAGGAAGAATTCTTCCACTGACTTGAAGGAAGCGCTAAGAAAAGAGAAGAAATAACTGCAAACGACATGCACACCTTAAGCAGTTTGTACCTTGCTGCACGGAGCAATCCAATAGGCTATGGCGAGAAAAGGGAGGCCTATGGAGACTCCAAAGACAGCCAGGAATTTCACAGCGATAGACTGTTGACGTAAGCCTGAGAGATTTTCATACCACATGGTAAGCAATTGCTGCTGACAGTTAGGGTGAGCAACGAACTGTAAAAACAAAACAAAAACAAAAACAAAATGCGAACAGGAAAATGGCGTCATAGCACTTGAACAGTACACAACCCAGGAGGAACATTGGAGCCGGGGAAGCCATGGCAAGCACCGGAGGGAGGGCACGGGCATGGGAGGGGCTTCTGACCTGGGGATGCTGAGGCCAAGGCCAGAGCCTCCTCAGAACGACTGACCAACCAGGGCCTGAAGAAGTCTCAGACTTAGGAAAGGGCAGCTTTGAGGTGAATGTTTGTCGCTTGTCCAAGCTGGTCGTTTGATCAGAGAGACTATCTTGGCACAGAGCTCAGGACCAAGCTACACAGTGTAAATTACTAATAGCTTTGGGAGCAAGAATTTTCGCTTTGAATTGTACTTTACCATTGGTTAGCTGGGTGCCCCTGGACAAGCTACTTAACCTCATTATTCTCACAGGCAAAGCAGGGTTTATCACACTGTCTTGGGGATTAAGTTAGGGATTATGTTTCCTGTGCAGCCGAGGAAAATGTTCACAGCATCTCCAGAAACCTTGGGAGAACTCTACAGAGCTTCCCCACTGATCCGGTGCTGGGCGTGGCCTGTGGTGTGCTTCTGTGCTGGGATACTGACACAGTGTGCCTCCATGTAGGGGCTTCCTTTGGGGTCGTCACTCACCTCCTTCTGGAACTGTTGGTTTCAATGGTTAAGTTATAAATGAACCTCTAGTGGCCATTTTATCCCCAGTTTGGTACAACTATTGGACTATGGCCCCTGAAGTTTTGTCCCTTGGGTATTTGGGGTTCTGCTGACAGGCAAAGATGCACTTAGTGGGTGGTTCCTTATAACTGGGGTCACATGGACACCTAGCAGGCACTTCCTTATAACTGGGGTCACACAGACACCTAGCAGGCAGTTCCTTATAACTGGGGTCACATGGACAGTGCTCTTACTGTGTAAACTTGTTCTCCAAACAAGCCAGTTAAAGGAGAAAGACAGGAAGAGTGAAGATATGCCAATAGGGCCATGGTGGTGTTTGTCCCTGTCTGGGGCTCTCCTGAGCTATGCTTAGATGTGCAAAGACGTGTCTTTGTAGACAGTCTTCCTTATTCTGCTCCATCTAGCACATTGACTGAGTTGCTGTCACTAAAACCATCTTTTCCTGTGGACAGTTGTTGTTTCCTGGCCATCTGTTGAGCTGACCCTGGGTCATGGCAGAGGAAACTGATAGTAAGCAGTATTTAAGCTAAAAACTTTGAGAAAATTTGGTGTACTTGTTTTTGTCCATGGCAGACAGAAGGCATTGTTTGTTGTTGGCAGGCCCATCCGGTGGCCCCGCTGAGGAGTCCCATGAGAGAGAAGACAGACAAGCTTCCCCACTGCTTAGCCCGAGCGTGATGGACCCCGTTCCCTCCCATTGGCTTCACTGGGTGTTGAGGAAGGAGCATGCACAATGACTGAGAAATGCAAGGCATTCCCTCTTCATTCTCAGAACAACGTAAATGGAGTTATTGGAAATTCTCAGTGCAGATGGCGCTGTGCATATATCTCCATCTTTGGGAACTTACAGCCTCAAAAGACCATCTGTAAGGATGCTGGCTATGGCTGTTTGACCCCATGGTACTGCTACCTGAGTATTAAATGCAGCGGATGCTGTCCGTGGCTGTTTGACCCCATGGTACTGCTACCCGAGTATTAAATGCAGCGAGGCTTCTTGTTGCATTATCAGATTCGCAGCGGCCATTGTGGTCTCCCCTTCAAGGTTCTCCGAGACTGAGGGAGATACCACTGCTCTGATACCCTGGCCCCTTGCCTCCCAGAGAAGTGGAGCAAGTGGCAGGAAATCACGTAGATGCTACTCGAATTCTCCGGGTCTAGTCCTAACATGGATCGAGAGCGGAATGCTGGGTAAACACAGGGGCAGTCATTTCCAGGACTCTGCCTTTGCTGGGCGCTGAAATGGTCCTGTTCTGGAGACGCAGTCCTCACAGAGTGTGGGGCTTATGCCCATGAGAGAGTAGAGGAGGGTCACATGACTCCCCTGTGGCGCTCTCTACACTGTGGCTGCCCTGGAAGGCTCTCGCCATGCCTACATTAGCCTCTGTGGGGAGATCCTACTCCATGACTTCTGTGACTGAGCAGCAGGGTTCTGAGAGAATAAGTGTGAGCCATCTACCCCCATGTTCTCCTGCTCACCTGACAGCAAGACAGTGGCCTCAACTAAGAGAAGGTGGCTCTTGGGAGCCTGTCTGCCCTTGACCAAACCTTGGTTGATTCTCATAAGGCACATTCATTTCCCCGCAATAAAGCAACCTAGCTTCCAGTTGGCTATTTATTTCTAGATAGACTTTATAATCCGCTCCCGGGAAGTTGACAGCAGCTAATAGCTGAAGCCAAATTGATGCTCGCCTGTCTGTGGGCACTTTTCTATATTCATGGCAGGCCTCAGAAGATAACTTGGTGACAGATAATTCAGTGTGTATCACAGAATTTTCCTTCTGTTATTCTACAGCACAGGAAAATATCACCCCTGCTCCAAGGAGGTTAAGAGTAAGAAAAGAAGTTGACCATCGGAACACAAAGGAACTCTGTGCAAGGGTACAAAACCACAAAACAAAAGCAGGAAGAAGAGCTTCAGAAGCAAGGTCAGAGGAGGTTCAGTGGAAAAGCCCACAACTAGAATAGGATGGAACTCAGGAGATGGGTGTAGGTTTGGGCTTGCTTCCTTTGTTATCTAACTCACAGAGGACGGCACGAGCAAAAGGCACACTGTGCTTAGAGCGTTGCCTGAGCCATTCCTGCCCCCATCACTCTGGCCTGGAGCACGGGGAAGAACTGATATGATTGCCTTGACTTTTCTGGTGAATGCCAAGTCTGTCATGAGCTGGAGTTGAGTGTTTAAGGTGGGTTTACATGAGGCCAAGCGGCTTTGTGGGAGAAGCGAGGCCCAGCCAGATCTGTAATTGGATGAAGCTCTGCAGAGAGTGGGTGCTGCATGGAGAGAAGGCAGACCACCAGGAGAGACCAAATTCTCCCGACAAGGGACGGGGATTCACCTGCCTGAGAATAAGACCCCAAGGGCACGAAAGACCAAATGTGCTTGGTTCTAGTTCTCAGATCCATCCCAAGCCTATTATCCTAGCCGCCCGCTGGCACCACAGTTATTGTTAATGGAATGTTTGCATTCAAAACTACTTTCTGCTAAAGCCTCATTCAAACGCGCTCCCCTCAGGTAGGGCTGGCCTGCTGAGGCTGTGAGGCTCGTTTGTGTTCGCAGGGACTCCTGGCATGTCTGCTAAACCTTGGCCTGCCCTTTGCTTCTAATTAGTCTGTGGCTACTTTTCTTTCACACCTCAAAGGAAAATCCTTCCCATCACTCTTTCTCCTGCTTTCAATTCACCTTTAAGGAAATGGCCAATGTTTAACAATAATAGTTGAAGAGGATCTGCAAGAATCCCTCAACTACCTATTAAATACTCAGGGAGCTGTATTCTGAGCTATTGACTCCCACAGCCCAGATAAAAGGCCCAGACAAGTCCCGAGGCTTTCCTGGTGGTAGATGGAAAATGGAGGGCTTGTGGCTGGGCTACCTGGGCTCCGAGTCTGGCCAGATATTTGCCAGCGGGTTGGTCTCTGCTCTTTCCATCTTCGCTGTGTTCTCTCACGTGGGGCCAGTCATGGGAGGAGTGTTGCTTTACAATGCAGTAAACCAAGACAAGCCAGTGGTGATGTGGAATATTAGTTTAAGATGTGTTACATGTGTTTATGCTGTAGAACATTTGTTTACTGGTGCAAAGATGTGTTACCTTCTTTTATGTTGCATTTGTGTAACTCTGTGAAGCTGTGTTGCTTTGTCTGCCTAAAACATCTGACTGGTCTAATTAAGAGCTGATAGCCCGTGGCTAGGCAGAAGAGAGGCACCTGATTAGTCCAATAAGGAGCTGAATGACTAATCGCTAGGCAGTAAAGGATAGGTGGGGCTGGCAGGCAGAGAGAATAAATAGGAGAAGAAATCTAGGAAGAAGGGAGAAGACAAGAGAATGAGGGAGAAAGAGAGATACATGCTTGGGGCCAGAAGCCAGGCAGCTGCAGGTCAGCCAGACATGAGAATTAGTGAAAGTAAGATATACAGAAGGAAAGAAAAGTAAAAATCCTCAAGGCAAAATGTAGATAAAGAGAAACAGGTTAAGTTATAAGAGCTAGCTCTATCCTTATTTTCCAGCTATAGCAGGGCATAAAGACTGTCTCCTACTTCTCAACTCCCAGTTTGTTTTCTTTTTAAAGTCAACTAGAATTATTTACACAATGTCACAGATTGGCAGGTTTCTGTGAAGACTGTACTTATGGCTCATTATCATCTCTCACCAAGAAATGCTTTTCTGATGAAGACTGTCATTCATGAACCAACTTATGTCTTAGTGGTGGAGGTTCAGGGAACAAAACTAACAGCATTTCACTTGTTTCAGAGCAGGGAGTGGACTGTTAAGTGATGTAGGTGGCAAGAAACTTTGGCTGGTCTTTGGAGGTGAATAGAGCACTGGGATTTAGTGATTTATAAGACATGGTCTTCAATCAGGGTAAACTGTCAAGCCATGGTCCTCCCAAAGGTTTAGATGATCATGTCTGTGTTTTCAGTGTCACAAGGAGGAGTTTCTGCACAGCTAAGCAGTTCTTTCCACCTCACTTGGAGCTGTTTCCTTAACTGACATAAAGGAGAAGTGGACCTGCCTCTAGAAAACCCTCTAGGGTTGTCTGTGGTACTTACCTTTCTGAACCCTTATCTCTAGGCAAGCTCTGCACCCACGTTCTCAAGCATGGCCTAAGTAACCACCTCCTGTCTGTTGTCAAATTCCATCCTGCTCTTCCAGATTTTCAGGTCCTAATCAGCCTTCGAGATCTACTTCCCTGCTCACCTTCAAGTCCTGCCAAGTTCCTCAGTCCCAGAGATGTCTTGAACTCCTGTGGGTCTCCACTCACTTGCCACTCACTTGCCAATGGTGGTGGCTTGAATGAGGATGGCCTCCCACAGACTTATGTTTGAATACTTGGTCCCCAGCTGGCAGAACTTTTGAGGAAGGATTAGGAGGTATGGCCTTGGAGGAGGTGTGTTACTAGCTTAGGCCATTGCAGCTAGCTTCCCCTGCTTCAGGATTGTGGATGAAATGTGATCTCAGTCACTGCTCCTGCATCATGCCTGCCCGCCCGCCCCACTCCCTGCCAAGATGGCCATGAATTCTTACCCTTTAAAATTGTAAGCCTCAATAAACCCTTGTATAAGTTGCCTCTTAGCAGCAATAGAAAAATAACTAAAAGACAGCACCATAGTTCATGACTATCAGTGTGGATAGCTACTCTTGTGTTTGCATGTGATTTGTCTTTTGTAATCTTGAAAGACCTACTCCCCTGTGAGTATGTCACTTTAGTGATGGGCAAGCTTCTCTTGGCTGATCAATGATTGCAATGCTCTCCTGTGTCCCGCTAGGATCTGCTCCATGATTTTACTGGTGACTCATCATCCCAGAACATTTTCTAAATATAACAGTCCTTTGTTACTCAGGGTTTGGTGAACACTTACTTGCCTTCACATCTTTACTAAAAGGCAGATATGGAGAAGTGTCAGGAACTAAGGCAGGCTTTTATCTGGTTGTACAAGGGAAAATTGAAATGTCAGTCTAATATAGGGCTTGACTATTAATACTTAGATTGGATGAGAACTGCTTAATTTCTCTATGTAGTAGTATGCTACAATCAATTCAATATTTTAACATAAATCACATATTTTTATAATCATAACTACAATGATGAGATGAATAGTATTCATTGAATATTTTCCATGTCAGGCCTTATGCTTACTAGTCATTACGTTGTCTAACTCTGTGTCAATTTATTTTTAGTTACCGTAGCCAAATACTTTAAGCTGGAATCTTAGAAAGATATGGAGTTTATTTAGCTTACAGATTAGTGGTTGTCAGTCTAAGATTGGATGACCCTATCGTCTGTTCTGCCTCTTGTAAGGAATTTCTGGCTAAATCACAACATGGAGGATGGTATCAGTTGAGAGATGGAGCTGGAGAGACCTTACAGTATGACAGAAAGCCAGAGGGCAGAGGGGAGCAGTCTTTCTTTAGTCCTGATTCACTCTTGCTAGATCTTCCTGATTGCAACCAACCCGAGCCCTTCGGAGGGTGATGCTCCTATGACCTAATTCAGTTGAACTAGGCTATCTCCTCTCAACACTGTCACACTGAGGACCAGACTTCCCTCTAAGAAACCAAAGGGAACTCTCAAACACTTTGAAGCCATAGAAAACTCTCATATCAGTTCCTTGAGGTGTGAATTCTATACCCTTGTTTTAAGTAGAGGGGCCTGATACACAGAAGTCACTAGCTTGTAGCCAGCTACACAAGTGATTGTTTATAACAAGATCTGGTTTTCAACCCAGGCTGATGTGACTTCAAATGTAACATTTTGAACTGTTTTCCTGTATTTTTAAAAGGTATATTTAAAAATCAGACAAGTCAAGGCAGAGGGGTGGTGATTTCTCCAGGTTTGCATGCCACTGAGCATAATGTAGAACTCTTGTCTCTCAGCACCCACTCATTGGTCAGCCAACTTCCAGTGCAGACAGATAGATACCGGGAATATGCAAGGGGATGGCTCAAAACCAGTTTATTCCTATTCTGTCCTCTTAGAAGGAGCAAGTTATCATGCTAAAGACAAAACCCTGGGCTCTCCCACCCACTTTTGGACAAGACTATCAGGAACTGATTTCATGATGCCCCAGTGTCTGATCTGTCTTCTGCCTATAGTCTCATGAAAGGTCATTGAGATTTACAGCTTAAAATAACTCATACTCAGCCCTGAAAACTGCCTTGGTGAGGGACCTCGTTTGGATCTCAGACCCCTGGCCAAACTCCACCTGCTACATCCTACTTGGCAGAGCTGTGGTTCCAGTTCCCTGAGTCTTAGCTGAGACTGGATAATTGGTTAGGTTGTTGGGTACCCCTGTGGCACTCTGTGGCTGTTCTGCTCTGTGCCTTCTAGGATCCATGGGATAGAGACATGTGGGCCTGTCAGGTGCCAGGCTTGGTCCCAGGGATTGTGAGCAAGCCAGACACCTCTTTGGTCTTTAATCGGTCACAACCAGGGCTTACTCATGGGAACTCTCACTGGCTTAGAAACATGGATCTACTTTGTGATTTATGGGCAAGTCTTAATATTTGCTGACATATTTTATTTCATAATTATAAAACACTTCTGCCATGCACTGCAATTTTAATTAGCCAGAGCTGTCTTTTCTTAACAGAGAACTTTTGTTTGGTAGTTCGTAAGTAGAGAAAGAAATTTGATCATCACTAAAAGCAACATTTTATTTCTTACAAGAGTAATCTTTGACTCTTAATTCAAACTCTTTATCAACAAGAGCACAGGCTCACAGTTATTGATGGCGGACAATACAGGAAATCTGCATGGAATTTGTACCTGTGTTTAGGGAAATGAAAGAAGACAAAGACAGACTGAAAATACTTTCACCAAATACAAACCCTAAGGGCAACCAGCATAGAACTTCCAGCTGAGGCAGATGGGGCTCAGGTGGGGTGGGTGGGTACACTGTTTTCACAAGACGCCCTTGTATTAGCAGATAAAATGTTAGATCATTGCACTGGACGCAAGAGTCTGTGAGAAATCATTTAGGGTTATATCTTAATATTTCTAGGTTTTTTTCAGATTTCTTTTTCTGATCACTGTGTTCATGACTTGGGAATGATACATTTGATCTGCTTTGAATGTAAAAAGAAAAAAATTGTATTTCATTTTATGTAATTATTTTTAAATTATACTTTAAAATTAACTTCATCTCCTATGAATTTATACAACAATGCTGACTTTTGCATATTATATTTGCCCATATTTAGTTTTCCTGACATTTATTTTTATATAGATTTGGCATATACTTGGGATTTGGTGCCATCATTTTTTAAATTTAAATTTTGGGTTTCTCAAACTTACAAAATGTGACGGTTGCCAATGTTGTTATATTTTGAGGTGTAAATGTTGAAAAATTGAATAGACATTGGTTAAGAATTAGAAATGATATGGGTGTGACCCTGATGCTCTAGGTCTTGGCTGCGCCGAATATAAACCGGGTTGTGTTGGTAGGGAGTTGTCCATGCGCACACCAGATGTGTGGTAAACGTCTCTGTTGGTAGGGAGTTGTCCATGCGCACACCAGATGTGTGGTAAATGCCTTTTGGTACTTGGCCCACACCTCTAAGCACAGAATACAGAGCCTGTCTTCTAAGATGCTTAAGGCCCTACCTTTGGGGTGTCCATTAACTTCTCAGTCGTTATGGTTACTAAGTCCCTTCAGATTGGATGGCAGTCTTACAGACTCCTCTGTATGTACACACCTCCCCCCCCCACACACATTGTGGTGCTGGGGGTCAAACTCAGGCCTTCACACATTACTAAGCTCTCCACCACTGAGCTACATTCCCAGTTTCTCATCTCCAGATTACTCCACCTGCTCTCATATGTCCTGGGTGCAGGCCATCAACTCTGCTTTACTTACAAAGAGCCCCAGGTAGGCTGCTGCACACCCTGGGCAAGCCTCTGCGAACCCGAGCAGCTCTGCACTCAAGCTCTGCCTGCTCTCCCGTTAGTATTTGGTGCTGAAGCCAGGTGCGGCCAGCCCTCTGCCCACCACTCTTCAGGAGCTGATTTTCTGTGGTTCTGGGTGTGGAGGTTGCATTCTTCTGACCAATCTGCTCCTTGTCATGTGGACTTTTCTGTAGGGCAAAGACAGCCAACCCTTCTCCTTTGTTCTTGCCTCTAGATCGCTACTATCAATCAGAAATGTCTGTCTTTCCTTATGTTTGTTTTTCCTACAGGGCAGTCTGTCGCCACAGCTGCTGAGGACTGTGTCCCAGGCACACTGACAGTGTCCACCATTTCACAGCTGCTGAGGACTGTGTCCCAGGCACACTGACAGTGTCCACTACTTCACAACTGAGAATGGTGCCCCAGGCACACTGACAGTGTCCACTACTTCACAGCTGCTCTTTCCCAGGCTTGGGCCCCATGGCTCTGCTTCTGATCACCCAAGGCAAGGATTGCTGACTTCTCTTCCCCTTGTCAGACTGTGAATTAGCCACCCCTTCTCTCCCCCAAACCTCTTTCCCCACGAGGCTCATGTTTTAAGGCATTTTAGAGGTGTGTCTAATAGCTCTATGTGCTATGCTCCCCTTTCACACTTGAGTGTCTGAAGAACATTACTGCTCACCAGTTGTTCTCGACCTTCCTATCGCTGCAACCCTTTAATACAGTTCCTCATGTCATGGTGACCCCCAACCATAAAATTATTTTTGTTGCTACCTGATAACTGTAATTCTGCTACTGTTATGAATTGTAATGTAAATATCTGATATGCAGGATTTCTGATATGTGACCCCCGCCCCCATGAAAGGGTTGTTCAAAGAGTCGCAACCCACAGGTTGAGAAACACTGGCTTTAACCAAAAACCTGGCAGAAATCCCTGATTGACACTCGGTAGATGTTGGTTTAGTTTGCCTTGTTCATACACATCATGGTCACCCTATTCCCCAAGTCTTCCATTTTGGATAATTTTAATGTTCTCTCCTCTTCTCTGAGAAATGCCACGATAAGATGGAGGCTGAACACGAGTCAGAGCGTCAGTGCCTCGGGTGCTAGAAGAAGCTGCAGCAGCCTTGTTTTTTACAGGGGTAGACCAGATATCCAGAAAGGAAGTTTTTATGTGTATAGCCTTGCCCCCACTGCCACCCCTGCTGTACCCCATGCACTGAAGAATAGAGCAACATCCTCTAAATGACAGCACCAGACAGTCTCAAGGCTCCAGGAGCAGTGGATTCATTGAGCTTGCCCCGTGGACAATGATAATTTATTGCAGTGTCCAATATTCTGTTTGCAGCCTCTTTAAATGTTAATGATCAATAATATAATTATGATGGGGAAGGTTCCTGGGCTAGTTGTGGGTTTAATTGAATTTTCAGAGCCATCTGGAGCTATGCAGAATTGTTTTTATGTTTCTTTCCAGACGTGGCTTGGGTGGCCTTTAGTCACACGATATCAAGCCTACAGCAAACACTGCCCCTAGGCTCTAAGATCCAAGAGGGAAGATCAGAGTCTTGGAGGTGCACTGGCTGATGGGAAATTTGGTCATCTCCAGCCTTTCCACCACTCCAAGACAGGGAAGGAGGAATATTTGGCTGGCAAGGTTGCAGCTCTCTTAAGAACGGGGCCTTATGCAGCTGGACAAGGGGCCAGACCAGCGACCACTTTCCATGATGAGAAACAACTTCCTGTCTGTTCCCATATCTGTGAGACTGTTGGTAATCTGGTACTTACCGACATTGCACCCTGTCACTTTCTCCTTAAATGCCTTGCCATCCCTGCTGACCTCCTCCTAAAGCTGTCCTGTACACAATCTTCCTCAACACTGTCCAAGTGGAACCTTACTCCTCCTCTACTTGTCCCTCCCCATTGT
>NC_022018.1:57740453-57745853 GCF_000317375.1 Microtus ochrogaster
TCCTTCCTTCCTTCCTTCCTTCCTTCCTTCCTTCCTTCCTTCCTGTGTGTGGTATGAGTTTGTGTATATCACATTTGGGCCTGACGCTCACGGAGGCTGAACATGCTGAGCCCTGCTAGACTTACTGGGCTGTGTAACTGTGAGCGATGCTGTCACCTGTTTTCCTAAGCCTTTAGATTGTATATCCTCACAGATAACTGGAGTACTTTTGTTCAGTTTCCATGCCCAACATTCCACATAATCTCCTCTAGGAGACTTGGGCCAGAGATCCTTCCCTGCTCCCCACTCACACCCTCTCTGCCTTCAGACTCATCCTGTGTCCTGTCTGTTCCCCGTGCCCTCCGCATCCCAGCCCCTCTCACCCATATTCTTCCCCTTCCCCACCTTCTGTATAAAGTGTGGCTCCCATAACTATTCCCTCATGCTCTTGCCCCTTCCTTCCTAGTCTCCCTTCCATGGACAGCAGTGTGAGCCAGCGCTGCTGGCCCTGCCCTGAGCCACAAGCACATTCCTCCTTCGGCCCTGTGCGTGTGGTTGGCGTCTGAAAAGGCCTGCTTGGGAGATGAGCTTGCTTTGTTTTGTCAGCTGAAGACACATCCTGAAAGATGAGGTGACTGCTTTTGCTTTTGGTTTCCTGAGGCATGGTGGCCAGGAGGGCCCTGTGTCTGTAGAACAGGAAGTGGCTCCCGGATTGCAGGGCATTTGGGGTGATGCAGGCCCACCGAAGCGGGGTGGGAGAGACCCAGAGAGTAGGGAAGGGCTTGGGAGTCTCCTGTGGATGGTGTACACAGGTGTCATTAAGTGTTGCTCTGGAGAGCGGGGCCAAGGATGCTCTCTGTGGACATTCAGGGCCATAGCACCATCGCCCTGGGAGGGTTTTTCCGTGGGGATATATTGGAGACTTGGGATTTCTGTCTGCTTTGTACCCATCCCTGGTACCTGCTCTCCCAACATACCATGGATGCTCTAAAAAGACGTTGGATGACAACAGGGAGCCACAGCTAGGCCAGATGGTGGGGAACAGCATTTGGAGTGGCTAAGGTATCCACGGGGGGCACAAGTCAGAGTCCTCCTATGGTTGTACAGGTGGATCCTCAGGCCCAAGTAGAGAATGCCCAGCCCAGATTGAGATGGGATTTCTTGGCAAGCCAGGTGGGCACACTGAGTCAGATTCACATCCGCAACGGAAGGCAGAAAGTGGGCACGACTCACCGTGGATTGTGTATTTAAGAGGCTCTGAATGACGTGGATGTATTGATTACTTCCTTACGAGAGCCTATGGCATAGATCTAATTTTAGCTCTTGGTTTACAAATGAGGAAACCGAAGCTCAGAAACTGAGGCCATACAGCCAGGATGTGAGACCAGACGTGCCTGCCACCACGAGATCTGTATTCTTACTAGTTATGCCTGCATCTCCAGCCATCATGTATTTAACCTTATCTATAAGCATATCCAGATAACGTATCAAACTGCATGAATGATACAGTAATTCTGACAACAGGTCTAGGTTAGGATAAACCTCCTTTCCTATTAGTAGCCTACAGCACCACAGTGGCCTGTGTGTCACCTGCCACTCAGAGACCTACAGCCTGCCCCTGATGAGCACTGATTGTGGGTCTGGTCAGTTCATTAAAGAGAACATTTGCAAGGTGCCATACGCCACTTTAGTCTGGAACTTTCTACAAACTAGAAGTCCACGAGCAAAGTAAAACAGCTTTATTCATCAACCAATAAAGCAAGGCATAGACAGAAGGACATGCCACGTCAGTCCCTGTGCTGGGTGAGGTGACCAAAGCGGCACTGAAAGGCTCACTCAGGGTGGCTCCGAGCCATCACATGGGGTTCCCGTGGTTGCTTCATAGGAGGTTTTCTCCACGTCACAGTAAAAGGGCTTTTTTTTTTTGTCAGAAACATGCATTTCTTAGGGGAAGCATTCAATTATTTTGGGAAGACATCTCTTAACAGCTATGTAAGGAGGTTTGAGGATAACTGCCCTGTCTGCAAATGCAATAGATTACAACTATGAGGGCCATTGCGAGCCTGTGGGTGTCCCCTGTCCCTGCAGAGAGCCATCAGCTCCCTCAGGGCAGTGGTTTGATAACAGCTGAGGAGCCATAATGGATGCTAATGGATTTGGTGGCTGAAATCTGTCTTTGTAAACCCTCTCTAAAGGATCTTAATTTCACTAAATTTCACCTTGGTGGTCACCAAAAGCAGCTTCCAAGTCAGTCAGCACTTCCCTTTGCCCACAGAATGAAAGTCCTTATTAGCCATATGTGGAGCTGGAGAGATGGCTCAGCGGTTAAGAGCTCTTATTGCTCTCGCAGATAAACCAGGTTCGGGTTCAATTCCCAGCACCACGCGGCAGCTCACTGGTGTCTGTAACTCTAGTCCCATGGGATCTGATACCCCGCTCTGGCTGCTGAAGGCACCAGGCACACATGTGGCATGCAGACACATGGGGACAAAACACAATACACATAAACAATTAACAACTGATAAACACTAACCATGTACGATGATGCTGCTCTAATTGAAAGTGACCCAGGTGAGCTGGATGAGGATGGTAAGGGGAGGAGCTGGTGAGAGGTGAGGTACCTCTGCAGACCTCTGGGAAGCAGAGCAAGGGTTCCCAGTAAATTCCCGCAGGTACTCCTCTGCCAGCCTCCTGAGCAGGAAGGTTTTCCCAACACCGGGGGCCAGCACAGTGTGGCAGTGCATGTGGTGGCTAAGGGTTCAGAAGAGAGGCCTTTTCTGTATGTGTGCGAGTCTGGGTCTCTGCATGGCGTTTTCCCAACTGCATGACATGAGGTGACGTGCTCCCTTCTCTGTTAGAAAGCCGAGTGGCTGCAGCTGGCACAAGAGTGCAGCCTGTGTGTGAAGAGGAGGGTGGCCTCTGCTGGCACCTGCCAGGGGACTCCTCCACTCCCTTCTTCCAGAGTGCCTCTCTCGGCCCGCCCCGATTGTGAGGGACCCTAAGGCCTCCTTCAGTGCTGCCCAGTTTTACCAGCAAGTCCTCTGTGCTTATAAAACGGCTTCCACCTCTTCCCTTATTGGAATTATACTTCTGCTGGGGTGAGTTAGGGATCTGAGCAATTCATCCTATGATTGGCGGACCAGACTCTCACAGACATTTCTGGACTGACTTGGTGCTTGACTTAGAAGCTGGTATTTTCTACATCTGAAATTACAGCGCCACACATTCATTCCCTGGACACAGCGCTGTCCACAGACTCCCACACCCCCTCTTTTGTCTCCCAGCACCGATTCTAGTTCGTTTTCTGTCACTGGGACTAACACCATGGTCAAGAGCAAACCAGGGAGGAACGCCCATAGCCTATCTTGGAGGGAAATCGGGCAGGGACTTGAGCAGGAACTTGAAGCTGAAACCACAGAGGAATGCTGCCTGCTGGCTCTCCCTCCTGGACTAAGAACAACTCTCTTATATAGTCCAGGACCATCTGCTTAGGGAAAGGCACCTCCTACAGCGAGCTCGGCCCTCCTATGCCTATAAGTTATCAAGATAATGCCCTGTGCCTCCAGACCACGTGATGTGGGAAGACCTTCACCTGAGACTTCCTTTAGGTGACTCTGGGCTGTGTCAAGTTCACAGTTAAAGCTGGAGCTTCAGAGCCATCCAGCACGGCTGCTGGAAGCAGAACTTGGGTCCTCTGCAAGAACAGCAAGTGCCCTTAACTGCTGAGCCACCTCTCCAGCCCCATGGTGGGTATTTGTCACAGTAATGGCAAATGTAGCTGAGACTATAGGGAAATGTAAGTATATTTCAAGTGTGAACAATAAGGAAAACATATACAACAGCACATTGGTTGTCTGCTAGCATAGAAAAGAGCACCTATGAAAAATACAGAAAAACAGTTCCATTCTAATAACGAATTGAATTACAAAATCATTTACTCTAAGCTAGAAGTCTGCAAATCTGTGCACAGGAAAGAATTAGATGACTGAAAACAAATTAAAGCAGCTGCTGTCTGAGGTACAGGAGTGCATGTTATTGCCTTACTTTTAATTATCTTCCTTATTTTTACCATGTCATATAAGAAACAAGATAAGCGATATGAGAACTCTTGTCTGCAGAGGTCACCCGAACAGCCCTGCCCCGTCCTATAGGAGACTTTGTCCTTCAGCCCCTCCCAGACAGCCAGGCTTTTTCTTACTCCAGGCTTCCTTCCCCCCTCTTTCATGTTGCCTCCTGCTCCCCAGCGCACCCCCCCCCCCGCCATCTGCGAGCCCATGTTCCCTGTGTGGGGGACAGCTTTATTTTTCCTTCCGTTTCTGACTCCCTCTTTCAAAGCCACCTCTTTCTCCATGACTCTTTCCCCAGCATTTTTGTCTTAGTCTCTTTACCGGCTGGCTGGTCTCCGGTCCCCGTGTGTAGCCCTTTAGCGGATACAGGCTGGAGCCTATTGGTTGGCATATGGTTCACAGTAGTCAGCTGAGCAGACCTCTGCTTCCATCATGCTCTACCTGCTGACATCCATCAAAACGGGAGTGGCTAGAGCAGTCAGTAGGGTGCACCCAGTTAGGTCCCATAGTAAGTGGAATAAGAAGTAGAAGAGGTGATTCATAAGACTCTTCTATAATTAGCATACGTATTACATCAGTTATTAAGTATACTAACAAGTATATAATAACTAGAGATTAATTTTTTATTTCTCCAGTTGCAATTTGGAGATCAAATTGCTAATATTTTTTATTAAATGGAATTTTATGTTTTATTATTTTTTTTTTGTTTTTCGAGACAGGGTTTCTCTGTGGCTTTGGAGCCTGTCCTGGAACTAGCTCTGTTTTAAAAGTACGCTAAAGCCATCAGACATGGCCTGGTTTCCAGGGACTGGGAGTTTGAGAGTGAGGTGCTTGGTGGTTAATGTAGACCCTGGGGCTCCAGTTCTGCTCCTCTCCTTTAGAGCCTCAGAGCCCACGAGCCCCTCCCATAGCCCTTAGGACTGCCCTTCACCTGGAGCCAGGGGTTCTGTTGTCTTCACTGAAAAGACTAGATAAAAGCTCAGGTGTGGTTCATTCATTTCTTCAGTAATTATCTCAGTAGTTTTGAGACTACTTGCCTGGGTCTGCCCTAAGTTAAGGACACAGTGTAGACTCTAACTGGAGGGTTTGAGTGAAAAAATTAAATAACTAAATAAACATATCACGTTCTCCACAAATGACGGCACTGGGATGGAGGAGCGGCTGTGTGGGAGGGATAGACAGTGACGTCATGCTGAGACGGGGTGATCAGGACGCCCCCTGAGAGACAGTTCTGAATCAGGACAGCTGAAGGGATGGGGTTGTGGAGTGTGGAGTGTTTAAAGAGGAGGGCTAGACCATGGGGGAGGTCAGAAGGGAGTTCAGTGTGACATGAGAGTGAGGAAGGCAGGAACCA
>NC_022018.1:57746670-57757803 GCF_000317375.1 Microtus ochrogaster
CAGGGTGGCAGGGTGGGCCCTGGGAGTGGTGGGGTAGCAGGGTGGTGGGGTGGGCCCTGGGCGTGGTGGGGTTGACAGTGCTGAAGGGAAAGGAGCTGCCAGCCTGCCAGGGTCCCCCGACCAGGAAAGAGCACCCACCCTTGGCTTCTGGAGTCTAGGTTGCTGAAGGCTCACTCAAAGAGAAAGACAGCAGAATCCCCATCATGGGAGCCCCTCTGCCCAGACATGCAAAGGTAGTGGCCTCTCCTTGCAGGTAGTTTGCATTTAACATGGACCCAGCCTTACTGCTGGGCTCCTCCAGTGCTAGGCACTCTCCATAGACTTCTGGGGAGCCACCACTAGCTTCTCTACTCCATCCTACTTCTGTAGTTTGTCCTGACATCACCCTCTTGACCAATTGTGAGCCATGAGCCCAGCCTCAGTGATGATCACAGACTGAGCTCCTCATTTATACTGAGATAGCAGATTTAAGCTTGGACATGACCTGATATGATACTGTGTGGTACGAGTGTGCGTGCGTGCATGCATGCATGCATGCCTGTGTGTGTGTGTGTGTGTGTGTGTGTGTGTGTGTGTACGAGGGAGAGAGAAGATACAGGAAGATCACTTAGAGGCTAATACCATTCAGGCATGATGTCAACTGTGGCTCAGATTGCATTAACTAACACATCCATATTAAGCAAAGTTTTCCATCTGCAATTATACTTACAAAACTCGCCTTCCATGAAGAGGATTTGCAAGTGTCTTTAGACAGATGAGTGCTAAAAAGGAACAGGGCATTATGGGACACAATGGAAGGAATTTGTGAAAGATCAATTCCTCATTTAAAGTCTAAATCTATGGAAATTTAGAACCAAAAAAATATGATCCAAATGTACACTTTTCTTTAGCATTAAGTCTATTTAGAGTTAGCCAGAAGTCAAGATCTTTTTGATTTATGGGGTAAAAATGATAATCTGAAGATAGTTCTTATTTTTTGCATGTTGTGATAGTAAATGGTTTGCATCTGTTCTTGGGGATGAAGAGGAGTTTCTGTTCCTGTGGTAAGAGCCCTTCAGACTCCTTCCTGCTTACTGATGCAGTCACGATCTAGCTCAGTCTGCTGCAACAAGCCCAGGACCCAATGGATACAGTTGAGCCCATTAAAATTGTGAGGCACAGGAAATGTGATAACCAAAGAGAAAAGTGCTCCAAAATATTCTTCTTTTACGCAATGGTTCATGTGCAGCAAACAGCTGAAAAAGGCAGACATGCTCTGAACTGTGGTGACAGTGGCAGCTCTCAACTCCAAGACCACGGGTCCCTTCTGCAAGTTAACAGTAGTGTCCTGTCATTAGAGAAAATTGTGTCAGGCATTTTACAAGCTGCCTGTAGGAGGGCAGAGGGGCCTACAGGCATTTCCACATACTGTGTCCCTCCATCCAGGATAGAACCTGGGGATGTAGTAGTAACTCAGTCTAATGAGAGAGCGTGCCTGAGACCAGTTGTGAGTATCCAGTGCTTCCTGATGTGAGACCCGAAGGCAGAGTCCCCATTGCTTCCCTCTGACTGCAGGACCCACTGGGCCTCACCTGAGATTGCCAGGGTTTCCCTGGATAGCAAGATGCTTCCTGAGGTTCCCAAGCCCAAAGGGACAGAGTTTATAGCAGAGGCATTGGAGATGTTGAGTCTATATTCTAGGGACAGCCTTGAGCGTCATCTAGGTTCTGCTAGATGTGTTTTTAATCACGAGTCCTAATTACAGAATTGGAGGAGCAGCAAGGCCTCTGGTTTCCCACCGAACATAGCACATAACAGACAGGATGTGCACTGTTTCCAGAGAGACCCCCCACCTTCTGTGAGTTCATGCTCCAAAGCTGAGAACCTCTTGAGAGCTTTAAAAGCACTAACTGATGCTCTTCCCTCGAGGCTTACTGTTCAGGAGTGGTTAGGGACAGGCCTCCGTCACAGAGCTCCCAGGTGGCTCTGTTAGGGAAGAGAGGTACAAAGTCCTTGGATAGCGATGGTTCCTATCCTGGAGACTTAGAACTAAGGGGCTGTGTAGCCCAGAGTCTGGAAATGAGTCCAGAATTTCCCACAGAGGGTGTTTCTGTCCACCTTGTTCTCAGAAGGAGATTGCAGTCAAATGCATTTTGGTTGGTACAGTTGAGGGGGGTGATGCCCTGGGCATTCCTAACAGCAAAAAAAAAAAAAAAAAAAAAAAAAGTGACCTGGCCCAAAATATTGTAAATAGTGGTACTGAACTGAGAGATGCTCATTTAGTTGGAGGGGTAGTTCTGCATACAAAGCCAACATGATAAATATCGTCAATTGGCTAATCTATTGTGTTCATACAATTTTCTTAGATTATGTGTGCTAATAAAGATTGAAGATTGTTTCTTAGGTTAAATGTTCTTATATATAGATGCGAAAACTGAGGTCCTAAGATGGAATTACACACATAAAGGGCATGAGACTTTGACACAGGGAAGTAGGCATCTGCCAGGCACTTCCCTACCGCTTTTCTTAGGAGGTGTTTCAGGCAGAAAAGGGATCATGAGTCATATATATTCATTCTGATTATTCATTCTTTCATTAACATTTCCTGCTGGGGAAAACCACACTTCCTGGAGTAAAAGACAACCCTTCTAAGCCAGGTGATTAATGGACACTGGGCACTTTTGTGCCACATGGCTAGGCTGGAGCCACGGAAGTGAGGAAAGGAATCTCTGAAGAGGTGGATGATTGACACGTTGGTACCAACATGGTTTGGCAGTGGGCAGCCTCACGTAGCGCAGCTTGGGGTAGCGCCTGACCAGCCAGGCTGCTTGCTCTCATCTCGATGCTGAGCATCTGCTGGAACAATGTGCCGCAGGGAAGCACAGTGGGGGAATGTCTGCCTGGGCATGTGCCTGTCTGCCTGGCCCCTCCAGTGTCCTTGGGAACGGCCTCCTGTCCCCAGGTCCCCTTTGTTCACTGGCCTTGCCTGTGCTTTGTGCAGACAGAGGAAATGAAATGGGATTCAACAGAGGTCATTTGCCCTCTCTCCAGTGTCCTGTCCATGGAGGATGCACACGGGTGACAATGCCAGCTGCTTGTGGCTGCTGCTGAACCTCAGTTTCTCTTTTTCCTGCGAGGCTCTGGAAGGTTAGAACAGCATGTGATTTTCCCGAGAAGCCCCTGGCTAGTGTCTATATCCGTATACCTGGTAAGCGAAAACCGTGCCACCACGCTCCTAGCTATTCTGCAGTGCTGCTGTCCAGCAGGCTCTGTTTCCTTCTAGCAGCTTTTCCAGTAGAAAAATGGATCCATTTATGATAAGTCTATAAAATGAGCGCAAGGTGTTCATCTGGCCCACGTCTCCGTCTTCCCGGCAGCCAGACACTCTCCCACTCAGCTGTTCCCCCTCAGTGTTGCCCTGCGAGGAAAGACTAGCATGGTGTTGAGTCGTGGACACATTTTTATGAGTTTCTGTCCCTGTGCTTATAGAAGAATCTCAAAATGAGGGGCAGCATCAGGGAAAGAGCTGTAGAGGTTGCTGGCTTGGTATGTGTGATGGTTAGTATGATTGTCAAACTGACAAAGTATAAAATCAGCTAGAAAACAAGCCTCTGGGGATACCTGCCCAGGAGTTCCTAGGCTGGGTTAATTGAGGTGGGAGCTCCCCCGAAATGTGCACTGTAACCATTCTACTTGGCCGGGTGGGCTGAATAAACACAAGAAAACAAGCTGAGCACCAGCTTCTCCTGCTTCCTGACTACGGATGCAGAGTGACTCCCCTGCTTCTTTGCCTTGTCATGATCTGAACAGTCAAACTGTGAGATAAACTCTTTCTTCTTTAAGTTTTGTTTTTGCTTTTTGAGACAGAGTTTCTCTGGCTGTCCTGGAACTCCCTCTGTAAACCAGGTTGGCCTCGAACTCACAGAGATACACCTGCCTCTGCCTTCTGGTACTGGGGTTAAAAATGTGCCACCACCGCCCAACTTAAATTGCTTTTGTTAGGTATCTTTGTCTCAAGATGAGAAAGTAACTAACATATGAAATTGGTATGGAGTGGGGTTGCTGTTGTATTAAAGATGATTGTGTGCTCTGTAGACCTTTGAGCTGTTTTTCAAGATTAATGTGTGTGTGTGTGTGTGTGTGTGTGTGTGATTTAGAGTTAGAAAAGCCCTGAAACGCTATATGCAGAGCTTAATGGACCATCCTCGTGGGAGTGGAGTTTAGGACAGAATGAGCAGGGGAGGCCCAGCTCTTGAGTCTTCGTAGGGTCATAAGCACAGTCCGTGCTTCTCTTCTTTTTTTCTTTTTCTGGTAAAGAACTTAGCTATATTCTGCCTGTGATCTGATAGCTCAGAATTATAGGCGACATTGCTAGAAGAAATCTCAAGACATAAGCTTGTAGGCTAGGCAAGGGCTACTTCTCACGGCTTTTATTTGACTCCATGGGCGAGAGACAGTGCAGTAAAGGGAGCAAAACTATTTGACGAATGTGGGAACTGGAAGGGAAAGGAGAGAGTTACAGACAAGAAGGGTGGCTGTAATTACTGAAGATAGTGTCTTTAAGAGAAACCTCCTGCTGTGCACTGGGACAATAGGGAAGGTGCCCTGAGGGTAAGACTGAAGTCTTCATCTTGGGAAAAATCCAAGCTCATTGGAGAGGAGAAAAGCCTAAACTGAAAACATCACGGACCCTGCTGGAAAAACAGCTGCCTGGGGCGATGTCCCAAGATCCTGGCATCTCCAGCATCCCAGGGTCTCTATTACAAATGGGGCTTCCTTTTCACAGCTGCATGCAAATGCCTGGCCCAGCAACCACTGCACAAGCCTCCACGACCCTCTGTTCTTGCATCTTTTACACTTGTAAAGCCATATACCACATTCATGATGTTACCAAATTCTGCTGTCCGGTTAGGAAGCTACCTGGTTCCCTCAGTTGAATCAGCCTTTGCGTGGCGACCCTGGGTAAACAGCTCCCCAGGGAAGGCAGACATCACCCCTTTAAGTCCACAGGCCATGAAGCAGTAAAGAGGAGGAAGAGGAGGAGACTGTATTCTCCATTAGACAAGTTGTATACTTCACTAAAGACAGGTTCTGGGTCTCTGTGACGGTCACCGAGCGTCACCACTTACTGTCTACTGGGTTTGCTTTATGGATCAAGGTTGAGCTGGAATTGAGATCTAGGGTCGTTGGACCTTTCCAGAGGGTGTGCCTGGAAATGCCCTAAGCTTATTTAGAGTCAGTAGATTGTGGAAGAGGAAGGCCTTTGAGAAGGGTATTTGAGACTGAGATAGGCAGCAAGCAGGCCTACTCAGCTGGCTATGGTCCAAGGAGATGATGAAGCATTTTGAGCAGCTACAAGCCAGAGTTGGGGGGTGGTTTTAAGTAGCTGAAGGGCACAGCCTCGTCACTGTAGAGCTTTGGTGCAAGGCGACATGAGGGATAGAGGCTCTTATCTCTGATTTCTCATAAGGTGAAATTGCTCTCGGAGGTGGGTGGCAGATACGTCCTCAAGTGAGCCCTTGATATGCCCCCTTGGCTGTGAGCCCTGCAATGAGCAGACTAACACTGCCTTCTTCAGAACCACAGGGGCTGAGGTCTGGCCATATTTAAGATACAAATATTTTATTCCACTTGAGTCTCATCAGAGCCTGTGAAGTTGGCTTTATTACCCTAGCTTTAGTGGGGCGAGCAGGAGGCACACAGAGTCTAAGTGTCTGCTCAAGTGACTCCATCAGTAAACGGTTAGACCCAAATTGACCTCACTGGACTCACCCTCAGCCACATCTCGAACACTGTCTTTAAGTGCTGCAATACCAAGGTTGAGTTACCCTCTTTTGTTTTTGAGACAGGGTCTAGTTATGTAGCCCTGACAGTCCTGGAACTCACTCTGTAGACCAGGCTGGCTTCAAACTCACAGAGCCTCTGCCTCCTGAGTTCTAGGATTAAAGGCGTGCACCATGATGCCAGACTAAAACAGAAGTCATGGAGGGTAGTCACAGCCTCGCAAGACATTTGGCCACTCCAAGGGGAATTTTATACTAGATGATGTCCTTACCATGGGACCATTTTTTAGCATTCTTGGGGGGAGATCACAGGACTAGTTAGAGAATGTCTCAGGTCAGTAGGACATCTTAGAGTCTCCAAAGGTAGTCATTGCCGAATAGCAATGGTGGTGCTTCCCTTTTGAGTATAGGGGATTGCATCATTCCCAGAATAAATTTACAAAAACTCTATGAAGAAAAGGCGCGTTCATCTGCTTTTGCAGCTAGAACATGAAATTGCTTCAATGACTCAACCAAGACCATAATGTTATAGAATATGAGTCAGGCTTGAAATCTGTCTCCTACACTAGCTCAGAATTGCCATCTTTACTAGGGGCTCCCCGTCTTCATCTAATGGCCACAGACACTGGCCTAGGTGCTAGGGTTAAGTCCTGACAAGAGGCAGCTGTTCAGAGAAGAGGCACTATCTCATGCATGGTCAGGCACAGGCACAGTGTCCCCAGCCACTATCTATCTATCTATCTATCTATCTATCTATCTATCTATCTATCTATCTATCTATCTATCTAACCTATCATCTACCTACCTGTCTGTCTGTCTACCTGTCTATCATGTCCATCTGTCTGTCTGTCTATCATCTATCCATCCATTTGTCAGATACAAAAGGCCATCAATGGACTTGTCCTCCGGCCTTGACATTTGTCACTTGGAATCCGAATGTCCAGGGTAGGACTGTATTTATGAAAGTATGCTCAATTTCCTAAGTTAAAACTGAAAGTCCATTGTATGATTCATAATCTGCCCTTCTGATAGTAGGCATTTTCATTAGTGATTCACAATAGAGCAAATGTCAAGAAAAGCTACAGGGCTGTGTGCCTTTGCATGATGGCATGCATGGTCTGAGGGAGTTTGCCCGGCGGAGGTCTCTGAAATCAGCAAGGTCAGCATTCCACAGAGGTCCCTACCATCTTCCCTCCTACGGAGGCAGCAGACACTTGACATTCGTGACAGATATTTCTAGAGACCTTTATGATTCCCTTAATTGGAAAATTCCATTAGGGCAAATAATTTCCCTCCTGAAGCCTTTTTATCCTGACCCCAACGACCATGACCATGGAGAGCTCGAGTTTTCTATCCCATTCATTATCACGTGATTTGCACCTTTAGCTGACGGTAAGAGGGACATGGCTGTGAGGGAGTGGCCAGATATCTGGTAACTCTACCTTCAACGGCAGTTTTGCTAGAGGATCTGAATTTATGTTTTAGGGAAAAAGGGCACTGTCTGTCTACAAGGTAGGCAAGGTTGTGATTGCTTAGTCAAATCCTGTGGCTATAAACTGCAGACCCCCCAGTATTTCCTGTTTCCTGGCTGTTTCAAACCCAATCATCCTGCCCTTCATAGGGCAGGAAGCTACTCGCTGGCAAAGAGAGGAGTATTTGGAGATTTGGAGGAGCCCAAGCTCATCTTCACCACACAGCCCCACAGCAGGCTTGTGTGAACCCAAGGGTGTGGGAAGTCTCAGAGTTCCAGAATGAGACTTCTGTGCTTTGGTTAAAAACAAAGCAAAAGGAAAACCTGGTAAGTTCCAGGGTTAGGTTAAAAATGCATCCCATAAACTGAGAATATAGATTTGAACTTGAAGCTTGACTTCCCCCAGCACTTGGCAAAACTTTGCTTTGCTTTTGGGCTCAGAGCCTTGGGGAAATAACATTTTCTTCAGGACTTATGATCATTATTAAAGTAAAAGAGCAGAAAATCTTATGAATCGTGAAAACCTCCTAGGTCCCTTGTTGATGGCTGGTTTATGCCCCCTGCCTGCTCCCACTTGGATAATCAAGGAAGAGGAGAAATATGCAGGACCCAAAATGGGCCATTTAAATATCATTTAGTTACTTCTTTTTTTTTTTCTTTAAAGAAGTTTTATTTTGTGAGACAGGGTCTTTCAGTGTAACTCTGGCTGGGGATATAAGGGGTACTGAGACACCTTGGCATGTACTGACGAGTTGATGAACTTTCCTTTGGGCATCTACTTGAGCTATCTATTAAGAACATTTATGAGTCTCTGGGGTCCATGTTATCACTGCCCTCTCTCCAAGCTCTCTATGTGACTATTCCTAGGGGCAGAAACCCAGCTCAATGCTGTGCTTCTCAGCAAGGCCTGGGGTTTTGCTTGCTGGCCCGTGGGAGCTCTCCTGGGAGTGCTCCTACAGCAGTTTGGAGACTGTGATTTTTGTTCTCCAGGCATAAGGTCTGCCCTGGACTGATTAGGAGTCCTCTCTGTTGGGGGATGGGAGCCTGGTAGGAAGGGGTGGTGAGATCTGAGCAGCTCTGCGGAACTGGCAGTTCCCTTCCAGGCAGAATGGGGTGTCATCACAGTCACATTGTGGGGACACGGATATGCATGAGCATGAAGCTAAGCCAGCGGCCCTGCAAAGCCAGGCAGGAAGACCAGGAAGGGTGAGGAAGCTTACCTTTTTGACTTCATATTTAATGGCGAGTTTGATCCGGCTCAGACTTGGACGGTGGTGGTCGGACCAGACTTGCAAGTTCACATCCCCATTTAAAATCGCTTCCACCTCTTCTGTGTCTCGGCACAGGTCCAGCACGCCCACCACAAAATCCTTGCATTGCATAGATAACTTCCTGTAATCGTTCTAACAGAATAAAGAGAAATCAGGGTGTGTCACACTGAACCCCACAGGGTGACTGGCGCATCATAGCACTGAGGCTCAGCATTGGTGGCTAACAGTGAACCTGTGAAGGGCCTTGGAGCCAGAGGTCTGCACTAGACTGGGCCTGACTTCTCTAAGTTAGCATTTGCTGAGTTTGTGATCCACAAGCCACTTGCGTCAGTCACCTTGGGTACAAGCTGAAGTCACAGATTCCCAGACTCCACCCTACTCCCTGAGCCAGAATTCCTAGGTATTGGGCCCAGGAATCTGTCTTGTCTGTGCATCTGCCCCCCACCTGCTAGGTTCTTTCAAAACAGCAGGTCCTTGTGCCTAAAGCTGAGTCAATTCTGAGACTGTAGGGAAATGTCACTTCTGTCTGTGCTGGTGACTGCCTCACAAGGCTTTACTGGAAAGCTATGGCTGGGAGGCTGAACTGGAAAACAATATACACAGGTATGCTTTTTCTTTTTCTTTTCTTTTCTTTTCTTTTCTTTTCTTTTCTTTTCTTTTCTTTTCTCTCTCTCTCTCTCTCTCTCTCTGTTTCTTTCTGAGACAAGGTTTATTTGTAGCTTTGGAGCCTATCCTGGAGCTAGCTCTTGTAGACCAGGCCTGTCTCAAACTCACAGAGATCTTCCTGCCTCTGCCTCCTAAGTGCTGGGATTAAAGGCATGTGCTACCACCACCTGGCTTCTTTTTTAAAAAAAATTATTTATATATTTCATGTATATGGATGCTTTGTCTGTACGTACATATGCACACCAAAAGAGGGTACCAGACAGTTGTGAGCTGCCATGTGGGTTCTGGAAATTGAACTCAGGACCTTTGGAAGAGCAGTGAGTGTTCTTAACCATCAATCCATTTCTCCAGCCCCACAGGTGTGTTTTTTTCATGTTCTGGAAAACTGGCTTATACATTAAAATATGAACTATAATTCACATCTAACATGATACTCCCCTGCTGCATATCCATACTTATCTAGCAAATTGGGCTCCTATGCTCCCTGCCTGCTGAATAAACACTCCTAGGTCTTGACCCCTTCACCAGCATCTCCCCTTCCTTAATGAATTGCTCCTGGGTCTCTCCTTCCCCAGGCCAGTCTTTCTGAATACCTTTGGGAGGTTTACTTAGTGACATTCCAACTTGTCTCTCTTTCTAAGAGATAGTTCGGAGTCCAGACAGTGCTCCAAAATGCTGGGAAAAAAGAATGTTCCATGCCACCTCCACACCACCTTCCCCCTAGACATTTTCTCCCTGAGGCTTCCTTTTTGATTTCTTAGTTGAAATCACACACATGTCAAATGTCACTATGCTAATCACTGTCAACAACCCAGGGACTCACAGCCCGCAGCTGGCAGATAGGACAGCTTTGCCCTCCCGAAGCCTGGATTCCTCAGCAAACAGGCAGTCACTGGCAGAGGAGCAGTGCGGGCGTTTGCCGGAGTTAATTTCAGCTCCTCCTGGATGTCACATAGAATGTCACTTTGCATTAGACTGTGAGGTCAGCAGTGCTTGTTTGCTAGGGGAAGGCGAAGGATCAAGAAAATACTCTCAGACAAGAGTGGCCATGCTCCATTTTTATTCATAATTTTGGTAGAAAAAAAAGAGTTTCAGAAACTCAGTGGAGTCATGGCTGCTGCTGAGCTTGGGCAGATTGGCATGCAGGGTCCGTGGAGAGTGTTGGGCATCTAAGACTGGGCGGTGTGGTGACATGAAAGCTGCATTCTGTCTTCCTTTATCCCTAAATTCACCTGCTCACTGATCATTCATTCATTCATTCATTCATTCATTCATTCATTCATTATCAAGAATCTGCAGCATACCAGGTAGTGGAGTTACCAGTGAGAGGTGCAACTCTTGCTTCTGTGTACTCTGGGGTAAAGGAAGCTGGGCCTCTACCCTCAGTTCCATAGGAGAGGAGCGAATGCCCAGTGAAACCTGCACAGAGCCTACCCTGGCCCACATCACTCAGAGGTCATGTTTGGGGATGCAGAGGTTTCCCAGTGCCAACAGGCAGCACAGAGGAACCATTTCAGTCCTCACAGAAACCTGTGATGGAGGGACTGTCATCAGTTCCAGATGAAAGGCGAAGAAAACGAGACCCTGAGAGCTCAGAGAGCTGCATGTGTCTGCTCTGTGCAGTCATGCCTTCTCTCCCGCGGGTCACAGAGGACCTTGTTTGCTGTCAGAAGAGAAGCCCTCCGTGCTCACCACCACACACAGACTGCCCCACGTGCCTTCGTGCTCACAAAGTCTGTTCCTCTCTTTCCTTGAACCAGTCACCTCTGCTCCTTCCTAAACCGGCTCCTCCACCCAGGCTGGATAGCTGCTCAGGACCAGCTCCTCCACCCAGGCTGGATAGCTGCTCAGGACCATCTCCTCCACCCAGGCTGGATAGCTGCTCAGGACCAGCTCCTCCACCCAGGCTGGATAGCTGCTCAGGACCAGCTCCTCCACCCAGGCTGGATAGCTGCTCAGGACA
>NC_022018.1:57758458-57771286 GCF_000317375.1 Microtus ochrogaster
GCTCCAATTTCTTGCATTATTTGACAGCAAAGCTCTGAACGGAGTTGCCTAAGTCACTGTCTCTAGTTGTCCTCTGGAATGTCTTATTGTCCCATTGAATAATGAGTTCACGGCCTGAACACCACTGGGACTGTTCTGGTCAGTAGCTGGCTCTCAGTCTTCCCCTCTCTGACCGGGTGACGGCTTTGGCACTGTGGCTGCCCCACCTCTCCATGCATGTATTCACCTGGTTTCTAGCCTGCTTTCCCACCCTGTGTTGTTTATTCCCCATATAACTACTATGTTTGCATTCTGTGTTGATTTATTTTCATCATATCTTATTTTAGAAAGTCCAAAAGAAGTGTCCAGTCCTAGACCATCTCCTTTATCTCACGTCATGGCTCTCAGTGCTCTGACCTGTCCACTGTGATGACCTGTGAGCCATAACAAACCATTTCTCTATTCTCCTTTGTTGTATTTTATCACTATAATAGTTAAGAAAAGAAGACAGTGTTCCTTGGTGCCTCATAGCAGATGAAGTTCTTTTCAGCTTGTCAAAGCCTTTGGCTTCCATAAAACCAGAAGGTGGGTTATCCAAATGTGGACCTTGCCATACTCTTTGTGAGCTGTTGTGTAGGCCTAGGCCTGTTTTGCTTCATCTCCTGTTAGGAAATGCTCGAGTCTGCTCTTTAGAACCTTGATATGGAAGGTGTTTGTACCTTGTGGGAACTGGCGGATGCTGGCGAGCCACCTCATTGGTGGAGGCCCCACTGGCGGAGGCCAGCGAGCGGCACCACTGGTGGAGGCCCCACTGGCAGATGCTGCTGAACCTCCCCACTGGTGGAGGCTGGTGAGCCTCCCCATCACTCACGCTTTGGACCACTGCACACAGCTGTGCTTCTTTGGGCCATGAGCTGTGTCTGTGCCAGACAAGAAGGAGGCCCTAGCGTTTTGCCTTTTGTAGAACGGCAGATACATGGGAACTGTATAGTGTGTGTAACCCTTCGAGGTCAGACTCTTTCCCTCCGCACCATCTCTCTTCAGTTCATCCGTGCAGTCATGTGCATGAAAAGCTCGTTTCTTTCTGTGTGGTGGGGCCACGCTTTGTCTACCCACTCCCTTGCTGAAGCCATTGGCTGTTCCTAGCCTTTGGCAAAGAAGAGCAGAGCTGCTATAAATGTCAGTGTACACGTTTCTGTTCGAGCTCAAGTTTTTACTCGCTAGCGTAAATACTAGGGACTGGGTGGCTGAGCATATGGTAAATGCATGTTGGATTTAGTAACTTACTTCTGGAATAAGCATACCATTTCATATGGCCTGTCCTTTCCTGGATCCTCTGTCTTTATTTATGTAGCTTTACATTAAATGCCAAGGTTTGGCTCTCTGAATCCCTCAGCTTTGTCATGCATTTAAATATTGCTTTGGTTTTTAAAAAATTCTTTCATCTTTTACATAAACTTAATAGCAAACTTATTCATATATTTAGGGAAACTGTGTTGGGATTTTGTAATGATGTTGGGTTAAATCTGTAGATGAATTTCTGATCCCAACACAGATAGCAAATGGAAATCGCGAAGCAAAGCAGTTGCTATGGTAAACCTTGGTGCTGAGATTGCTGTTTTAACAGCATCACTTTTAACAAGTTATTAGTTTTCTTGATTTCGTTGAAGAACTCCAACTTGTCAGTTTTGTCAAAGTGATTGACAGATAAAAATCAGGAGGAAGAGCAGGAGAGGCTCATTACCAGTGGGGCAGAGAGAAGTGACTTTCTCAGGTCGATGCTGTGGAGACGCCCACACATTCCAGGATGATTAACACTCAGTCCTCAATGGAAATCTGAGAAATCAAATTTCAAAAGACTGTGGACTTCAAATTGACTCCAGCATTCTTCCCTTTGGGGACCTAGTTACGGGGAGGGAATATTTACTGAAAGCCTCCACTGGATCAGAAAAGGGGGGCTGTTAGCAGAGATGTGTACTCTGTATGGCTGGAAGGAGCTTTGGTTTCTGACATGCAGCTGGGTCCAGAGATGGCCGCAGCAACAGTTACAACACAAGTGTTCTAAGCACGGTCGTCTGCCATCACTCACTCAGGGCTCTCCCTAAGTAAGAACATTGTGGTTTCCTTACTGAAGATAGTGATTTGGGGGTCATGAGTCACCTGATGAAATGGCTCTGGGGGACCATGAGGGGTATGGGCACAGAGCACTGAGGAGAAAGAAAGGCCCTGTAGCCAGTGGGACAGATGGTGCTCTAGAGTTGTGTTGTGAAAGAGACAAGAAAAACGGATAAATAGTTGCTGGGAGAAGCAGGCTCAAGAGTCTTTTCTTTTTCCTCACTTTCTCCATCTCTGCCTTCATCCCTCTGGTTGTGGTTTGATGTGAAGTGGCCCCCAGAGGCTTGTTTGTTTGGAGACTTGGTCTCCAGCTGGTAGTGCCATCTGGGGGTGGGTGGGGGTGTGGCACCTTTAGGAGGCAGAGGTCAATAGGGTTGAGGCCTTGAGGCACTGCAGCCCAGGTCCTGTTCATAGTTCTCTTCCTGAGTATGAACTCAGTATGCACAACAGACTCCTGCTCATGCCAACGGATCCTTCCTGCCCCTGCTGCGTCCTCCCCACCACCACTTAGGCTGTCTTTCTGGAACTATGCCCCAGTGAACCCTTTCCCTTAAGAAATTTTGTCAGGGCAATAGTAAAGTAACTTCCTCCCTCCCGCTCTAACTTCCTCCCTCCCTCCTTCCCTCTCTCTCTTCTTTCTTCCCTTTTTCCCTTTTTTGAGTTAAATATACACAAAATCGACTAACCAAGAGCTAATAAGGGAGGCGGTAGATTTGACGAGAACTCAGATACAGTTTCGGGTAGACTACAGGAATGAATGGGTCAGGAGCACTGGGGGTGCAGGTAGGAGGTAGCAGACTTTACCCCAGCCTAGGGTTGAATAGGGAGTTGGAGAAGAGCTAAAAACAAGGCTCTATCAAATCTATCAAAACAAACAACTAAACAAAACAAACACCATGAAAGAGCCCATTTGCCCATTTGAGGTTTATGGTGATCAATTTAAGATGAGGTCATTTTTTCCCTAGATGCATTGTGCTTCTTGGGTGCTCACACTGAAATGAGGCAGAGACTTGGGTTTTTCCGAACAGAAAACCCAGAGGAGTTGAGGGCTGTACAGGGTGGTTTTGAGGACAATGTGTGGAACCGAAGCTGGCATATGTGACAAGGAGACCCGAGAGGGGAGGAAAGTGGGATGAGGAGTGTATCAGTGACTCCCGGGCTCTGGAGGAAGACAGTATTGCTGGAGTTGGGGATTTAAGGGCGGTTGCAAAGTATGGCGTGTGAAAGGTTTACATCTATGATCGTGACAGATGAGCAGCACAGGTCACTCGTGGTGACCAGGAGAGGTGGGGTTAAGACCACTGGAGGAAGAGAGTCCTGGAACCCAGTCAGAGAGCTGCAAGGGTGCAGTGTGTTCGCACGGAAACACTGAGACTGTAAACAGCTGCAACTGAGCCACGGGGAAGCGACTGTGGGCGACCCCTGCCATGCATCACACTGTCACATTGGCTGCAGTGGTGATGATGAGTAACGGGTGGATGGGCCTGATGAAGAATCATTCAAAAATGGAGCTTCTCATCTTGGGATGAGAAGCAGAGTAAGAATGAGGTGTGGCAAGGAGCAGCTTCAGCCCCAGGCCCAGCGCTGTGAACACTATCAGGGGCAAAAGCTGTCCTAGGTGAGGGCTGCCAGCAGCTGTGTCCTTGGGGGCTTCTCTTCAGAGAGAGGATGGAGGCATCGTTTCTCTCAGGGGCAGAGTGAGTGATGCGGGCTGTACTGAAGGTGTGACCCAGGGAACGGAGTGGAGAGTGTTGTAGAGGAAGACAAGGGGTATGAGAATTAATCGCAGTGTTGGTAGGGTTCTGACACTTCAGATGCATTTTCTTTTTCTTTTTTTAACTTTATTTATTTATTATGTATACAATATTCTGTCTGTATGCCTGAAGGCCAGAAGAGGGTGCCAGTCGTCTTTACAGATGGTTGTGAGCCACCATGTGGTTGCTGGGAATTGAACTCAGGACCTTTGGAAGAGCAGGCAATGCTCTTAACCACTGAGCCATCTCTCCAGCCCTTCAGATGCATTTTCTATGAAGTTCTGGAGATGCCATTTCCCATGGTGCTGATGGAGAAGCCCCATTACACGACAGTGTGAGGATTCTGTTGTCTGAGGTCAGAGAAACAGGCAGCATGGTACTGAGCATGCCAGATACACGTGGGACTCTACAGCTGACACAAGACTTCATGCTGCACCCGCCTTAGTCCGTTTCCTTCTACATACTTCTCGTTTGCTAGATGATGGATATGCTAAGATTTAACACGTATGACTGAGTTCTGAAATCAGCTGATGGATGTGAAACACTAGGTGAGACCCCGAGTCTGGTGCTCATTATTACAATGAAAATTACAATTAATTGTTTCATTTACTTTTGCCACATCAGTAAGCCCAATGTTGCTACAAAGCTCATCAAGGTAGGGCTTCCTCAATACTTTATCAGGTATTTTTGTTTTTCAGACAGGCTGATTTTTTTTTTTGCAAAGAACAAGGGATTCTGGGTAAATCAATACAGCAAATGACAAGAATTGGCTAACACTGTACTGATCTGGAACCTACAGGGAACCTCGGCGTGGATACTTATCTGTCTCGGGGTAGCTCTTCCAGTGCCTCCTTGAATAAGGTTGACAAAAGCCTGTATTGAATTCACTCCTGTAACTTCACTCTGCAAAGTCCTTGGGTGCATAGTGTAAGCAGAGGGCAGAAGCTCGGAGCCTGGGGATGGGACAGAGTTCTGATGACTCACAGTCTGGACCAGGACCCTGGACATGGGGTGCTGTGTCCGTGCAAGGACGCTGGGCATGGGGCGCTGTGTCTGTGCAAGGGCCCTGGGCATGGGGTGTTGTGTCTGTGCAAGGACCCTGGGCATGGGGTGCTGTGTCTGTGCAAGGACCCTGGGCATGGGGTGCTGTGTCTGTGCAAGGGCCCTGGGCATGGGGTGTTGTGTCTTTGCAAGGACCCTGGGCATGGGGTGCTGTGTCTGTGCAAGGACCCTGGGCATGGGGTGCTGTGTCTGTGCAAGGACCCTGGGCATGGGGTGCTGTGTCTGTGCAAGGGCCCTGGGCATGGTGTGCTGCGTCTGTGCAAGGACCTTGGGCATGGGGTGCTGCATCTCTACCAGGACCCTGGGCATGGGGCACTGTGTCTGTACCAGGACCCTGGGCATGGGGTGCTGTATCTGTACCAGGACCCTAGGCATGGGATTCTACACCTGTATCAGGATACTGGGCTTGGAATGCTGTGTCTGTGCCAGGACCCTGGGCATGGGGCACTATGTGTGTACCAGGCAGTGCTGACTGGGCCTCTGTGGACACTTTAATAACCCACCTGGACTTTAGTTTACTTGGTTTGGAGCCACTGACATTGTGAGGGATCAGCACAGTGATGTATCTGTGAGATTCCAGAAGTAACAGATCGGTGTGCTTGGTGCTCTTTTTAACAGGTCCTTTGTTGGATTCAGAGGCTTGCCTAGGGACAGAGCTGCATTTTAAGAAACCAATTCCAGTACTGTTTGGGAAACTCAGGTGTCACACCCACTAATTCTGCAAGTGTATTTAAGTAGCCACAGTGTGCCAGGCCCTGGGAATACAGATCTAAGTAAAACATAGCCCTTGCATGCAAGTTATGAGCAACCAAATGGAAACCACAAGGTGCTGGAAGTGCCCTGGGACAGAGCTGGGCCACTGATCTAGAGACAGCAGGGCTTTCCAAGGGGGAGGCAGTATGACCTGAGACCCGCAGGTGAGCAGAAGCTAGCTGGGCTGAGGCAGATGCAAGAAGTAGCAAGGCTGAACATTCTGGAGAGGAAGGCTTACAAATGCTCCTTTGGGAGAGGGCATCCATCCCTGTGCAGGCCGTTCTAGATGTCGGTGACTCTGACCTGGGCTTGGCCATGTGTCTGGACTGTATGTTTCTCAGCATATCAGGTTTGCTCCCGTTTCTATAGAGGAGACCACATGCTTTGCAAATCTACCCAGAGCAAGGGCATTGCTGGGTTATCTGTTGCCCCGAACCCTGCATACTGCTCTGAAAGCAGGGGGACAGTAGAGTGTGGCGATTCTCTGCCCACTGTATTCACCCCCAATGCTGTCTTCGGTCTCACTACTCACTTTTCTCAGTTACGAGTCCCCTGCCCACCCATATCCCTGTCTGCAGAGTGAATGCTACAGGACCGGGTAGGTGGACGAAAGCTTGCAGCATCCCCTGATAGTGTCTTACAGGATTTCATAGCTCGTTCTTCAGGGACACAGAGAAACAGCCTGGCAGGATGTGGCACTCCTGCCCATGCCAGCTCAGTCCCTGAGGGGTTGCACAGTCGCAGCGGGGAGCTTTCAGAAAGCACATTTTGGGGTCTCTTTGTTCCATTGTAGCTGAAGCTGATGATACAGTTGCAGATGCTGCCAAACCAGAAGTGTCCCCTCCTTGGTTCCCTCCAAAGCTTCCGTCCATTGACCATTCTCAAGCCATGTGCACCCAGGCTTTGTCACAAGAGAATATGGGGTTTCTCATTCATTCATTTACTCATCAGGGTTGAACCACGCATCTGGGGTGCAGGCACTAGCTGGAACCCCAATACACCATGGAGAGTTGGGCAGTCATGTCTTGCCCCTGTGAGGCTGCTGGTCCAAAGTGAACGATGCCCATGGAACCCTGTGCAGAGTTAGATGGTGGGCTGTCTTGCTTGTGAAATTGGAGCTTGTGTCTACACTCAGACTGTGGTAATCCCTGGGAGACATTTCCTTTCCAAAACTATTAGTAAGATGCAGAAACTGGCTAAGAATGTGTTAACGCAAAGGCCGAGTGACTTCTAGGAACATCGCCTTGGAAAGTGTGTTCTCCCTGAGCTGCCTTGCATTGGAGCTACAAGGAGGAGTGACATGGGCTCTTCTTGCCCGTGGGGACATTGTTACATGGTAAGATCATGGTAGATGATCTTAAGATATGTGGTCAGTGTTAACTAGCCACTGAGCAAAGAGCCACTAAGTACTCATGCAATGCCAGGGACTGTGCGAAGCCTTTGAGATGCAACCATAAGCGAAGCAAGAGCCACACTCCTGTGGGCCTTGCATTTTACCGGGGAAGGAAGGCTGCCTAGAGAGGTCACCTTTTTATCCAGATGGTGAGGCAGGAGCTCCAGAGGAGGTGATTTTGAATGAAGAGTGGAGGAAGGTGAGGGAGACAGCTATGCAAATTTGTGATGTGTTCCAGATGGTCTTCAGAGGAAGGAGAGTGCAGAGCGAAAGGAAGAGGGTCAGGGGTTAGCGAGGAAGAGCTGGAGGGGCAGTGGCTGGGGCAAAGTGAACAAAGGAGGAGAGAAGAGTTGAGGCCAGGGCAGCAGCAGTGAGCAGATGGCGGATGTCTGTCCAGCGCTGCTGAGGGCTGCTCTCCTCTTCCTCTGGGGAGATGGAAGTCATTGGAAAACCTCGGACACCATCTGATTCATGCACTCAACAGATCAGTCTAAATGCCAGGATAGAGTGAATTGCAAAGAGCAGAAGTGGAAGCAAAAGCAGAGAGCCAATTAGGGAGCTGTTCCATCACCTAGAGGAGGGATGAAGGTGGCCAGGGCCAGGAAAAGTAGTTGAGGGGTTGAGGCATATGAAGCTCTGGAAGTGTGTGCAAGACGGCCTGAGGACTTGCTGATGGGGTGGAGCTTAGGAAAGGAAAAGGGGGGCAGGGGAATCTGAGGTTTGGGGCTTCAGTACCAGGCTGGGCTAGATGGCCGCTTAGCAACCCACCTTCCTTCGAGTCCTGGGAGAAGCTCCCCTCCTTTCCCACTGACACCAGCTGTGGTCAGTGGAGACAGCATGACAGTGGAATAACAGTCTGGGAGTTCTAACCCAGGCCTGGGGACACCACGCATCTCTGTTGTCTCCCTGAGTGTCTGATTGCTCCCAAGAGAAGAATGTGCTCAGGACAGGCATTTCTGAAGCCACCTCACCCATTTCTCCTGTCAAAAGGTAGGTGGGTGGGGTTTCTTAGCAAGCTTTCGAGTTGTCAAGAGTCCCTAAGGTGTGTCCATGGCTAACGCTAGGACAAATGATTGCTTTGCCTTTCCACAGCAGCCTGGACCCACATGAGGGTAATCTTGCTTTTGCTTGCACTCTCTCAGAAAGCTGACGCCTCTGCTTAGGGGTGTCTTCCTTTCTGAGGGTCTTTCCTTCCCTTAACTCCCATGCATCAGCCTTTATTAAGCTGTCTTTAATAAAACTGCTTTGCTGAACAGGCTAGTCCTGAAATCCTATAGAGTGTTGAAGCAACAAACCCCAGTTTAGGCTGAGTCAAGGGCCCCCCAAATCTTTTCACGCTGTTGAGGGTGGCAGTGTGAAGCTGTGTCTTGGCCTCTCAACACTTTCACCCACAGGCCCAGAAGACCCTCCCCTTCTGACTTGTAAACATGGACAAATGTTCGTTTACAGAGAACTGAGTTTGGAGGTGGCTGTCATGTCATCTTATGTGGCGATAGTTGGCAGATAAAGATAGACTGGGTGATTTGGCATATCATCACCAGAGATGGGTTCTGCCTATGTGTGGGTGGTCAAGGAAGTCACCCTGAATGAAGTAAGTGTAGAAGGCAGAGCCTAGAAGGAGAAACTAGTCACCCAGTTTTAGAGGTGGAGGAATTGGACCACAGAGAGGTCTTATTCCCCGGTTAGGCTGAGCGTTTCTCTACAGGCAGGCTGGCCACCAAAGCCTTAGGTGGGGCCGTGTCTTGTCGCTGACTCAGGGATGTGTCACAGAAGCAGGATCGACAGCTCGCAGTGGCGGGAAGGGTGCAGGACATGACTGGGGGAGCGTTTATGTTCTAAGATTTAGGGTGCAGAGGATGAGAGCTCAGAGCGTGACAGTGCCTGAGGCAGACTGGGGAGGGGAAAGATTTTCTGGCTGTGCTGACACCTGATAGGATTATAAATGAGTTTTTTCTTCCACACAAACACATTTTTATATTAATAATACATCACCAGTGTAACCAGAAAAGAAGACTTTGGATGTGCTATGGTTTTTAAACCCTTTCTGTTTGGCTTCAGAATACATGTGCTCAACACAAAAGTCCCCGGGGAGATGGGAACCACATATGTACAGTATATTAACTGTATCTTTTGAAAACAGTTCACAGAGGCACTAATTTGAAATTGGCATGGCCAGGTGATACCCTGAGAGAGCATTATGTCATGACCCAGGTGACATCTGAGAGAGCATATGTCATGACCCAGGTGACATCTGAGAGAGCATTATGTCATGACCCAGGTGACATCTGAGAGAGCATTATGTCATGACCCAGGTGACATCTGAGAGAGCATTATGTCATGACCCAGGTGACACCCTGAGAGAGAATTATGTTACAACTCATCTGATTATAGATTCAGAATAAGAAATGTATGTGAGATTCCTTGGGAGAATCATTACGGTGTAGTATATGTATAGAAGCACATTTGAAAATTGCTTGTGATTGCTGAAAATGCTATTGATTAAGAAGGACTAATAGCTAGATGGCAAAGTAGCAATTAAAAATGTGGAGCCTTCTGATGATAAAACAAAGAGCAAAAATCAAGTTAGGCAAATCAGGGCTTGTGATTTCTGGGCTGAGGGCCTCCCTGTGCCTCTCACTGCAGGCTGCTCGCTCCCTGGGTCCTGCCTCCCTCCTTGCCACTGCTAAGACCCTTTTCACAGCTGCCCAAAGGATAACTCCAGGGTAGACTACCCTACATCCCTGGAGAAACCTGCTGTTTCAGGCCCTGGGCTCCTACAGTGTTGCCTTTTTTGCATTTAAATAACTGTCCTAGAGCTTTGTATTTTGACAGGATTTAGCTTAGTGGTAGAGCAAAAGAGCAAGAGCAAGGCCCTGGGTTTGGTCCTCAGCTCAGAAAAAAATAAGACAAAATAGCAAATCAAACTTACTACTAATTTGTATTTTCCAGCCCAAGAATGACATACTATAGGACTTGTAAAATAATGAATTGATTTAACATATGCAGTCTGGCTTAAGAACCTTGTTTTGAGGGGTTGGAGGAATTGCTCAAAGGTCAAGAGAACTGACTGCTCTTGCAGAAAACCTGGGTTCGATTTCCAACACTGATCACAGTTGTCTGTAACTCCAGTCCATGGTGTGAGGCTTGGTGCCCAGAAGTCATGCAGGCAAAACATTCATGCACATGAGAAAGACTGAGAGAGGGATGGTGGGGTGTGGGAGGAGAGAGAGAGAGAGAGAGAGAGAGAGAGAGAGAGAGAGAGGAGAGGGCGAGGAGGAGAGAAGACAGAATCTTGTTTGTGAGATGCTGGGGTAGTGTTAGTGTGTGGAACCTTGACTACTTGACCTGAAAACATTCAGGGAACATTTAGTTTAAGCCTTGAAACAGCTGTTTGTTACACAGCACAGTTATCCTGGACACAGATGGATGGAGTGACTTTCTAAAAGTTCTTCTATACATAGGGTGTGCGGTGTGCGTATGTGAGATGTGCATATGGTATGTGTATGTGGGGGTGTGTGTGTGTGCATGGTATGTGGTGTGCGTGGCATGTGGTATGTGTATGTATGTAGGATGTATGTGTGTGTGGTGTGCTTATAAGTGATCAGAAAAGTCAGATTCTAGCTTTTGTTTGAAAGTGACTTGATCTAATTCATGACTGGATGTCACAGAAATAGATGTTAGACCTGTTCTGTGAACTAGGAGGACGAGCCTGTGACACAATCTCCTGTATGATTTCCTGCAACCGCACAGCCACTGTTCTCTCCTGTGAGCTTTTATTTTGGGACTTCCCCTCCAGCCCCAGCCTGCAGTTTAAGGAGCTGACTGGACCATCACTTCAACCAACCAAGCAGGTACCTCAAAGTCCACACACCCTACACTGAACACGCAGGTATTCTGTGGACCCCTCTGACCCAATTTGCCTTCTGTTTTCACTTGCTTGGCATCCAGAGTGGGTGTTCTAGGCTCATCCTTATCTCTGGCAGTTTGTTAGCAAGACCTATAGAGTGTTGACTTATGCATTAGCTTGCTGATTGGCCAGTTTATCAACCACAGTCTCCTCTATGCAAGCACCAGAATCTGTAAGGGAAAACTAGGGGTCCTAGTATGCCTTGACATACCTTACTAACTCCAGTCCCCTTCTCAGAAACCAAACTTTCCTCCAGACACACCTGTTCCCCAACTCTTCTGAGCCCACTCTGCCTCTGTGCACACTCACTTGCACACTCGCTCTTCATGCTTTCTGTTCTGTTGCCCATTTGTGAAACTCCTTCCGAGTCACT
Source organism: Microtus ochrogaster (assembly GCF_000317375.1). NCBI lineage: Eukaryota > Metazoa > Chordata > Mammalia > Rodentia > Cricetidae > Microtus > Microtus ochrogaster. The sequence continues at coordinate 57,769,795 of NC_022018.1, forward strand.
GAAGCCTCTGCTCGCTTGGCCTGTTCACTGCTTGGTCGTGTGTTTTCTTGGTTGTGTTTCCTTACCATGAATCATCTGTGATGAACTTACTCTTTCGCTTCTTCCCCTGTTTTGAGGACAGAGCCCAGTTCTCATTCCCTCTGCATCTTTAGTCCTTGTACGGGACTTGGTAGCTAGAGGGAAGCTACCCTTTGCGGATGGATGTTTTAACTACTTAGACCATTTGTTTATCCGTAAAATGGGAACAATAATTCCTTCTTACATTTCAGTTAGGAGATTGTCTATAGTGGCCTAGCATTCTGGGCTTAATCCTCTATAGTTTACAAAGTTGTGTGTGTGTGTGTGTGGGGGGTGTATGATAATGTTCTGCACAAAAGGCTTGAAGCATTGGGGGTTATTAAGGGATTGTGTAGCCCAGGAACACGGGCCTTCAGAACATGTCAAAGTCACGTGACAGAACCCGGGTCTTTTCTGCTCTTCTCTTGAAGTTATCTCCCTGTCCACACCCCACCCTGCTCTTTTATGAATGTAGCATCACTCGTCACATGTGGCATGGCCTGGGAGAGTTTGACCACGAGATCCCAAGCTGTTTAGCTCCCTGCAGTAATGTTTAAAGCGCAGCTACCCCGTGAGCACTCGACAAAACTTGTGTGGCATATGCGTGCTAAGAGCAGACCCAACACTGCTTCAAGTGTGGTTTCCAAATTTGTCTGTATAGAGGAGATACTATTTAAAGGCATCGGTTCTGGCTCCTGATGTTTTCAGCCTAATTTGAATTTTTTTCTATTCTTGCACATTTTCTGGAGCTCATTTCCATGTTTATGTTAAAATATCTGTTTTAGGTCCATAAAACATCAAGTTTCTAATGTGCGGTGCCAAAGTGTTGAGTGGACTCTTTAGAGAATGAACTTCAAACCCAATAATTGCCTGAGAAGAGACATTGTTCCCAGACAGACTCAGTCCACAGTCCCAGGCTTGACAGAAAAAGGCCCAAACTAGAGTTGTCAGGTACCATGCAGGAGGAGCCAGACGCTCTCTACAGACAAAGCACTGAACCCATCCAGTACCCAATGGGAGAAAGAGGACAGGAAGGAGGCAGAGGATGGGGAAGAGGGTGTGTAGCAAAACTGACAGAGAGGGTGGAGGAAAGGGAAAAGGAGAGGAAGAGAGAGTGGGAAGGTGGGAAACCCTTTGCCATCAGTGATGGGCCATCTTTCCTAGGAGCCTGGGAAGCCAGTTGTTATTGTTAATTTCACACTATGTAGCTGAGGGTACTGGAAAGATCAGAGTGATGTGGTAAACGAAGACACCACACAGTGTTTGAGCTCCATTTTGATTTGAACCTCCGGCTTCCTTCAAGCACTATAACTTTGGGAGAGCATAAATGCTGTTAGTTTTAATCAGTTTTCTGTATCTTCTATCACTGCCTCTACTGATACCTGAGCTTGTGGCCTCAAACTTCTGACTGCCTGGTCAGCAACAGTGGAGTATA
>NC_022018.1:57772144-57790312 GCF_000317375.1 Microtus ochrogaster
AAGTAAAGGGAAAAGTGCGCCCCTTTCCTCTATCTGGGTTTGACAGGTGGCTGTGCTAGGATTTTCAGGAGCACTTATTTTGGGGTACCTTGTTGCTATGCTGTGTTTGAGTGTGAAATGTATTCTTGGTTCCAATCACATTTCTTACAAATGGGAAAAAAGAATAGACATTCATTTTATCAATGTCAAAAAAGATTTCTGGATTGTTACCTTTAGTGACAGAGAGTTTTCACTTTTCTGTCAACTACAGTTCTCTGATTTCTTGATTGGCATTAAATGGACTCTTTGGTACCCAGGAGCTGAAGTGGCATTTACCAGCTTCTCATGACACATGGGTTACATAAAAACATGACTTCTTATCTGTATGTAGTTCAAAATCCAATCACTACAGCAACACTGAACACAAACCTAAGAAAAAATGAAGTGATTCATTTCAAATCAAGAAAAATGACTTGATTTGAAATGGAATGTCTTCATTGTCTGTTTAAAATGTGTCTGAGAATTCCCTTCCTGGAGTGAGATGGACAGATGAGTAACCATTTCCCCCATGGCCTTCCTTCATTGATGTTTTCTCAGGTGACCTCTCTCACAGACTTGACCCTGCTTCTGTCTTTGAACTCCCACAGACATGCTTCAGGTTGGGAAGCTATTGGACTAACATGGATTTGGTTTTGTTGATGGCGATGGCAGAGTTTTCTAGGTATCAATGTTTATTGAGTGATATTCTAACTTGAGGAGTGTGTATGCCAAAGCTATAGTACTCAGAGAAAAAAGACAGGACCACAGATTGGTTATATATTCCTGGCACAACTGTACAAGATAAATCCATGCATATAAAACTAGCACCATTACACAGCACACAGTCAATCACCTCTACCCCGTTACCCCCACTACACATCTCCACCACCACAATCACCTCCACTGCCACGATCACCTCCACCACCACTGCACCACCACGATCACCTCCACTACCATGATCACCTCCACCACCACCACTGCCACGATCACCTCAACCACCACAACTGCCATCACTACCATCACTGTTATCACCCACCAACATCACCATCCTCCAACTTGGTAATCATTAAAAAAAACAAATTTCTAGGAGTGAAACTTGAGGAATGGGTGGGCTAACAGCTAGAAGGAATACTGGAACGTACTAGAAAGCACAGAAGCAGAAGCACATGCAGTAGGGAACTGGTAGATGATAGCATAGACAAGAAAGCTGGGAAGCAGATTATTTAATGGATGCTGGTGGAACACCATTTGTTTAGAAAAAAAGCAAATCTGTTAGAAACTCACTCTACATCTATAAGGAAGCTGCACTTGGACTGAAGACGAACATGACCACCAAGTCTACGAAGGAACAGGGTAAGAGAGAATATTTAGGACTTTGGGAGACAGGGGCAAATGTCTTTTTGAGCAAGACTACACCTTCAAACTATTTCAAACTATTCACAGAAGCACTGCAGACACAGGTGACAGATTTTAGATCTCAGGAGGTTTCCTCCAAAGTATTCACAATCAGGAAGGTTCCCCTCACCTTTTCCTTGCTGGCCTATGTTGAGAGTTGTTATAAAGAAAATTTACTACTGGCCTCCCCTGCCTCAGATCCAGGAGGAGAATGGTGGTGTACACAGAAGTCACAAGGAGTCTAGCGAGCCTTGCTGTGTTACCTCGTCAGCCTGTCGCTATAGGTCATGGCTACATGTCTGGCCACATTTCTCCACATGCCACAAAACATGCCTGAAAACAGATGGTATTCCTGTTCCCATGGCAGGTCATCACTCAATGAGTGTCAGTCCCTAGAAAACTTAAACATCACCATCACCAAAACCAAATCTGGATAATCCAATGGCTTCCCAGCGTAAGCATTTCTGTGGGGTCCAGAGACCGAAGCAGGGTCCAGTAGAAAACAAGAAGGGAGGAGGTGGGGAAATGATTGCTCATCTGCCCATTAAACTCCATGTAGGGAGTTCTCAGACACAGACTTTAAACGGCAGATCAAAACCATGCTTTCTCCAGCTTTTCTGGTTTGTTTCAGGTAGCTACAAAGGACACAGTTCTTAATTGAATAGCTCATGTCCACGTCCAGACGTTGGAATGCTCTGATGTGACTTGCCCTTTGGGAGGGAGGAAAGATAGGGTCTTATTTCTGAAGGCTCCTGTGTCTGAGAAAATTTAAAAACTGAATTCACTATACATCTGTTAATCTGACTTTTAGTGTAAGAATATCATTCACAGTACTTGTGATAGACAAAAATGGCACGCACCATTTAATCTTGGCAGAGACACGATGGCATGTCCAGTTCATATCAGCAGGGACATGATGGCATGCACTGTTCCTCTTGGCAAAGACACAATTGTTGCAGGACAATTGTCTATATTCTGTTAATTATGTTTTAAATAAATGCTGATTGGCCAGTAGCCAGGCAGGAAGTATAGGCAGGACGACCAGACAGGAAGTAGAGGCGGGTCAAGGAGAATAGGAGAATTCTCAGAAGGAGAAAGCCCATTCCTCCCCAGTCCTGCCCAGACACGGAAGAAGAAAGATGTGACTTGCCTTGCTGAAAAAGGTACCGAGCCATGTGGCTAACATATACTAGAATAATGGGCTAATATAAGTTATAAGAGTTAATAATAGGCCTGAGCTAATGGGCCAATCAATTTATAACTAATGCAGACCTCTGTGTGATTTCTTTGGGGCTAAACAGCTGTGGGACCTGGTGGGAGGACAGAAACCAGGCAGGACAGAAAATCTCAGACAACACACAATGGCATGTATGTGCATCTCAGAAAATACACAATGGCGTGTACCGTTCATCTCTGCAGACACATGATGACATTCACTGTTCATCTTAGCAGAGACAGATGTCAGCCTGGGAGAAAGTCTTCTCGGGGTGAAACAGGCAAGGATTGTTTATTGAGCACGGGAAAGGACAAAGGACAGACTGCAGATACGGATACTGTTATACTGACAGTGGACAGACATGACAAATGAAGAACTTGGGAACAAAGTAGATACAAGGATACAGACAAATGAGAGCTGTAGACGCCCTGTTCACATGTTTACATGCCCTGTGCATGTGAACCAGAAATGGATATCCTTGGGTACACAAGAATAAGGAAGGAGGAGCGACAAGTGCATTAGCCGTGTTCTGTTAGCAGGGCTCAGCATGCCTGTTTAGATTTTTGCACTTGGGCTGAGGAGGAAGTCTAGAAAGAAAAATACCAAAATATATATTTTTATGTGGTAGGATTACTTTTGATTCTTTGGTCCAGCCACTTTCTATATTTTTAAAAATTTCTATAATGAATAGTCTTTTTTATTATCTCCAAGTTCAAACTTGAAAATGACTGCCTCGTTCTTGGGAGGGTTAGTGCCTTGGAACCAATTTTTTTCTCCTTCTTCTGCCAGCTTCCTTTTCACCTTTACCATCTTCTTCCCTAAATACCACACACACAAGTGCACATACACAATCACATGTGTGCACTCACACATGCATGCATACACACATGTGTGCACACACATACATATATATATATACACACACACAAACACATGCACACACACAGATGCTTTTATGGAATTATCAGGATTTGGCCTTGGTAGACAGAAAGCATCAGAAAGCAGCCTCCTGTTTTCTTTGTACTGACATCCTAATTTGGAACTGCTGATATCTGCCTCTGTTTGCCCTCCTGAAGCTCAGCCTGGATTCCAGGTCTTGGCCTCCTCTAGTTCATCTCAGCCTGGTCTTTCCCCTTGTGTGTGAAGTTGAATTTTGCACCCCCCCCCCAATTCACATTCTTCCTGGACCACGAGCACGTGACCTTGTTTCGTAAGAAGGTAGCTGCAAATAGAACTAATTATAATGAAGCCCTACTACAGAGGGGGAAGCCCTTAATCCAACAGTATTGGTATACTTCTAAGAAGAAGAGAAACACAGAACCACACTTTCAGGGAGCTTTCCCCATGACAATAATGGCAGGGACTGGAGCAATGCACTGGCAAGCTAAGAACTGGTAGCAGCCACCAGAAACAAGTGACAAGAAGGATGCCCCTTGGTCCTTCAGAGAGAGAAAGCCTCTACCTACACCGTGATCTTGGGTGGCTAGCAGCAGTAGTGGGGTGTCATAAACTTCTCTCATAAACCAAAGTGTTTTGGGGAGCAAACTAGAGCAGCAGTGAGAGACCGAGGTTCAACTGAGTGTCCAAGGAGGGACTGGATGCCTTGAAAAGTCTCCTGTTGGCTTGCAGTTCTCATCTCCATACCCCCAAGGCAAGGAAGGAAAAGCTGTCCACTGCCAGTGGCCGTGTCAGAGGAGCAGCAGATGGCCACCGACTCAGGGGAGCAGTTCACCAGGAAACCAAACCCTGATGGGTGAATCTCGGTTAGGTCAGGCACTGAGAACCTAAGCCCCAGAATGTTTGATACGGCTGCGTCTTTGTGTATTTGCTGCTGCTGTTTTTCTCTGTTGTCTGGCATGGTGTGAGTAGGCTTGAGGAGATCCCCACTACCCTCAATGCAGTATGATCATCTCTTGGAAATTTCCTCCCAAGCTGTGCTGTTTAACTGAAGCAATGAATTTATGTAATAATAATGTTAGTTTAAGTAGAATTTTGGTGATTGACAGTATTGAATAAATACAGTAAGGAATTATGGTAAAGGTTAGTTTAGTGGAAAAATTAACATAGGTAATGGTAGGATAAAATGTTGCACCTGCCTCTGATAAAGCAGAGGATAAAAACATAAAACAAGGAAGTGTCACACAGCCAGAACACAGGAGTTTCTGTGGATGAGCCATACAGACTGTGACTTATGCTAATGATTAAGAAAAACAATTGAGTCCCAGTAGCCCAGCTGGCTTAAAATCTTTTCATCTTAATGTAGAGAGATGTGTTCACAGGTTCCAGGTGCATCATAGCTGAAACGAAGCTTTGAAAATAAGGTTAGACTAAGATGTTTTTGTCAAATGGCTTTGAGGTGAAAAACCCAAGAAGACAATCTAAAGTTTTCGAAAGGCACAGAGCTGAGTGAGGGACTCGTTAAGGTCAGAGAAGAAAAACAAAGCAGCCCAGTTATTATCAGCTGACGTGCCTCTCTTTCTCGCTAGGATGGGAGGGCGATTAATCCCTTGTGTCCATTTCTGCCCTCGGCTTCCTGATGTAAAACTGCTGATGAGCGGGTGTGCACCCTGAGGATTTAAAATAGAGCTGGCTGATTCTTTTCATATATAGACGTTAGATTTGTGGTTCTTCTAGGATTTCTTATAAAATTACCTTTTGAGATAAATAGTAAAATGATTGATCCTTTTTTTTTGTAACCACAAATTGTAGCCTGCCAGCAAAAGAACTGGCTGAGAAAAACACCTTGCGTGCTCACACTGTTCATCTATAACAAGTTGCTTGGACATGAATGTATGTGGGTTCTTGGGACAACTTGTTTTTTGCCTGTAATACATGAAATGTTTAATTATGTGAGGGATACAGAAAACGTGCTTTAAAAAAAACTTGTATTCATTGTAATCATTCACTTGAAAAAATAAAATGAAACAACATTGTAATTTTTATATTTCTTGAAAGATTTTGCTGGGGTATATAAGTTATAAGGACAAAAAAAATAAAGTGAGTTAGAAGGAAGACAAGAATGAGAGAAGGAAATCACCAAGAAAGATGCAGAGGAAAACAGAATAATAAAAAGAAGTCAGAAGGAGGCGAGGAAGGCCCGCCTGTCTGCCAACCCAACCTCTGCTAGAGCCAGCAGGGCAAGGAAGGCCCACCCACCCACCTGCTCACCTGCCCAACCTCCACCAGAGCCAGCACAGGCAGGCCCGACCTCTGGGAGCACCAAGCTACCTTTAGTATGACCGGAACCATGGTCCTGACTCCACCACCAGGAATGACTATCTAAGCCTTGGATCCACTGGCACCTGGAGGAGTCATCACCAGAGACACAGCCCCAGCTGTACCAATTGGAGGAAAAGATGGGTAGACAACAAGGTAAGAACACACTCAACAACACAAAGAGCAACACAGCACTGCTGAAAACTTCTTACTCTGCAATAGCAAGACGTGAACACTTCAACACAGATATAGCAGAAGAAAATGACTAAAAAAATAACTGTAGGAAAATGTTTGGGGCCCTTAAAGAGGAAATGAAAAATTCCCTCAAAGAAGCGGAGGAAAAGACAAGCAAAGAAATCAACAAATCTATTAAAGAAAACCAAGCAAAAACAATTAAACAGATGAAAGAAACAATTCAAGACTTGAAATCTGAAATAGAGACAACAAAGAAAACACAGAGGAAATTCCAGAAATGGAAAATATGGATAAACAATCAGGAACCACAAATGCAAGCATAAACAACAGAATACAAGATATGGAAGAGAGAATCTCAGGCTTTGAAGAAATGATAGGGGAAATAGATTCATCGGACAAAGAAAAGGTTAAATTTAACAAAAGCTTAACACAAAATATCCAGTAAATATGAAACACCATGAAAAGAGCAAACCTAAGAATAATAGGAGTAGAAGAAATCTAACTCAAAAGCACAGAAAATATATTCAACAAAATCATAGAAGTAAACTTTCCCAATCTAAAGAAGGATATGCCTATGAAGGCCCAAGAAGCTTACAGAACACCAAATAGACTGGCCTACAAAAATTCCCTGTGCCACACAATAATCAAAACACTAAACATACAGAATAAAGAAATAATATTAAGGGCTGCAAAGAAAAAAGGCCAAGTAACATATAAAGGCAGACTGATCAGAATTACATCTGACTTCTCAATGGAAACAATGAAAGCCAGAAGGTCCTGGTCACGTGTTATGCAGACATTAAGAGACCATGGATGCCATCCCAGACTACTATACCCAGCAAAACTTTCAATTATCATAGATGGAGAAAACAAGATATTCCACGACAGAACCAGATTGAAACAATACCTATCCACAAATCCAGCCCTATACAAAGTACTAGAAAGAAAATTCCAAACCAAGGAAGTCAGCTACACCCACAAAGACACAAAAATAGATGATTTCACAGCAGCAAATCCCAAAGAAGGTAAAAGCACACACACAATAGCATCACCACCAACAAAAACTAAAATAACAGGAACTATCCATCACTGGTCATTAATATCCCTTACTGTAAATGGACTCAACTCACCTATAAAAAGACACAGGCTAACAGATTGGGTATGAAAACAGAATCCATCCTTCTGCTGCATACAAGAAACACACCTCAACCTTGATGACAGACATTGTCTCAGAGTAAAGAGTTGGGAAAAATTTTCCAATCAAATGGACCTAAGAAACAAGCGGGAGTAGGTATCCTAGTATCTAACAAAATAAACTTCACACTAAAATCCATCAAAAGAGACAAAGAAGGATATTTATATTTGTCTCAGGAAAAATCCATAAAGAGGAAATCTCAATTCTGAATATGCCCCAAATATAGCACACACTCAAATGTAAAAGAAACATTACTAAAGCTTAAATCACACATTAAACCCCACACACTGATAGTGGGAAACTTCAACACCCCATTCTCGCCACCAGACAGGTCTACCAGACAGAAACTTAACAGAGAAATAAGGGAACTAACAGATGTTATGACTCAAATGGGCTTAACAAACATCTATAGAACATTCCATTCAAACATAAAAGAATATACATTCTCAGTACCCCATGGAATCTTCTCAAAAATTGTCCACATCCTCAGTAACAAAGCAAACCTAAACAGATACAAAAAAATTGGAATAGCACCATGTATCTTATTGGATCACCATGGCTTAAAGTTAGTTAGACTTCAACAACAACACTAATTTCAGAAAGACCACAGACACATGGAAATTGACAAATGCTCACCCAAATCACCAATGGGCCAAGGAAGAAATAAAGAAAAAGTAAAGACTTCCTAAATTCAACGAAAATGACCACACAACATACCCAAACTTATGGGAACAATGAAAACAGTGTTAAGAGGAAAGTTCATAGCACTAAATGCCTACATAAAGAAGTTGGAAAAATTCCACACTGGTGATTTAACAGAATACCTGAAAGCTCTAGAACAAAAAGAAGCAAACACACCGAGGAGGACTAGACGATAGGAAATAATCAAATTGAGAGCTAAAATTAACAAAATAGAAACAAAAAAAAGCAATACAAAAAAATATGTGCTTCTTTCTGTGACTCTCAGAAGAATGCCCATCTTTCCAGACAACACCATCACTTCATCTCTGCCCCAGCCTACAGCCTTTGCATCAGACTCAGGATTTTCAAAGAATAGCTACATGTCATCTGTGAGTCTCTAGAGCCGGACGACTGCTAACAAAACACTAATAATCAGCAACTCATAAAACCCGTGTCTCCATCCCGACAGTCTGTGCAGATAAGACAACCAGTTTGCATGGCGCTGTGACCTTTACTTCTCAGAGAAAAATCCTTGTGTATCAATTTGATTTAATTTGTGCTGCTTCTCACTGGCTAATTTCCTTGAAGAACCATCACCATTTTCTTTAGATCTCTGATATTTTAGACTGACAGTTGCACTTCTGAGGAAAATGATTTGTGTGTGTGTGAGGGGGTAGGGTGGAGAGGAAGACAGACACGCAGACATACAGAGAGATGATGATTATTTTCCATGGAGATATTTTTAAAAAAATAATCTGTGTGTTTGGTGTGCCTGCCCACTTCAGCCTCCCTCCTCTTCACTGTCTTTTTCCAGCCCACATAATTTCTTTCCACAGAAATATTTTAGCAGCTCTCTTATCCAGTTTCCGCGCTCTGAACTTTTCCAATTGAAAGTACTCCCCTGGCTCATTTCCAATCATGACGCTCACATGTGTAGCCTAGATTTTTTTTTTCTCGTTTTGCAAAGATCTGCTAAGGGGGTGGGAAGCTTAGCTAAAATTGAGGAGACCCTCTAAGAAGAGGAGGTGCTGAGACGTGAGCTGTGTTCACTGGAAGGGAATCTGGTGCCGAGGCAGTAGGAAACCAGAGGGAACTTGGGTCAGCAGACGCGCAGTGCCAGGCTCTCTCAGGACGGCCTTCTCTTCTTACAGCAGTGATCTCATTGAACCCATGTCCACACTGAGAGCTCACTAGGGGTAAACATCCCCAACTTCTTCCCTTGTTCTTGAGCAAAGCATGGGTGTGAGGATTCGCTGGGCGGTAAGTGGGATGAGGTGCCTGAGGTTCTTGCAGATTGGTGATCATGAGGTGGACATCTCAAGAGCAAAAGGAACAGCTTAGGCGGGGAAGTCAGCGTCCACCAGGCCAGTTACAAGAGTCCAGTCCTTCCCACCCTCCATTTTCAGACAAGAAAATGAACTTTCAGATGGTGCTGGAAATCCCGTGGTTAATGGGAGATAGAACGTGGGTCAGTCTGACCTCAGGACCCAGTTCTTGGCTCTTACTCTGCACTGAAAAAGTAAAGCAATCTGAGTGCTTGTGGGAGCCTGCGCCCTTCCCACGCTTTCCTGAGTGTAGTGGCCTCCTTTGTCCTGCTCAGATACCTGCCACCCAACCTACACATTCTACGCTGATGCTCCCGACAGCACAAACCCACAAGAGCAGGACCTTCTAACTTTATGTACTGTCCGTGACCCAGTGAGTGAACGGGCATACTGAGCAGCCGATTTCCTGTGACGTCAATCATTAGCGCACACTCTGGGGCACTGCTCCTCCAGACACTCAGATGGTAAATTGGACGGAGCCTGGTCGAAGGCAGTCAGTCATCTTTTTCCTATTTCCCACACGAAGCCACTCCCCAGATCTTGCTCTCAAGTCCAGGGGCCTATGAGTACTGCCCCGGAGAGGACTAAGCGCATTAGGACAGCACCTTCCCCTTAAGTGCCTGGACCACATCTGCCTGCCATCAGTGAGAGCAGGCTCAGCGCACAGATGGACAGGCGTCCGAGAGCTCTCTTGCCTTCGCTCAGCTTGTGTGTCCTTAAATGTTCTCACACAGAGCTGGTGTGGCACCTCTGTCCCCAGGGGTCCCAGGGATGACAGTAAAGAGACTTCTTTGAGGATGTTGCTACCAGAATCTCCTCCACACTTACCCCACCCACAAAAAAAACCCTTCCTTTTAACACCTGCAGCCTTCACAGCTTAAAAAAAAATATTTTCCCAGTGGCAAACGAAACCACTTTCAAGCTGTTCCCTGCATATTAAGCAGACATCTGTTTATACTACCAGCCAGCTTCAAGGAACTGTGTTTTCCTAGGGAGTTGGTTTATACAATTTAAAAACCCAAAGCATGTGAGAGGTCGATTCCAACTCCGGAGGCTTGCTCAGCTTCTTTCACTGCCTGCCTCTGGCCCAGGCTGGCCCTTTACTCTGCTTCCTGGCTCCTAGGCTCTAGTTGGCCACGGTTCAAATGTCCTCTGGGCTCTCAGCATCAGGAGACAGATCCGTGCTCCCTCCTCTTCCTTATCCCTCTGAGATGCTCTCCAGCAGATTGGAGGCTATCGTCTTTACCTTGTATGGGGGCTGGCCTGACTCCCAGCAGGTGGTAAATCGGTCTGATTTATCATTATTTGCATTTTTAATCTGAGGTATTTTAGGCCCAGAGGTTTTTTAAATGGATCTTTAAATGACAGCACAAACATCGATACATAATTCATCATCTGTTTTTCATAATATGTGTGGTTAAGAATCCATTGATACACAGAAAGGTCATTAGCACTCTCTCAAAACGGGCTACAGTTTGATCTTCCTGCCCTCCCTACTCTTCCCCCGCTGAGCTCTAGGCAGCAGCACAGGGTGCCTCCGAGCTGGCACTGTACCAACAGGAAAGCCTCCTCGGTGGCACCTTCAACCATCTTCAGTACCGCCAATCACTAATGACAAACACCTCGACAGGCTTCTTCCTTCCCTGACTTAGGAACACAGACGCTCCTGCTCCTAAATGGTAGCAGAATGTGCAGGAGCAAGAGGGTCCTGGCATCACACACGGCCTCCCCTCCTTCCGAAGAAGCTCTGACGTCACCTGGTAGTAGTCCTTCCTCACTGCTCTCACTCAATCAGGCAACACCACCTCCAAGAGCCACTTTAAGGAGAGCCTGGAACACACCACACACACACACACACACACACACACACACACACACACGCGCGCACACACGCGCACACACACATGCGCACACACACGCGCACACGCACGCACACACGCACACACACGTGCACACACACGTGCACACACACGCACACACACACGCACACACACGCGCGCGCACACACACGCACACGCACGCACGCACACACGCGTACACACACGCGCGCACACACACACACACACACATGCGCGCACGTCCCTTTTGCCTTCCACCTCCCCTCCCACAGTATAGCATATAGTCAGTCCCTGGTTATTTAGTGTATGGGCTTTGTTCCTCCACTGTGTTAGCTGGTTAGTTTTTATCAACTGGACACTTGATTAATGATAGATGTGGGAGGGTCCAGCCCACTGTGCTGGCATCATTCATCCTGGACTGTATCAGAAAGATAGCTGAGAGAGTCAGGGAGAGTAAACCAGAAGCCAGACTCTCCTATGGTCTTTGCTTTGTGACTGACCTGGCTCCTGCCTGCATTTCCCGCCCTGCCTTTCCCTGGTGATGGACTGACACAGCTCTGTTCTCCCCAAGTGACTTTTTGTCATAGTATTTATTACAGCAACAGAGAGTAAACTAGAACCCCCACCAAGCTGGGAGCCTTGTTAGAACGATCCAGATTTACAATGCATATCAAGTGCTTCCATTAAATAGACGCCCGTGTCAGAGAAGGCTAAAGCACATCCCAAGTAATCTCACATCTCAGTAGCCAGAATGATGTCCCTTTGGGGAGTTTTCCTTCTCTTCATCAAGAATTTCCAGAAGGCCTAGTAATTCACTAGGTCCCATCCAAGGCACTAGGAAGGCTCTAGTGACACCTTCCTAGAGCCAAGACAATTAGACTGAAGACAGTCCTCGAGTGGCTGTATAGTCTCCTCGCCAAAATAACGGCTTGCTGCATCTCACTTCAACTACATTTGCCCAAGACCCTGGTATCGGTTACACTTCTTATTAATGACTTTGCTTGACTCTGTTAATAAATCACTACGACTCCAGAAACAACAGCCAAGGCGACTGAATTCAGGCTTATTGTGTATAATGTTTCCTACCCAGGGGAGGCCACTCTAGACTGTTTTAAAGGACATGAAGGGTGACATATGACACATTCCCAGTGATCCTGATGGCTTTATGTAATTGACGCCATCTGGTCGTATTCATGATGTGGCTACCTGAACAACAACAAGTAGTCCCTTGAGAACAGAACAGACTCGTGAGTGCTTGACAGAACGCGCCCACGGGTTCTTTTTCCTCTCGCTGCAATCTGACTTCCTGCGAAGCTGCTCTCTGAGATTTATAGTCCTAGGAATGGACATGCAGAGACGGGTGAATGAGCGTTAAGTTCTAAACATCAGTCAGGTTAATTTATAATGGGCCACTTATCCACAGTCTGAAATGAGTTACTTCACGTGCGCTAACTAGCAAGGCATTAATAGCCAGTGAGTGTCCTTCAGCTAGCTCTTTACTCAGGGTGAACCACTGCATTCTAGAAAATGCTTCTCACTGTGTTCATAGCCTGCTTAATGGGCCACAATTTTCATTATTTACTTTTGAAATCAAATGTCATATTTGCTTTCAAAAGATGCTTTCACAGACCTTCCCGATTTAGACATTATGTATATTGGAGTATGACAGACTTCTGATTTCACTAATAGAAACAAATGCCTCAGCTGTGTTTCCAAATGTTAGTCTAGCGGTGCGCACTCTCAGGTGTGAGGTAAGTAGAGAGCCGCGCGATTACCCAGATAATCTGATCCAATAACGTTCTTTGCCTGCTCTCCCACCTTTGGCCAGGATTAATAGCCGGGTTAATTGGCTTAGGCATTCCTGCTACACAGCGCGTGCAGGGTCCACTTGAGCACTGGGCAGCAAGCAAAGCTCATTTGCTGGGCTGTCCTTGGCCTCCAGGAGACGGAGGTTACTGGACAGACAAGGAAAGAGGCAACAGCTGTTTCTTGGGAGCTTCTCTGGGTTGCTGTGCACTCTGTCCAAATGAGGCCAAGATCAGTACAGCGATCTTGGGAGGAGCTCCGGTTCAGTGCACAGGGCCGGGCTGGAGCAGATGGAATAAAGTAGGCACAATCACAGCACTCCGTTTTCATAGCCCGTGGCCCTGCCCCTTCCTGTTAGAAGAGCTCGCCTGACCCTGGCTTGTGGGACAAGCTTCTCCCAACAGACAGGCATCTTTGGTCTCTTATTGCATAACCAAATTGCCTCTTTCGCTAGTTCTGGTTTGCACCCTGTAATTCATCTTTCTTTCCTGTCAATCAAATTTCTGAATCTCTGTCACCATTGTAGTACCTTCCTCACAAGGTTTTAGTGGATCTCTATTTCCTGCAGGATACCTAATTCAAAGTGTTCAGACCTGACGAGCAGGGTCTGTGTGCTCTGGGCCCCCCACATTCATGCCTACACTGTACCTCTTTGGAATAAATTCCCCACCCATCTAGGGAGCTGTGCTGTAGTCACAGGGAACTTCTTCTCTGTCCCTTCCCTTCTTTGGGCTGTTGTGACTCTCACCTCCACCTGTCTCATCTGGGTCCAATTCTCCTGTCAATCTTCCTCTGAGTCCTGCCCGAGCGGCCTAGCAAAGGCTCCCTCGCCAGAGTCCTGCCCGAGCGGCCTAGCAAAGGCTCCCTCGCCAGAGGCAGGACTAAGCCTTGACTACTTAGTTGTGCCCCACACAGGGACACCTCTTATGTTGACATCTGGTTTGGACAATGAATTTTATTCACTTGATGGTGACATCTTTTCCCGGCTGGATTGCCAACTCTGTGTGTGGTGCCTCCTTGTATGTCCGCGGCACACGGCACCCAGAACAGCCTTCTCTTAGCAAGCGACAGGGCGAGATAGACTGAGTCTAGCTGTGGCTGCTGCTCTCCTACTCACACCCCGCCACCATGCCCACAAAGCAGATGAAACCATGGAGCTGAGAGCGTGAATGAGGCTCAGGTACTTGTCAGCTGCAGGCTTGAGTCGGCTTCGGGGTCTGGCTGCTTCCTAAACTGTGTTTTCAGCCCTGTGCTCACATGCAAATAGGGGCGTTGTACCCTTGACACATGGTGGTTGAGTTTAAATAAGATGTCACAGGTAAGCCAGGTAATTGCCATGTAGCAGCAAGTGCCTAATAAGTGTCTGCTCTTCTTAGTAAGCATTCTGTCAAAAGAGACTCTTAAGCCTGGGTAGGACTTTCTCTTTTAGGGACAGCGAAACTGAAACTTCAGTCATAGCCTTTGGGGCAAATCTTCAACTTTGGAGCTGACCTAGTGGGCAGAGATATTGGCCAGGTGGCTGAATTCTGGGACAAACCTGGACCTTATTCACTGGAATGACAAATTCAAACCTTTAAGAAGAGTTTGATCTCATGCCTCTGCCGCAGCCAGTTGAGAGAACAGCCGCGGTACACTACGGCACCCCATATTTGTAAACACAGGCCTGTGGAGGCTGAGGCAGTAGAACTAGGAGGCTAGTTTGGTATATGTAGCAAGATTCTATCTCAAAATTCTTTGAAAAGCTGATGTTCTTTTCCTGGTCATTCTGAAGTCGACTGTATAACGCATAGTCCAGGACAATTCCAGAAATGTGCGTGTGAGGGTTGAACCACCCAGTGACACAGGAGCGCTAAATCTCAGTCCCAGACCCGTTAATAACTCCAGATCCTCGTGTGCTTGGACCTTCTGGGCTTCTGTGGCCAAAGCTGCCTCACCGGGATTCTCTCTCTTTCTCTCTCTCTCCCTTCCTCACTCTGTCTCTTTCCCTCTCCCTCTCCCTCCATCACCACCCCCTGCCTCTCTACTAGCCTTATGTAGTTCAAAACATCTCAAGCTGAGCTGCTTTTCCCAAGGCCTACACCCGCCACAGACGACTAGATCCACCAACCCCTATTGTGAACCCCAAAGACAAGAACCCAAGACCTTTAACCCTGTTTTAGATAGATGCACAACCCATTTTGTTTTGGGGTACACGTGGACTCTGGGCCACCTCCCTGCAGGATGGCCAGTGAGTGGAGGGTTACCTTGAATTCAGTTTCAATGTTGGCCAGTCTGGCTAACTCGTTGCTCAGCTCCAGTGCAGTGAGGACAGGGTCTTCACTAGACAGGGACAGGTAGGCGGCGCTGGCCAGTCCTTTGTAGGCATTCATGCGCGAGCGGGAGTGGCTGAAGGAGTCCTTGCGCTGCTTCTCCGTACACTCATTGCATTTGCAGAAGTAGTCGTGGGGCCGCTCGATGCGCGCCCCCTTGAGCAGCAGGATGTGCACAATCTCATACTCCTGGCAGTGCGCCGCCAGGATGATGGGCGTGATATCGTGGGAAAAGCGCGTGCCATCCTCGTCATAGGCGTAGAAGTCATCGTCCCGCAGCTCCTGCTCCAGCGGGCTGAGTGTCAGGCGCTGACCCTGCGCGAAGGCTGGATGGTTGAGGATGGCCTCCACAATGCGCACGTAGCCCTTGCTGATGGCCAGCAGCAGCGCATCGCCCACACGTGCCAAGTTCTCCTTCTTCAGCAGCAGTTCCGTGACCTCCAGGTGCTCGTTCCCCACAGCTAGCTGCAGTGCGTTCTGCCCCATATAGTCTACACAGTTGAAATTGAGGGTCTTGGACTCCTCCAGCATTTTCCTGACCACTGGTATGTTGCCATATTCTGCTGAGTCCAGGAAGCGCTCCTCCTCGGGCGTCAAGCTGGTGCCCTTCTCGTTGAACATGTAGGCAGGACCCCGGATGGCCTGGCGGCGCCCCTTCTCCCTCAAGGTGGTGTGCCTGCGCTGCATATTTTTGAAGGTGCTGCTCCCCAACCTGAAGGACAAGGGCAAAGAGGATTGGTTACTTCTCTGGGGGGCTGGGGACTATCCAGAAGGATAAACAAAAACTGAGTTAAGAGTATTGCATTGTAATTCTGCTGGACACCGTCTTTACCGCTGACATCAAGACTAGCTGAACCACCTGAAGTACTGCTCTTGTTCTGTTGTTGTTGTTGTTGTTGTTGTTGTTTTCAACTGGAAGAATACTGAGTGTTCCTCCCTGACGTTAGAGGGGTGGAGCGAGGTGGAAAAGCAGACTGAGAAGCCCTGTGACAGGAAGTGCACTGTGTGTAGGGCTGTGGGGAATTGGGCAAGGAAAATTTTATTTCCGTCTGTGTAAAGCAGAGTCGGTGCATTCTTGTGTCTTACCTGTACAATGTGGACAGTGTTTTGTGTGCCGCGATGTGGGTGCAATCTGGACGCAGAGCCTAGTGCATTCTCCCTCTTAATTTCGTCTGCTGAGTTCTGACACTAACCTGCAGCTGCACTAGGCTGCAAGCCTGGCCACACAGGACTGTCTCTACGTTTGGTTCCATTCTCTATGTGGGCCATGTCTCTATGTGGTTCCACCTCTATGTGGGCCATGTCCACTGATCCTCAGGCAAACCAGCTATCTACTCGTGTCCGGGAACAGGACTGGGGATCTTGTCTCTTCTGAAGGCCAGGGATCAGCCTCTTTGGGAGGTCGCACATCTCCTTCAGACTAGATTCAGTTCAAGCTGCCTTTACTCTTCTCAGCAGAAGAAGTGGCTCAGCTTCCATGCTGTGCTGGCTTCCAGGCTTGTTGTCCTTCCCCTGTGGCACAGAGTAGCAGCTCATGCTGATCTGCGGATAGCAGCAGTTAGCATGTACTGAGAAGCTTTCATGTCGTAGGAGTGGTGCTAAGAGCTTTACGTAGTCAGGTTGTGGAGTTCTTCCATCAAACCAGCAGAAAAGGGGTTTTTATCCTCAGCTGTGCTGATGGAAGAGGACTTGGAATCCACACGGTGCTGGCAGTCTGGAGGCTTCTTGGCTTTGCCAAATCACCTAAGAGTTTGCCAGGGGTTTTTGATTTTTCTTTACTTTTATCTATTTCTTTCTCTCTCTCTCTCTCTCTCTCTCTCTCTCTCTCTCTCTCTCTCTCTGTGTGTGTGTGTGTGAGAGAGAGAGAGAGAGAGCGAGCACTTTGGAGGTCAGAGGGGACTTGCAGGAGTTGGCTTTTCTTCTCCTACCATGGGAGTCCCAGGCATCAAACTTTCAAGTTGTGAGACTTGATGATAAAGGCAGAGCCACCTCACTGAGCCATGACAAAAATTTAAGATGACAAACTAGAAAGACGCAGCCATAATGTAACCTGAGTTCACACCAGGCCTTTCTAGCCAGCCTCAGGACCTTGAACGGGTACCCAGTTTCGAGGCTCCAGATTATGTAAAATAGAGGTGGTAGACCACATACACCCCCAGGCCAGCACTGACCCCCAGTTATTCCTGCCTGAGTTCTCCTTTTCCTGTCTGTTCTCACTTGCGCTATCTAGATGATCCAGGATGGCATAGCTTTAACCCGGAGAGTGTTTCAGAGCAAGGACCCCAGCGTTCGCCATGGTCCCGAGAACCATTTCTCTGTTCCCAACTGTGTCTGCGGCATGCAGAATGCTTGGTTCTTCAATCAAACCGTTGGAAGAAATAAGCTTTTAAATCAAACTTGGTGTTTTGTGACTGTGCAGACTTTGGAATTTTGAGCTCTGTTATTTTCCTACTCATTTAACCTATGACCTGCTCCAGCTCCTTGGGGGACTACCTCTGCTCTCGAGCACTGGAGGGTCAGAGCTTGGCAATCTAAATCCTGTGTGGAGCTTGGTCACACTCCCCTTGGGAAAGTCATGGCACGGCCAGGTGGGGCAGCTCCTTCATCTGCAAAAACTGAAGGAGGCAGTCATGGGAAACCCCCTCCAAGATAGCTCCAGGCAACAAACCCTGATGGTGAGCTCTGCTGAGTCAGGAAGGGAATCCAAACTGCCCTGTTCTAGGGTGTACTTTGGTAAAAGACTGCAGCGGGAAGAGTGTTAGGGTTCCAATTTACACGTTCCTCCTGAGCCCTGTCTTCCCAAAGTGCCACCATTTCACAGGGGCAGCTGCTTCCTCATGCAACAGCAGATTCCAGGTGGGGATCCTCATCAATCATTCCACAAGAGAGGGAGGCAGATCCCAGGAGGGGATCCCTAGCAATTGTTCCACAAGAGAGGGAGGCAAATCCCAGGAGGGGATCCCTAGCAATTGTT
>NC_022018.1:57790427-57800878 GCF_000317375.1 Microtus ochrogaster
GGGAGGGGATCCCCAGCAATCATTGTACAGGAGAGTGAGGCAGATCCCAGGTTCCACGAGAGAGGGAGGCTCATATAGTGGGCAGGTTTACTATTATAGGCACTTGAGGAGGGGAGAACTGTCACCCTGTTTGTCTTCCAGACCCTCACCCAGGGTTTGGATGAGCTAATTTTCAAAGCCTGTCGTCTGGGCACAGAAACACCCAGAAACTGTGGAAGCTGAAACCCCAGAAGAGTAATCTTCCTCATAGAATTACTCAGCCTGTTCTAAGATGCATTTCTGTCCTGCTCGGGAGCATCTGTCTGGACTTAGTCATCACAGCTTCACCCTGGGAAGAGCATGTGAGCTGTGTGTTAGGGATGGAGTAGCCCCTGTCTTCAAGGGAGAAAGCAGGGCAACTTGATTTGCTCTCCCAGTCCCATCAGAGGTATGTCCAAAAGGGATAGGAGTCCAGACTACAAGGTCAAGGGTACCAAGCTATTACATAGCAAGAAGCCTTGGGGAGCAAATTCAAAGGAAATAGAATAACCACTGAACCAAGTCAGAGCAGAGAGCACTTTGCAGGAACATAGAAATAGCCAATCTAAATTCAAACTCTATGAATGTTGTAGACATCGAAGCCTACAAACTTAAAGAAAACTCACCTATTGTTTATTAATTTTTCTCATTACTAAAGCAAAACAAAAGAAAATATCAGAATATTAATGTGCTCATCTCTTGAGTGAACAAACTGTAATAGGTGAAATGAAAGGTTTCCATCTTAGGGCAATGAGGATTGGTGTCCTATGATGTGCCTGTAATGATTACACCATGTGTGTGGGAGGCATGCACAGGTGCACATGTGTGTGAGTATATGGCTGGGATTTGACAGAGGGAGACTGTCCTTGGTAGCCTTGCATTTTCCTGAATGACCTTGAAAGCTGATTTAAGGTGATAAACAACTCTGTCTTTCACAGCCTTTGAAGTCTCAGCTTTGCGATGCATTTGAATGTTCAAAAAATGATCAGTTCTCCTCGTTTTCTAGTTGAACTTGGGATTTAAAAATGAGATCTTATAAGGCTTCTGATCATGCATGGCTAAAAGCATGTAACATGGGATATGCCACTCAGTTTGATAGCTTCTGACAGGAAGGCCTCACAGCAGACCTGGAAAGACTAAATACTGGTGAGCCCCTACACCTCACCGTGGTATTCTGAGCACCCCCAGTCCTAGCATCCTGTTAATGATGGCTTTTTTAGATGCTTGTACACTTATGGATATATTTAACTACCGTTTCTTTGCCATTTACTCTTGATATGACAACATTCATACTTTGGGACATGTTTATCCCATAGGCTGGGCAGAATCCACAAAAGACATCCTATTACAGAATCACTCAGCCCACCTCAGCCGGCACTCAGGGTCAAGCTTGAGAACTCATGTGTCATCCTCCTGGACCCCCATCCCAGTTGCAGGGCCAATGAGGGAGGGATTGTCCCTCAGTGCAAATGGCATTTGATTGTCCTTAATACTCTCCTTAAAAACAAACTTTAAACCCAGATGCCTTTTATCCACACTCAATGCTGTTGAGACGAATGATCAAACTCACTGAGCATCTCTGTTAAGATGCTGTGGCTTTAATTTTCCAGAGTGCGCACACTGACGCTGGTGTCATCAAGAAGAACTCCAGTGTAGACAAACCATCTGGGGAGGGGGTGCTCAGTAAACTCCCTTGAATGCTATTTTTATCGAGCTGCTCTCACCAACACATCAGTCAGACTGAAGGAAGCCAGATGTGAGTAAGCCATGAAGGTAGCAATCTTGCCCCGAGTCCAGCTGCACACATGTATAGATTTGGAGTTAGGGTTGAGCTTGATTATTAATGAGGAAATGGCCACTTAAGAAGGTCTTTTGAGAGATGTGTTGTCTTTTTTCTCTCTTTCTAACATTGCTACATGCATCAAAGGCCTCTGTACCGATCATCCAAGCCTGAAATCGATTCAGTCAGTAACATTCTCCAGCTGGATGCAGAACCAAACAAAAGCCAGAACTGAGATCAGGTGCCGTGGAAACCCAGCCTGGTTCTGCGCTTCCTCTTCTAATGAACAAGTCTGAGTTCTAGTCCACAGTGAGGAGAGAGTCAATACTCTGGAGTCTTCTCCGAAACCTCAGTGCTTTTTTTCAGTATTCACTGAAGATTAAGTGACATTTGTATCAAGCGTCCTAGACAGTTTAGAGACAGTGATGATCAAAACCTTACATGCAGGCACACTCAGTTTCTTTTGGCTCAGATTGTATTCTATGCTGATACAATCAGCTATTGTTTCAAATGACTGCGAACGATCCAGTTGGTAAACACACATACATTTACCATGTGCCAATCACCATATTGAGTGCTTTATATAAATTACTAATGTAAATTATCATATGATAAGCTTAGCTATCTTCCTAAATGACTATTCAATCCTTACAATTAATATATATATTTACCAACATAAACCACGGTAGCCTTCAGGCCGAGCACTTCACAAGCATCAACAATTTAACTTCTAAGACAGTATGGCATTATGTAGGTGCTATTCCATCCACTCTTAGCAGACAAGGAAGTGAGGCTTCAGTACATTTGCCGTGTTTCCCCAGATATCCCAGCTGTGGATGGGGCACCCTCTGTCGGGTGTGTGCTCGGTTGGACTCTTAGCTCCTGCATTCATCTGGGATGCTGTGGTCACACATCTGCCTCATGTGTTTTCTATGTTTATTTAGCCTGAAAACATTCCTGTCAAGGCACAGGAACCTGGTTAGCAAGGGGATTGCTTGCTTATACTGCATATGGACCTGGCATCCAGTGTCCCTGAGTTTAAGTCGTGATACATAGTCAAATAGGTCAGTTCTCAAATGCTTGATCCGGATTGGTCTTTAATTTGATTTTTAATGATAAAGCTCCGGTATTGACCAGTGTTGACTTTCTTGAATACAGGAGCCAGATAGTCCTAGAGGTATTATTTCTTGTTTCTCATCGAGAATTCCAAACATAAGGTACCAGCTCCGAGGGACCAGCTCTGCCATGAGTGAGTGATGCTAACGTTAGGCAGAGGAAGCAGCTAGCATCAGAGGGTCTGTCTGTCAAGTTCTGAATGTCTAGAGCAAAAAACCAAAACATTTCCATTTTGTCATCACACTCCTGAATTTTTTGTGGATTTCCAATGATTTCTGAGTTGTACCTTCCCCATATGTTGAAGCCGGGGTGAAAAACTGCATATAAATTCCTTTGTTCAGTATGTGCTCGTGTGTCCCTGAGTATCATTACATTTATTGCATTAGTTGTGGAGCTAAGGCATTTGGGTTTGGGCCTAAGTTGGTGTGAGTAAAGTTTGCATCCCCAGTAGAAGAAAGCAGATACCTGGTTAGTTACTTCACTGTGTATGTGAGTTCATCTACTTCGCAGCCAGGCCCTGCAAAGGACTAGAAGACCACCCTTGCTATCCATGCTGTTTATAGCAAGGGCTGCCCTCCAGCAGTTCTGCGAAGATGGGTGGGTTTCCATTTGATCTTGGGTTGGAAAATATCATCTAGTATTCCTAAATGTCAAATGCTTCTACTAGTAATTCATTTTCTCAAAAATAGCATCATTTAGGAAAAAGTTATTCCTAGTGTCTACAAACTGTGCTATGGATTACCAGCCAGTTAACTAGTACTTTGACTTTTGTCTTTTTTTTAAATCCTCATTTGCCTATTTATACTGCAAAAGACATGAAACTAGGTGTCTATCTCTCATATTTTACACAGTTCCAGATAGAGATGAAATAACCAGCTCAAATAATGATGTTAAAACTAGTCTTGGAATAAAATAAATGTGCACAGTGCTATGAAGTTCCTCTACCTCTGTGACAAGAGTCTGGAATGAACTAGAAGAGAAACCCATGACTTGCTGAGTGTTTGCTGGAGAAGGGGGGGATAATTGAAGCAACAGTTCCTGGTAGTTCTCGTCGAAGATGCTACATGCATGCCACAATTAGCCACAGGGAGGCACCACATAGTTCTGATTTTTTTTTTCTGGGTTAATTACTGCCTAAAGGATTTGGCTAGTCTACATACCTTTAAGCTAAAGAACAAATGTTTGAGGAAATCAATATGAAATTGCACTGTGATTTAGAAGCTTGGGAAGTTACTGTATAGTTGATTTTAGGGAATGGATTTATATGATATCCATAATGGAAATTCTGGATTTTATGTGAATTCATTCATAAATTTGATGTGTGCCCAATGCTTTAGAAAAAGGACCCACCAGCAGGTGGCATTCCGAGGCAAAAATTTACTGACTGCTACCAGACAGGGTCAGTCATTATTGCCATTTTCAGATCTACCCTGAATCCATTAAATGACAATTAATGGCACAGCGTCTTGGTTATAACTACTCAGCCTTACATAAGTGAATTTACAGCTTATACTCCAATGAGGGACTCTGTGATCTCTGGTGTTAAAGCTTATGCCCAAAGTCCTGCCCAGATTTACATCTCTTTTTATTAAAAGCATATTTGTTATCTTGAAATGAATGCCTAAAGGAAATATATCTCCAGGACCTTATTTGTAACAAGAAAAAAGGTAAAAGAAAGAAGGAAAACAGAAAAAAATTACCTTTTAATCATCACCTGTAGTTCTTTAATGATAATAATCTCTTATAATGTAACTACGGTTCTCCTCCCAACTCCATATTTATATTAAATCAAACCAGAGACCCTCTCAGTAGTGCAGAAGCCCAGACAACACACACGCTCTCTTCTAGGAAGAAAACGGTACTATCCCAGCATGAAAGGGCCAGGATACCAGGCTGGGTTTCCTATTTCTAAATAGCTTGTAAACTTAGACCTCTGATAAAGGGGAGAAATATTCTACCAACTCAGTAGCTAAGATTTCAGCTCCAGACTTAGATCCCCAAATCTAAGCAATGCCTGCGAAAGGGCTAATAAACAAAGTTCAATTCCATATTTCAGGGAGAAAGCAGTCTCTACTGAGAAAATCAGTATAAACCAACCACCATAGCCACTTACATTGAGAGTAGAACACGCAGGTTTGTCCCTCCTCTAGATGACCTGAATCCTGCGCTGAGTCCCGGGAATCTGGCTCCCCATGGGTGGCCGAGGTGCCGCTCTCCGTGGTGCTGAAGTCGAGAGCTGCTCCAGAGAGCAGAGTTGCGATGGTGTCGAAGTGCACTCTGCCTTCCTTTGTGCGGTAATGGTGAAAACTCGCCGTTTGTGGCCGGTTTGCCTTCCTGCCCTTTTCCTAGTCTGGGGGAAATTTCCCGGAGAATGTGAAGGAGAAGCATTCGTGTGTGAGACTGGCATACAGCGTGATGATGGGCTGGTATAGTCCCCACCCTCTTCCAGACGTAGCTTTGAAAGGGAGAGAGTAACTCTATGTTTCTGCCAGGGCCCTCAGGATTCCTTCTGCCCCTCCTCCTAGAGCAGTGCGTAACACACCACACCACACACACACACACACACACACACACACACACACACACACACACAGACACACACAGAGCCTTCAGTTATGCAAAGCAAAATGAAGAGTCTTGAAAAATGGAGAAGGGGCTAATTTCCTACCTGTTGGTTTGTAGGTGTTTACACCGGTGGGGTGGGGATTAAGAAAAAACTAAAACCTTTTGTAACACCCCAAACCACACCCACTTTCTCCTTTGAGAGTGGTGCATTCTCTAACTTGACCCTTGTTATTTGATCTTTTAGTATTTCCTAGGACAATCTGACACTGGTAAAAAAGACACTTAATAATGATTAACTTTATATGTAACTTTCCATATTTTGAAAGAAAATTCCTGGTGTACAAATCCATTTCACTGATAGATCCCATTCTTTCCAACTGATATGTTATTAAATGGTCTGAGTCTTAAACACCAAGGTATCTTGATGACATCATGGGAAAGAAATATCCTTGCCTGCGATGCCATGGCAGTTTCCAGGGTCGATTTGGGCTGTTGACTCAGAGTGCTTATTCTCTGAAACCAACTCAAAGATCAGTAGTAACTGTCACCTATAAAAATTGCCTGTATATGCAAATGCAGCACATTAAAACATTGGCTTCTAGTGGGTTTTGCACACTTCCATTCTAGATTTATATGCAAATCAGATTGCACTGACTCATCGATATGCTTCTAGCATTTTCTTTGGAGATGTGTGGAGAAAGACCCTAGGATGTTAATTTTCTTATTAACTGTGTGACCTTGACAATAATAAATAGTTAACTTCCCTGAATCTCAGCTCCTTCATATGCAAATTGTGGGTAATAGTGGGGTTAATGGTGCCCTTTATCAATTGTTATGGTGATAATTAACTGAAATAACTTATGCAAAGCACCCAAGAGAGTTGGCATTTCCAGCAGTTGTAGATACATTTCAATATTTTATTTCCCTTCTTTGTTCAAAAGAAGCTAGGGAATTCCTCTAGTTAAAACTTTCTATGATTGGAGACAAATTAATTCTATTCCATAAGCCTCCACACAAACCTTCTAATATTAATGATTGTGTTTTCTTAAATAAAGTACTTTCTAAAAGAATTTTTTAAAAAGTAAAATATCTTTCTTTAAAATATTTATGGCCCTAAAGGATATAGGATTTTAATTTTTCATTACACTCAAACAAGTAGGCTTAATCATTTAAATAAAATGATAATTTTATGAACTCTTTAATATTACTGCAGAAGTGTTTTGCACAGCCATAAAGTGAGGTGCTTCGGTGGGCTACATCCTCATCATCATGACTAGTGATCAATCAAAATAGAACAAAATTTTCTTAATTATAAAACACTTTCTCGTGAATACTGAGTTAGGACTTTAATTGCTAGTGATAGAGATGCTGGTCTTTTAATAAATAGGCAATAGTATATTTTTATGAAATTGTGAGATAAACTGTCCTTTTTTCTATCCATAATAATTTAATTGAAAAATATATTAATATATACCAATGATGAATAAAGTTTATATATATATATATATATTTGCGTATATATCCATCTATGAAGGGAAACAAAGGAGGGGGAAGAGAGAGAAGAAAGGGGAGTGAACTAATTATTTTATAGAAATAATAGAAATCTTAATTAGCTGAAGAAAGATCAGCATCAGTTCAGATGAGAGTTAACATATTATTAAGGATGTGGTCTTCAGAGGCCTCGTTATCAGAGCTCCTTACTTACACTTAGAGAGGTATTTGCTCAATGGGCAGCTACTTGCGGTCTGGAAAATGTCACACCCATATGAAAGCGCCATTTTTAATAAGCAGAACACTGGCATAATCAGGTATTTGCTATCCACATTTAAGATTGAGAATTCTCTCAGCTCTTGGACTGGAGGGTGTCTAAGTTTCCTCCGTAAAGGATCTTGACTTTGGCTTTCTATCACGGTAGAGTGTAGCATACATGACTTCTCACCAAGTCATCAAGCAGTGTTTGCATCATCCATTCCGAGTGCATGTTTCAGTCCTGTTACCTAAGAAAATGAAAATGGCAGCAGTTGCTTGTTTATAGCTGCGATGAGGGCACTCAGAGCTTAGAGCAGTGCCTGGCACAGACTTCAGCCTTTGGTATTACTCAACATTGTTGAGCAGCGATAATACTCAGCTGCTTGTGATCCATACAGCCCAATCAGCTTGTTAAAAGTAGAAAAAATACTGATTCCTGGTGCTCCTTTCACAGCAAATTGTACTATTGCACCCAAGAACTTCACAGGTAGCTCACAAAAAACCTCCCTTGGAGGAAACACTTCCCTGATCTCTTCTAGAAATTGAAGCCACAAGCATGAAAGTCTTTTTCTAATAAGTGAGTTCTTTGAGATGTTCTTTTCTTACCTCTCAGAATATTTTCAAATAGCCTGTGCTGTTTGGTTGGGTCCTGGACTGATGTGTTCCTTCTGTATAGCAATACACAGAGCAAAAATGTGACAAAAATTTCATGTTCTAGACTGTTTGTTCTCAAGTCATGAAATATGTGTCTTTATTCACAATTAGAAGGTAACTGGAAGCAGTGTCTTCATAATAGGATGGTGTGTGTAACATTTTTTTTGAACCTCCAACTCCAAAATTGTGACACATAGACTTACTAATAATTATGAAATCTCAGCCTTAGCTTAGGCTTGTTTCTATGTAGCTCTTAGAATGTCAATGAACTTCTTTCTATTAATCTATGTGCTGTCACGTGGTTTGTGGCTTTTCTCCTCCTGCATGTCCTACTTCCTCTGTGTCTGGCTGGCAACTCTTCCTTTTTTTTTTTTTCCAGAGCTCTCTCTGTCCGGAAGTTCCGCCTTAAGTCTTGCCTAGCTACTGACCATTTAGTTTTTTATTAAACCAATCACAGTGACATGCCTTTACACAGCATAATCAAATATCTTACAACAGGTGCTAAATTAGTTGTATGTATACTTACTGTTTATTAAAAATTGTAGCTTATCCAATTTGGCATGTGCATTGAAATTTCAAAGGTTGTACTAGAATTGTATAAGCTATATAATCAGCCCATAAATTGTTGAAGGTTTTTTATAAAAGAAAGTGAAACTAATATGAAATACTTTAAAAAATCAGTATATAAAACCATTGATTTTTTACTGTGAAAATGTCATAAATAAATATACTGTGCTGACTGGTCTTATGTCATCTTGACATACAAACTAGAGTTGTCTGGAAAGAGGGAACCTCAAATGAAAAAAATACCCCATAAGATCTGGCTATAAGGTATTTTCTTAATGAAAATGATTGATAGAGGAGGACTCAGCCCATTCTGGTTGTTCCTGTTCCTGGGCTAGTGGTTCTGGGTTCTATAAGAAAGCCGGCTAAGCAGGTCATGGAGAACAAGCCAGTAATCAGCACCCTTCCATGGCCCCTGCATATGTTCCTGCCTCCAGGTTCTTCCTCTCTTTTAGTTCCTGTTCTGACTTCCTTAAGTGATAAACAGTGATCTGTACTGTGTACACCAAATAAACCCTTTCCTCCCCAGCTTGCTTTTGACAGTGGACAATGTCATGCGCCATTGGGCAAACTATCACAGTTGGATTTCTCCTTCTGCCTATCCCCCTTTCCTCTCCCCTCTCTTTATAGACATTGATCTCTAAGGCATATTTCCACTGGAAAATCTGACTCCTGGAGAATGTATTCTGCTTGAACTGCTACCAGGAATAAATTAAGAAACTAGACAGTGGGGTTTCAGACTGGTTCACTACCATCCAGTTGGTGATATGGATCCCACCACAAGTCCTAAATGAAACGTAGATGACTCATGGAACAAGGTGATGGTCCAGTGCTTACATTTTCTCTTGTAGTGAATTAGGAGGTAGAAGAATATACAGTAGTGAGCTGTATCATGGATTGAAATGTAGGAGAAATAATTGCTGACTGAATAGTACTAGATAGCTGTTGTTAAATACTACTGATGTTTGATGGAAAGATAATGCTGAGGGTGTATAACAGAATACTGATATCTGGGTATAAAAGGCAAAGGACCCTTGTTACATGTAAAGAAGTGCGTTTTCAGTCTGAGGAAAGTTAGTGTCTGAGTCACAAAATCTGTATTCAGAGCAATGGAGTTTCACAGATGACTAGCTCAGCCAAGTCAGACTTGCCAAGGTGAGTATCCGGGACTGGTGGGATGAGGGTATGCGGATCACTGAATGACTCACACTTCACAGCCACCCTCTTTACTAAGTGGTCTCAGCAGACTGGGGATGTAGCTCAGTGGCATAGCACTTGTCTGACATCCTGAACGCATAGGTTTTGACCCTTAGAATGGAAAGGAAAATGAGCTGGAACCCGGTGTCTATTGCACACTGGCAGATTTGGATGATATATAGGCCTCATTCATATGAAATAGCTTGTGCCCGATGGCTCCACACCACCATCCTTCTTCCCACCATGCCTGTATTTAAGGTTAAGATGTACACAGTGTCCAAGTTGATATTAATATCCATAGATTCATAATGCAGTAGAGGAGGCTCTGAGTCAAAGACTGGAAAAATTAATTCCCCTAAGGAGCCACAAGAACTAGCTAGCATGTACCAGCAAGAACAAAGGAAACATGAAGAATTGAAGTCTCGAGATGCTAAAGGAAAGATTGGCTATGTAAGAGTTGATTAACTTCAAATTTTTATCTTGAATCATAGTATTTAACTGTTTGGCAATGATATGAGGGGGTCCTGTGAATTGGGAACATGGAAAGCAGTGCTGCGATTGTACAGGTTGTGATGGCATTATTTCCGCTGTAGAAGGTGGGGACTGAGAATACCAGTCTCTCAAGCATGGAGACCTGGAGTCTGCTGGTGTTGTGCGTTCATGATGCAGAACTGTGACTTTCTAGTTTCAGTAAATATTCTCGGTATGTCACTCATCCAATAAAACGTTTATGCTTCATTTTATATTTACTTATTTACTCCGTGTGTGTGTGTGTGTGTGTGTGTGTGTGTGTGTGTGTGTCTGTGTG
>NC_022018.1:57800978-57821658 GCF_000317375.1 Microtus ochrogaster
AGAAGGAGATGGATCCCTAGAGCTGGAGTTAGAGGCAGTTGTGAGCCACCTTCCTTGAGTGTTGGAAACCAAACTTGAATCTTCTGGAAAAATAGTACATTCTTTTAACTACTGAGCCATTTCTCTAGGCCCTCATTAACTTTCCTTTTAATAAATGAGGGCCCTTGAAGGCATAAGAATGTGGCTCTGGCTCGGCCTGCACCAGGGTCACAGAGCCTTTCAGCAGTGGGGCTTCTCTCAGAGCAGTGCCAACAGGAAGATAGTCTGTTGCAGGCTCACTGATGGCAGTATGTGGTGTGGGATGGAACCATGAAGCAAAAGAGGCCAGATGGCTATGCTTCAACATCCTGAACAAGACTATGACAATGACTGCCATGACCAGCAAAATTGGAGAGGCAGCAAAAGGGTCATAATCCACAGAAATATGGAAACAGTTACCAGAACATAGCCGTCCTATAGACAAGATGGAAAGAGCTTCCTAGGATATTATTTTGCTTGTGATTGTAGGAATAATTTTTCAAAGGCTGTTTATTATACTAAAAAGCTGTTGTTCTAGGTCACAAATGTGTATTATGAAGTGAAAGAAGTCTCAGTGGCAAAGTAACATAATGTGTAATTCCAGCTATATGGCATTCTGAAAAAGGCAAAACTATAAATATGGTAAAAAAAAAAAGACCAGTGTTGCCAGAGCTTAGGAGGAGGGAGGATTAATGAACATAACACAGAGAATTGATAGGGCTCTGAAACAATTTCATATGTTCTGTAAAGGAAGATATTATACATATTTCAAGTGTTGGACCATCATAAATGTCAAGAGTGAACTCTAATGTAAACTGTCCTTTTGTGAAAATGATAATCTATATAGGGCCATTTGTTGTGACAGTTCTTATGCTGTTGATAATGGGGGAAGCTGTGTATGTATAGAGGCAGGGAGTACGTGAAGACGGTTTCTACTTTCCACACCATTTTATTGTGAACCCAAAGTACTCCGAAACTTAGTTTTTATGTTTGTCTATAATTTCTTTTCCATTGTCTGGATCTGAGCCAGTGTATAGATCTGAACCTAAAGAGGTAAACCCAGCCTCGAGGGAAAGACCCCGGTTTTCTTCAGGGTAGTGCGTCCCTCAGTTCTCCAGAGCTCTGGGTCCTCGTTCATCTGCCCATTTACTTGATTTATTTTGCCTCAAGGAAAAGAGGAAGGGGACAATTAGACATTGGGAATGCTTCTGAACATAAAATATGAGTTGGAATTAATACTCAGAGGCCCAAAGACTTGTCATGATCTGACAGAGAGAAGCTTGCATCAAGTCTGCAGAGCCCAGGACCTCTCCTGTGGCCCCCAAATGAGTGGGTCTGAAGTTCTTAGCATTTGGGCCTCCAAATGGAGTCCTAGTCACGTGGGTAAAACCCTTCATGGCAAGGATGCCTGGATGGCTCTCTCATGCCCCAGACCATGATGGCAAAATTTAAAACTACATAGCATCCCAGAGAAAGGAGGTGGTGGAGATCACCCAGTGACTGAATCCTTCATTCATCCAGCGTCTGTGGATTCCAAAGGAATCAGTGAACAAATGAAGCACAGAGAGGTGATGCTTCCCAAGTTAGAGTCTTCATTTAACTGCCAGCCTGGCACCATTGGAGCCAGGGGTCCTAGGATGGTAGCAGCAGGTGGCTACAAGTTCAGTTCATTAGTTGGTCTGATCATTATTCTTATGCTTGGTGTGATATCTTTGTTTGGGTAGAATAATAGGCCTGAAATATATTGTCATTGTTTTGAAAAGTGTTTCCATATCCTAAATTATAAAAGACTCTCAGATATAATTTACATTTAGATGAAATCAATAACATTATATGTGTATGATTTGGTAAAGGGTTTATGTTCACTGCCCCACCCTCTGTCATAAGAGAGTATACAGAGATGTAGGTTTTCTGAGCATACTGCAGCATGCTGTGGTGGTTTAGCACACTGATGATATTATAATACATTGATTGGCCAGAGGAGCGAGAGGTGGTTGGCATGTCAGAAGTCTCAGCAAGATGCTCATGTTCCAGAGGCCAGGACATAAAACCTCCCATGGGAGAAAGTGATGAATTTTCATCACTAACCTTCTTAGGAGTTCAGAAAGGAAGACATGCCAGTAAATTTCCTCCAAAGCAAAAGACAAATTGCTGTGTCTTTCAGTCTCCCACCCTGAGAAAGAAACAAGGTTTGGTAATCGTCCATGGCTTCTGGAGGCAACACATCTATGCCGGGAATTCTGCTCCAGCTCATATTCTGGGAAACATGAAAGGTTGACTATAGCCCAGAGCAGGAAGAGACTCTACAGCAGGTCCAGCCTCTGCCATGTGAGTCATAGAACCTGATGAGCCCAAACCAGCTGGAGGTCATCAGTGGTAGGTACGGTTTCATACACAGTTTAGGTCATGTCTGTGAGGGAATCATAGCATGGGCTTTATGTTCTGGGCAGTTGGTTGTATGTCTATATCATTATATAACTTTTGAAAACTGGCTTCTGCCATGACACTGGACCATCTGAATATGAGGAGCAGTGTGACCATGCATCTAGAACTGTGGGCTATGAGAATGACACTGGACCATCTGAATATGAGGAGCGGTGTGACCATGCATCTAGAACTGTGGGCTATGAGAATGACACTGGACCATCTGAATATGAGGAGCGGTGTGACCATGCATCTGGAACTGTGGGCTATGAGACTCACAGTCGTAAATGTCTAGAACAGTCATAATAGACCAAAGTTGTATGCTTGCGACAGGCACCAGGAGGACAGAGAACAAGCAAACTGCTTCAGCCTGGGCAGTTGACCCAGCACCATGGTGCCTCCCACTATGGCACCAATGTCCCTTGCTCATCTCCCCAGGTGAGGAAGATGGGAAAAGCTGAATTTTGTTTATAGAGATGTTGGCTTTGTACTTGAGTATAAGTCAAAAGTACATGGTAAATAAACTTCATTTAGGGGTAGCCTTGAAAGACGATAGAAATCCTCCCAGCCCACAGACTTAGACCTGCTTGTTTCCTTTGCATATAAAAAAATCTGAGTTTCAACATATACAGATTCATCAGTAGTAATGAAAAGCCTGACTAGTTGGCAAGAGACATGGCAGGAGAAAGGATGGGGGCCTGGTGATAGCAAGAGAGACCGACCTAGCTGACATGTGTTAGGCTATGGTTACCAACTGTCTTGCTAATGGATAACGGCTATATAACTATGATAACAATGGTGATAAAGGGTCTGTGGGAACCCAACAGTCCACGTTTCCCCAGGGCAAGCATTTCTAGTTATGACCACTGCTGAACATATACAAGAGAGACTAATGTTAATACACCTTCGCTCAAGGAGGGCATCAAGACTGGTAGGTTGGCTACACTGGGTCCCTTTCATCCTAGTAAGGTTAATGGTTTATATATCTCACAGCCAGGGACATACATCTGGGCTATGAATTTGCTTTTCCTCTCCACAGTGTTTTAGCCAGCACTACTATCTATAAACAAATATCTACCTCTTAATACATAGAGATTTGGCTCTTAGCATATTAATAAACTGCAGGCATGATATACCTTTTGGGGACTTGTCTTACTGGAGATACATTCTACACTTGTCAATTAAGTGCTATACTGGTCTTTGGCCCACATCAACCCTCACTGCTTTCTCTAGTTCTGCTCTGTTTTGCCAAAGTGTTAACAACTGTAGGATCCATCTCCCAGGCTTCCCTAGAACTTGGTTTCTATCTGGGGTTGACCTATGGGAATCACTGATAGGAGATCACTAAATAGGAAGAATAGAGGCATTTCCACTTTTCCACCACAGATACCATCTCTCCTTAGAATTTTAACATTTACCTGGAGACCTTATTAAACTCTTGGGGCCATTTTCTTCTAACTTTGACAGTTTAGCCTTGAGGTGATGGCTTCTTGCTAGTGACAAGTTTTGAGTCATCTTGTTTGGTTTCTCAGCTCATCTGTCACTCATGTAACTAATTCCACGTGTAAAATTTAAAATAATGCATACTTAAAAGTAAGTGTTCTTGATACAATAGACATTCATCTAGAACAAAATAGTTTGACATCTCACACAGCCAGCAGAGTCAATCCCACATTGACTGGAGACCTAACTTTAGAAAACATCCCATGTAAACATCTCACATAAGCATCCCACATAAACATCCCAGATAAACATCCCTTGTAAATGACAAAAGAAAACCTGGACCACTTCACTTCAGCAGGAGAAAACTTCCAAATGGAACCACAAATCCAGAAATAATCAAAGAAGAGACTGGCAGTATCAGTTGCACCAAAAAATGAAAGGTGATTTTTACACGACAGAACAATCTGTGTTTTATCAAAGGACAAATGACAAAGCCGAAGGCTCAGAGCAGAGGTAATTTCCCAAGATAGAACTAACCCCAGAAAATGGAAGAAAACTGTGGAATGCAAAACAAAATGGACAAGACATCCATGGCAGCTCATGCTTCTAAATACAGAAGGCAGTTAAACTTAATTATAATAAGTGCAAATCAGAACATTGTGGAGAGACTCTGTCTCACCTCCTAGGCTGATCAGAAGCCCATAGTGTAGGTAACACACTTGATGAGGCTGTGAAAGTCAAATATTTTCATGTAATTCCAGTAGGAATGCAAAATGGTGTTTTTTCTCTAGAGGGGAGCTTGACAAGATGTAACGTTTATTTTTTTGACCCAGAAAAATCCACTTAAATTTCCCCCCTCCACAGACATGCCTCCACAGATAGGAAGCAGCATATGTGCACAGTTGCTCATTAAGGAATAATTAGTGGCGTCTTGTACTATATCAAACACCGCACCGAAGTCCTTCTAAAGGACCGCTTAGCGCTGGTGTGATGCTGGTGTGATGCACAGTGTGACATTCGAGGGTCTGCAGCACAGCCAGAGAACAAGAATGGGAGGAGACCGTGATTCCATACTCTATCAGGGAAGTAAAAGTAATGTCAGTGGCGTTTTCACAGCAGGCTACTGTAGACAGACAAGAGAGATGCCCGTTCTTACAAAATGGAACGGGAAATAAAAAACCAGAAATTCATGATCCCGTTTACTTCTGAGGAAGGTGGAAGCATATGTAAGAGATTGGTCTTAGTGAACTGTCTGCACACTTCCATCTTCCAATGAAGTGAACAATTTCTTTAATTTTTTAGTGTATTAGTAAATTTTATGCATATGGGTGTTTTAGTTGCATGTATGCCTGTGTATCACCTATGTGCCTGATACCTGTGGAGGTCAGAAGAGGGCATCAGATCCTTTGGGACTGGAATTAAAGATGGATTTGAGCCATCATGTGGGTGCTGGAAATTGAATCTGGGTCGTCTAGAAGAGCAACCAGTGCTCTTAACAACTGATCCCTCTTCAGCCCCACTGTGGATGGTTTAAATGTTCAAAATTATAAAAAGATGAAAAGGCAGGTACTAAGTCTGAATTGCAATTCCAAAAAACAAAACAAACCACCCCCCAAACAACAAAAACCATGCCACCACCACCAAATTAGCTGTATTATCAAGCGCAAATTGTCATGCAGAGAAAAGCAACTTTGAACAGTTTCGACTATACCATAAACAGAATACATTATAAAGTGAGAGGGGATCTCAGGGATGGGAGCAGCTCATGGAAGAGAACTGGCCTGGTCTAGGCTTTCCAAGGCCATGGCTGTCTTTGGTGCCTACTGTTTACCTTGCAGATCTGTCCAGCTTGTTTTTTTTTTTTCTTCAGACAGTCTCCTGTAGCATAGGCCAGCCTGCCCTCTCTATGTAGCTGAGGATGGCTTTACCAACTGAACTGTATTTCTGGTTCTAGGTTTGTCCTTGGTGGTGGTATTGTTTCTTAGTATAATTTAGGACCTATTTTGTGTGTTTAATAAGATAAAGTGAATGTGTAAATAAGTACACTGATACTTCAGAGAAGCAGATTTTTATGTTTTTAGGTGGACAAACCGCACAGAGTTGGGTTTTAACCAGAGCTCTGTCAGTGCAGACCATCATATATGAATAGACCCATGGACAGAAGACATTGTCTGATGCTGCCTGCTGGAAGGATTTAGCAGCAAGGAGTGCCCCAATGCTGGGTCCAATTCCCCATTCCTGTCACCACTAAGCAGCTCCTTAGAAGAATGGCCATTGCCAGACGCAGAGCAGGGACTTAGAAGGTAAACCTGACAAACCTGATCTCCAAAGCCAAGCAAGTCCACAAAGACTAGTGCGTCCATTCAAAAGAAACACACAAAAGCTGGCTCGCTTGGGACGAATTGCACACTAAGCAGAATGATTATAATTAGTCATAATGTGCACAGTAAAAACTAAATTCATGAGTTCCTAATGAGAAGACGGTGAAGCCCTTTGTAATAAATGAGCCGAAATGATGCAACCAGACAATTAGCATTTTAATTCATTGTAATAGTTGATTTAAGCAAGGATGAACAATTCATGCTAGAACTGTTGGGTAGAAGGTGGCCAGGGAACAGGCTGCTCAGGCGGTCTCCAAGAATCTCCCCAGAGATATGGAGGATGAAGGAAATGTTGTCCTTGTGTATCAGACAGCTTTGTGTGGATGGAATTTTCTGTCCAGCCCAGTCCCACCACCATTTAGTCCCAAAGAAACACATAGAAGATGATATTAATTATAAACTGGCATATTTGGAATATTGGCTCAGGCTTTTATTATTATATTTATTATTATTATTATTAGCTCTTACAACTTAAGTTAACTCATAATTCTTATCTATGTTTAGCCATGTGACTTGGTAACTTTTATTAGTGAGGCATACTCATCTTGCTTCCTCTGCATCTGGCTGGTTACTGACATTCTGCCTTTTTTCTTCCCAGAATTCTCTTAGTCAGGTTGCCCTGCCTATACTTCCTTCCTGGCTACTGGTCAATCAGTGTTTTATTAAACCAATACAAGTGACAAATCTTTACATTGTACAAGAGCATTACCTACAGCAGCTCTGGTGCACCACCCCTTAGCCAAGCAATCAGCCCCAGGTTTGCTAGATTAGTGCTTCTCAACCTGTTGGTCCTGTGGATCCTGTGGGTCATGGCCTTTTCTTAGGGTCACCTAAGACCATGGGAAAATACAGAGATTTACATTATAATTCATAACTAGCAAAATTGTCGTTATGAAGTAGCAGTGAAAATACTGTTATGGTTGGGGTCACTACAACATGCAGAACTGTATTTAAGGGTTGCAGCATTAGGAAGGTTGAGAACCACTGGCTTAGAGTGAAATAAATTGACTTGCACCTCCTGAAGGAACATAGTAAGTCAGATTCATCTATGCGTGTTTGCTAAAACCTCATCTCATCTCATCTCAGCCTTGGGTCAGTTTTTGTAATGGTGTTTTATGAAGAAAATGTCTATCTATGTGACCAAATTTATTAAGTATGTTCTATGATATTCTCTTATACTGCAACATAGGTGGTAAAGGCGAATTTATTTATGCTATGACTAGTTGTGTCTTTATTCTCTTCCTTGACCAATTGCTGTGATTTCATTAATTGTTTTCAAGGAAATTTTTGATTTTTTTTTGTCTTGTTAGTTTGGGCCAAAGGAAAAAAATATCATTTTCCAGTGGACAGTTCTCATGGTCTGCACCTTAGTCAATTATGCCCATTTCTATACATATTCGTATACATATACATATTCATCACATATATTCATATACACATATACATATTCATCTCTTGTTGCCATTTACTTTGGGTTTATGTTGCAGTTTAGGACATTGATTTAGGACTTCTCTTATTTTTATTATGTAATTTTATGGAGTTATATATTTACCTGTAGGCAGTACTTACACCCCTGCTATAGATTATGAAATTGCTGTGTTTTCTTTATCATTCAATAAATTCTTGTTTTTCTTATAATTGCTTCTGTGACATGAAGATTAGTCAAATATAGTAGAGGATTTTCTAGGTACAATATTGCTGTTAATTTGCAATTAAATTCTGGTGTGGTAAGAAGACACATGTCTAACATTTCATTATTTATTTAAAAGATATTATTTTATATGTGTGAGAGAGCATGAGTGTTCACACGCCACAGGAACGGGGAGGTCAGAGGACAACATTTGGGAGTTGGCTGTCTCTTTGCACCGTATGGATTATGGGAATTCAACTCCAGTCCTCAGGCAGTGTGACAAACACTTCTATCTATCTAGCTATCTTTCCAGCGTCCTCTGTCATTGGGAACTTTGGCAAGCTCCATGTTGTGTGCCATATGTTATCAGGAAAATTGGGGTTCTCTTTCTGGAGAATCTTGTTTTATTAACAAGAATCAAGCTTTTTAATAAAAGAAATTTAAAAATATATTGGGAAGGAAGCTCCAGGGTAATTTTATTAGAGTTGGAAAGAGATGTAAAAGGACAGTCAGGCTATAAGTGGGAAGATGAAGGTGAGGAGGAGAGGCAGCCATCCATGTGTGAGCAGCCAGAGGACAAGAGAGGAGCTGGTTTTAGATGAAAGAATGAGAAATGCTGGAGTAGCATGGGAGGCCCAGTGAGAAAAACCCATTTCCTTCTAGTCCACAGGAAGAAAAATGCATGCTGCTGTCTCCTTCCTCCAGAATTAATCCGGATGGGCCTTCAATCACCTGGCTAAGGAACCACCCCTCAGGAAGGCAGATTCATAAGAGGAATTATTACCCCTTTAATGAGATAATGTACTTCTCTTCCCAGAAAGCCCATTCCTGCTACAGGGATGTACAAGGGCTCTGTTAAGTCTGCCTACCTTTCTCACCATTGTTTCAGTTTCTTTCTCTCTATCTCTGTTCTGGAAGCTGACCAGAGCCCAAGAACACTCTCTTCAATACCCTGGGCTTCTGCACACTCTCTCAAGTTCTCTCTGATGCATAGCTGCTTATAAATAGTGTGTGTTTTTTTTCTTCCACTTCTTCATCTCTCTCCTCTGGGTAGCTGTTGAGATTTACAGTTGGACTACCCTGGGTTCTTCTTTTAAAATCTAATAAAATTGTCCTTAATTTTTCTTCTGAGTTCATTACTAAATTCTTTCATTAATGAGTTTGAGACTTCCTTGAAGAAACCCTTGTTTCCTGGGATTGTGGTACCCCGGGTTAGGTGCTACCAAATTTCTGGTAACACTGGTTACATTATTCACCTAAGTCTCAGGCACCACTTAATTCTCGACATAATCGGCATTTTCATTATCCCCATTTAGGCACATCATAGAGAAAGATAGAGTTATATAATATTCCCCCAGTCATGTGACTAGTAGCTGAGAGATTGGTCTTAAATTGGCGCCTGGTTAACCCCAAAACCTGTGTCCACGTCTTTTTGCTGTCTCTCTCTCTCTCTCTCTCTGTTTAACCCTCTAAGTGCTCTCTCTCCTAATTTTCTGTTGCTTGATGATAATATCTTTCTTTGCATAGTGAATGTTTTCTCCATTGGCATACCAGTTAAACACCTGCCCTTTCCATATGTGCTAATGACTGCCAAAGCTGCGCTGGGTAAAGTGTAGGTGAGAAAGGCTATCCGAGATTGTCATAGTGAGGAAGGGAGGTTGGAACTCATCTGACTGACCCTCACTGTCAAGCACAGGACTGGAAAACTAAGACCGAACAGAGGTGCAGTCAGGCTGCCCATGTTTGCTTATTGCTTATTGGCTTATTGGCTTTCTGGTCCAACAGAAAAAGAAACTTTCTGAATTATTGAGCAAGGTACCCATGACATTTAAGCTCCTATCCTTCCAGGGAAAAGCACAAATTGTGGACTCTTAATGACTTTCAAAGATTTCTAGGAGATTTTCCAACCTACAAAATGATGTGCCATGTGGAACAACTACATCAATGTAAAACCTGAAAGAGTTTGGGAAGGAATTCTCGACACAGAAGAGCAGAGTTGAGCACAGCACATTGTTTTTGTATGTGCTCTGGCAGAGAGTAGGCAGAGTCAGGGAGAAACCATGTAGCTGCCAAAGGAAAAGGATCTGGAACCTTTCTGATAAGCCACAGCCTTTTGGCCATACACAGATTAATAAAAATGGGTTAATTTAAGATGTAAGAGTTAGTTAATAAAGCCTGAGCTAATAGGCCAAAAAGTGTTGTAATTAATATAATTCCTGTGTGATTATTTCGGATCTGGGCAGCTGGGAAATGAATGAGCAGCCTCTGCCTATGGAAACTAGAAGGTAAGTCTTGTGTTTCTCAGTGTTTACATTTCAAAGTGGGTGACTTCCTGGGCCTGAAGCAATTGTAAAACTTGGAGTTTGTCCTGGTCAATTGTTTTTGTTTGTTTGATAAATTTGACACTTGCTAGAGTCATTTAAAAAGAGGTATCCTCAACTATAAAAATGCCCCCATCAGAATGGCCTGTAGGCAAGTCTGTGGAGTGTTTTCTTGATTAATGATTGGTGTGAGAAGGCCCAGACCACTGTGGGCAGTGCCATCCCTGGGCCTCTAGTACTGAATGGAGGTTGATAGAAAGCAGGTTGATAGAATGGCTCTTAATGACATTCTGCTGGACTCATGAGGAGTGCCTAGATCAGCCATCATCAGAGAAGCTTCCTCCTGCAGCAGAAGTAAACAAATACAGAGACCCACAGCTAGATACCATGCAAAGAGTGAGAGACCCAGGAATACTCAGCCCTAAATGCGATGTCTTCATCAAATCCCTCCCCTCAGAGCTTTGGGAACCCTGCACATGGGGAGGCAGAAAAAGAAAAAGAACCAGAAGGGATGGAGGACACCAATTAAACAAGGTCCTCTAAATCAGCATGATCTAAGCCCGTATGAACTCACCTAGACAGAAGCAGCAAGCACAGGTCTGCACCAGGTCTTCTACTTACATATTATGGGTTGCAGTTTAGTGGGTTTTTTTTTCGGGGGGGGGGAGGGGATCCTTGAGTGTGCGAACAAGGGAGACTCTGATTCTTGTGCCTTCTCTTGGGCTTTTTTTTCTTCTGTTGGTGTGTCTTGTTCAACTTTGATATGATAGTTGTTATATTTTATTATCTCTTAGAAACCTATTCTTTTCTAATGAGAGACAGAAAGGGATTGATTCTGGATGACAGAGGAGGAGGAAAGAACCTGGGAGGAGTTAAGAGAGAGGAAACCATATTCAGAATGTATTATGGGAGAAAAGAATGCATTTTCAATAAAAGTAAGAAAAGAAAGAAAGGAAGGAAGGAAGGGAGAGAGAGAGGGAGGGAGGGAGGGAGGAAGGAAGGAAGGAAGGAAGGAAGGAAGGAAGGAAGGAAGGAAGGAAGGAAGGAAGGAACCCGTGGGTGAGCCATAGAGCTACCCAGCAAGCAGCAGTCCTCCATGGTTCCTGCCTTCAGTTCCTGCCTTCAGTTCCTGCACTGACTTCCTTTAATGATGGATGGTGATGTGAAACTATAATTGATGGAGATGCACACCTTTAATCCCAGCACTTGAGAGGGAGTGGCTGTGGATCTCGGTGAATCCCAGGACAGCTAGGGCTACACAGAGAAACCCTGTCTCTAAAAGCAAAAAAATTAAAAATAAAACAAAAATGAGAGAGAAGAGAGGGAGAGAGAAATCCTAACTGTGGGAGGAGTATAAACCAATAAAGCCTTAAAAAAATGAAACAGAAAAGGATAAACAAGTACAAGCTTTCTAAAGTTAGCATTGGAAGAGAAGGGATGGGATGGGGATTGACCAGAAAAAGCACAAGATTCTAGTTAAGTGGAGGATAGAGCTAGTTAAGGCCATCATGGTCATGACAGTTCAGGGACACAGAAGGCTCAATGATGGAAACTTGATTCCTACCCCATCCTTGTAATTCTTCACAGGTCCTTGATCCTCTCATGACTCAAGACAGGTTTTATTTTTATACAAAATTTCCTTCTGCTCACATACCTTTCTCCCCTCCATGAATTATCTTTTATTTTCATTAATTAAATAAATAATTTAATATTTCAGGATAAACCCAAGAAATTTGGTGACCTTATGCAAAGGTCCCCTGAGAGCCCCACAGCCTGGAGGCAGCATCATGACATACTGGTTCACAGTGTACCTTGTGGCTTCTGTCCATCTTGCGGGTGACTTTTCCTTCACATCAGGAGGAGTCCTTAGACATTGCTTCTCATCTGCCTTGATTCTGCTGAACATTGTCTTTCAAACCTCTGGCTGACTCCATTTAATCCTTGAGTTTTTTCTTCTCTTCTCCATTCCTCCCTTGTTTGAGGCACAGTGGCTCTTTATCCCTTCCAGACCTCACTCCCTGGGAATCTCTAACTCACAGGGTTCTCCTTGGGGAGCACGGAGTTGCACCTCTGCAACACACACCAGTCTGGTTCTTGGATTTTATACAAATCAGTGACTGAGATTTTCTATAACCAGTGTTGCAAGAAGACTGGGCTTCATTGTCAAAATCATGGCTATATTCAGAGCACTCAATGATTTTCTTAATTTATTGTAGCAGATGAGATATCAGGAGGGGTTACAGGGTCAGAGAAATATGGGTGCCGGGTGCACCCAGCCAGTTAGTTTATATCATAGCTGATAGGGTGCCAGGCAGGAGCTTGAAATCAGGAAGGCAGATATGTGATTCAGTTAACTTCTCTGAGCTGTATTGTGTTTGCCCCTTTTACTCACTAAGTAAGGGTCCCAATCATAGCACTAACCCTTGGTTAACTAGGGCAATGAAATTAATATATTATCAAATACTTAGTAACTAATCATTGTTTCTTTGCAAAAACCTAAGTCCCTTGTCTCTAGGATATCTTCACATATTTTGGGCAAATCAAAGGTTGAGTGTCTAATGGTTTTCCTTTTGTGTTAGACTTTCTGAAGAATGCATGTGGAAGGCTAACATTGCCTCAGTTTAGCTGAAATCTCACTTTTCAGCACTCAGTTCTCTGCATGATGCCAAGCTGAGCCACAAGAGATATTTTCTAGGGATATCTGAATTTTACAAAAGAACTTTGGGTGATTGTCTAGGCAGCGAGGTGTCTCTGTCAGTTCTGAAGTTTTGGAAGTTGCTTATAATACACTTCCTGTTAACTTAGGTAATATTATATTCTTCTGGGGTCTTTGATGGAGTTGAAGAATAGATAGTTATAATTGTAGTTTTCCTTAATTATAATAAAAGAAAGTAGATATAAATATTGTACCTGTAATTCTTGCTTGATACTTGTTTTGTTATATGTAATTTTACTCTGTTAAATTAAAAACCTTCCTTTTTCTTTGAACAGAAAAGAGGAAATGGTGTAAGAGGTCCTTCTGTATATGTGTTGCTTTTATTGGTTAATGAATAAAGAAGCTACTTTTGCCTGTGATAGGGCAGAATAGAGCTAGGTGGGAAAACCAAACTGAATGCTGGGAGAAAGTAGGTGGAGTCAGTGAGATGCCATATAGCTGCCAGAAGAGAAACACACAAGCTGCTAGCTGGAACGTTGCAGGTAGGTGGTAAGCCTCATGGTAAAATATAAAATAATAGAAATGGGTTAATTTAAGAAAAGCTAGCTAGAAATATGCATAAGGTAATAGACCAAGCAATGATTTAATTAATACAGTTTCTGTGTGGTTATTTTGAGACTGGGTGGCTGGAAAACAAAGAGCCCCCTCTGATAACAGTCATAAGCCTGAGCCATTAAGTTGAATAGTTTATGATTAATATAAGCCTCTCTCTGTTTATTTGGTACTGGATGGCTGCAGGACTGGGTAGACAGAAACTTCCATCTACACTGAGTCTTGTATTAGGTACATTAGCTCTGTGATGAGCGGTGCAGCTTCCCCTGAAGGGTGTCTGCATCACCCACGCAGGCTTAGCAGCACCAATTGGGTCTTCTTGGTGTGACCAGTTTTCTCTTGATTTTGTCATTCCACATCCAGACCTCTTCCTCACCACCTTGTCTGAGGATATCAGGTTCCAGGACCAGACAGGCTGATGTTTCAAAGATGATTCGGTGGACTCTACTAGCCATGTATGGCTGGACTCCTATGTGACTTTTAGTTTAGCTAATCTTCCTGGTTTCACTTTTCTGAGCCAGTCTTGTAGCATTTGTAGGAAATGAATTTGATCAGAATGTTGCTTCTAAGGTGCAGGCTTGCTATTTCTGATTGGGGTAACTCAATAAAAGACCATCTCCTACTGAAGAAGGAATGGGGCTGGGCCTGGGCCTTTGAGTTCCCCCTCTTTTGAAGTATATGAATATTTTCTTTTCCTTTTCTCTAACTTCTTTGAGCTAGACTAATT
The DNA here is from genome assembly GCF_000317375.1 of Microtus ochrogaster. Taxonomy (NCBI): domain Eukaryota; kingdom Metazoa; phylum Chordata; class Mammalia; order Rodentia; family Cricetidae; genus Microtus; species Microtus ochrogaster. The sequence continues at coordinate 57,815,191 of NC_022018.1, forward strand.
GATGGCATCTCCGCTCTGTCGTGAATTATGAGCTATAATGATTGCCTTTGCTGTTGTAATGACAGGACATCATGAAACTGGTAATTTCTAATACAGGCATCGGGTGATTTACAGGATCAGCATCACCACACTGCCAATTTTTAGGTTTTTTGAACATGACATACAAAAATAATACCTTTAAAAGGAAAATATCTTTGGTATTAAATATAATACAAAATGTCAGTGGAAATATAAGCTACAGACACTGTACTATGGTAGTTGGCAATGCACAACAGGAAGACTGCCTGGAATATTGGGGACCAGCTCTGAGCTCAGGGATGATGTGACCAGGATGGTCTCTTGGTCTCTCTGGGCCTCAGTCACTTTGCTGTGGTACTGGGGCATGGTTGGGTATTTGTATTAATGAGGCAGTAGACATACACTGTTTACATGGAACAAAGACAGAAATTTTTCTTTGGTCAAACTGGACTCTCCTTTAGCAAGAGAAGCTATTTCTCTACTTGGTGAGTTCCATGGCCTGGTCCATCTGCTACTGGATGCCTGCTCTAACTTGTTTTCAGTTGCTCTAGTGAAACATTCTGATCAAACACAACATGGGAGAATAGGCTTTATTTGGTTTGCACTTCCAGGTCACAGCCCACAATTGAGAGGAGTCAGGGCAGGAACTGAAATAGAGACCTGGGATGCTGCTATTTCTTGACTTGCTCATTGCTAGGTCTCTGACTCACATTCAGCTACCTTTCTTATATAGACCAGGCCCAACTGTGTAGGGATGGTGCCACCCACAATGGCCTGGGCCCTTCTACAGTTATTATCAATGAAGACATGACCACAGGCCAATCTGATTGTGACAGTTCTTCAGCTGAAGTTTCCCCTTTGTGGGTGTCTCTAGGTTTTGTCAACTGATGATAAATGTGACCAGTACTGTCCTTTGACCACTGGAGATGGATGCTGCAGTTTCCCTCCTAAGACAGAGGTGCTTATCCTGGAGTCACTGGGGTTCACAGCTGAGTCCCTTCCTAGAAACTGCCTTGGGTAAAAGACTCTGCCAATGATAAAGTCCATTTGTGGGACACATTAATGTCCAAATGACTGATGGATATGGGTGGGAGTCCAAAGGCTGGGTTGATAGAATATTTTTTTTAATTTGTCAAATATAAGTGGACCAAATATTGTAACCATAATTCTTGCCGGAGAACTATTTTGTGTTAAAGTTAAAACCGTCCTTTTTAATTAGACAGAAAAGGGAGAAGATGTGGGATGTCCTTCTTCATATGTTTTAATTTTATTTATCAATGAATAAAGTGGTTTTATCCAACAGCTCAGCAGAGTAAAGCCAAGTGGGAAACCCAAACAGAGATATATAGAGAGAGTATGTAGAATCAAAGAGACATCATGTAGCTACTGAAGGAGAAAGATGCCAGAACCTTTCTGGTAGGCCATAGCCTAGTGGCAATACATAGATTGATAGAAATGGGTTAATTTAATGTAAGAGCTAGCCAGGAATATGCCTGAGCCATTGGCCAAACAGTGTTGTAATTAATATAGTTTCTGTGTGATTATTTGGATCTGAGCAGCCAGGAAATGAAAGTGCAGTCTCGTATAAGGAGACCATTGCTGGTTATAGATATATTCCCATTGTTGGTGATGGCAAAGGGATGATACCACGTGTGGCCATGAATAAGGAGACCATTGCGGGTTACAGATATATTCCCATTGCTGGTGATGGTAAAGGGATGATAGGCATCATCAAACTCATCCCGTGGCTTGTTTGAATAATTGTAGTTTGTTCTGAATTAGTTATACTTTAATAATGCTGTTAAACAAAAGATAGAGGCAGCAGTCACATTCCACTATGAGTGTGCCTTCTCACAGGGTTCTCTTGCCCATGAATTCCACTCCCCACCAAAATCAAATTCTTCTTCATGTCTCCCTTTACTGGTTTTCTATACCCTCATTTATTCCCTCACACAGGCATTCTTTGCATACCCTTTAAGGCCAGATCCTATTCTAGGGTCTTGGAATGAAAAATTAGATATACTCCCCTCTTGCATGTGAGGTCATGGTCTTAGAGTCATGTCTGAACCATAAGCAATTTTGGTGTTGAGCCTCGACATTCTCAAGCCTGTGACACTATAAGTAGCACAAATGGGACATAAACAGAGCCAGACGAGTAGGAAAATTAGACATCAGTGTCTACTTCTGGAGTTTGACATTTATCACTCCGTCACAAGCTTTCTTCCAAATGAACAATCCTGATGACTTGACAAGATGCTATTATCAGCAGCTGCATTTTATCTCATGCATACCATGCTCATTGCGTTTTAACACTTTTTCCATGTGGCGTCCCCTCTGGCCTTTTCTCTTGTCACTTTGGTGTTATTGGAGAGGTGCCTGAAGAATCCAGCTGGATATTTGGGGACCCAGTTGCCCACACCTTCTCTGATCTCCACATCTACGACTAGCAGGACTTGTATTTAATACCATGCACATCTTTTTGACCTTCGAGAAGATGCCCCGCATTGTCCATTCCCTTCCATTTGTGTGACACAGTGTGAAAGGAGCACGGGTGGCTTTAATGGCCCCAGGAGAGACAGGCACAGCCACAGCCCTCAGCCAGGTCAGCGTTATCCTGCCCCAGGAGAGACAGGACCAGCCACAGCCTCAGCCAGGTCAGTGTTATCCTGCCCCAGGAGAGACAGGACCAGCTACAGCCCTCAGCCAGGTCAGCATTATCCTGGGAGAGATTTCCTCAGAGTCACCATGTGACTAAGCTGCATTCTGCTGCATTTCTAACCCAAGCCACTTTGTTCTAGACTGGTGGCTCTCAACCTTCCTAACGCTGAAACACTTTCTTACAGTTTCTCATGCTATGGTGACCCCCAACCATAAAATTATTTCATTGCTACTTCATAACTGTAATTTTGCTACTGTTATAAATTGTAATGTGAATAACCATTATGCGACCCAAGTGGGTCAGGTTGAGAGTCACTGTTCTAGATCATCACCATTGCCAGGTATCCACTGCTCCATATTTCAAATGAAGATGCTAGTGGACAATAGAGAAGGAAAACAAAAACAAAAACAAAACAAACATTAGTCCATCTCTTTGGTAAGAATTGGTTAACTTTTAGCAATGTCTTTGGATATTTAAAATAGTGAAATTGGAAAACCCCCAACCGCCAGTACCCAAAGAACCAAGTGCCAGATTTCTAGGACAATACTGTCTTTGAACTTAAGCTGGCAATTCAGATTTGGAAAAGATCTCTGTGCTGGGATAATATGCCAAAGAGAAATTTACATTGCAGTACTATAAATCAGATGTTAGTATGATAAACAGCTAAAACAAATTAAAAAACCCAATCAAAACCCTAAACACAAACAATCAATGTATCCATAGAGCCTTTAACTTATATCAGTGTTGTGCGTTATCTCATCTAACACGTCCACAGCCGCTTGCTTCATTTTCTAGATGTCACAGAAGGCTGTGTCTGAGGTCACCGGGAATGAGCGTCGATGCTTGACTCCCTGGGGTTCACTCACTCAGCAGCCCTTTTCTTTACTCTTAGTGGAGGGGCGGTAGTCTGCTCCATCTTCCTTTATGACACGAAAAGTCCTGCAAGTGCTGTTCCTGTGGGCTTCTAAAAGCTGTCATTTTGCCATGGATTTCTAACTTTACTGTCTTCTAGCTACAGAATTGAGTGTTTGGCATTGCTTGCTTGGCGGGAGTTTCTTTTGTGGTCCAGAACGTTGTCGTCGGTTTTTGCAATTAGCCATGTGTACTTGAGAAGAATGTGTTTGCTCTCTCTGAAGGATATGTCTGTCGGATCAATATTGCTTATTTTGTTGTTGAATTTTTTTTGTTGACCATTCACTTGATCTATCAATTCTGAGAGATGTGTGTTGAAATACCCATGGTGATTGCTTGATCAATTCCCTTCTCGCTTTTCCTCTCTTCATGTATTTGGAGGTGGCTGTGGCGGAGTTTGTCCTGAATTAGGATAGTTATGCTTTTCTTCTGGAATTTTCTTTCGTCAGGTCTTTATTTTATTCTTAAAGATGCAATTAGAGTAGTTTATCAATACTGTCACACATTGGTTTTCCATTAGCATGTACTTCCTGTATCTTTCTTTACTAAACTTTAAAAAAAAAAGGGAAAATAAAACCAAGCCAAACTACTGTGCGACTGGAGAGAAGCCCAGTGGTTAGGGCAGCAGGCGGTTCTTGCTGAGGACCAAGTTGTTTTCCCAGCATTTATACTAGGTTGCAAGACTAACTCCAGGGGATCCAACACCTTCTCTGGCCTCTGCAGGTACCTGCACGTATATCATGTATGCACATGCACACACACAGACATAGTTAAAAGAAGATAAAAATGTTTTTAAAAGCCATACAATCCTCCCCATTTTTTTCATCTCTGTCAGTGGAGGAAAACGTTTCTTCTAGTTTTGGGAGAAATTAATTCTAAAATTTGTGAAGAACAGCAACACAGTTGATAGCCAACATTCCCCAGGGGTATACAGTGCATGGGATTGGACTTGCAGACATCAGGATTTCCTTTTAAGTTGTAAGATAAATGATGAGGCATTCAAATATGGATAGAAAATAAGTCAATAGATCTAAGTACACATATATTTGGCATACATGAACAGCTCGATTTTACACGTAATTAGAATTTCACATCCGTGGGGAAAGGTGAGCTTTTTGATGAGCGCTTCTGAGATCACATGAGAAACAGTCACAGCTGACCCCGGTGACTGTGAAGGCCAGGTTCAAGGACATCTCTCTTCCAAATGTAACCAAGTGTGTTAACACTCAGCCTCTTATAAAATTCAGTATTTGCATATACCTCCATGTGCCCCACATGCTTTAAATGAATTCTAGATTACATTCAACACCCAACAGAGTGCAGTCGCCATAGGAACTGCGGTGGACCACCTAGTTTAGGAAACAGTTTGAACTATCTGTACATGGTCGGTATAGACACAACTTCCCCCTTGAGTATTTTTTTTTTTCGAGACAGGGTTTCTCTGTGGCTTTGGAGCCTGTCCTGGAACTAGCTCTGTAGACCAGGCTGGTCTCGAACTCACAGAGATCCGCCTGCCTCTGCCTCCCGAGTGCTGGGATTAAAGGCGTGCGCCACCATCGCCCGGCTTCCCTTGAGTATTTTTGTCTGTAGCTGGTTGACTCTACAGACGCAGGACCTGTGGATACAGAGGACTGACTCTGCTTGGAGCCCTTATCAGCCCAGCCTGAAATCAGAGTAGATGCCCAGATGGAAACTTCAAGAGATACATAGGATCACAGTCTGACCTTGAGGCAGGAAGAGAGCTCTTAAAGAGCATCAAAAGTCTTCTCCTACAAAGGAAAGGTTGTGATATTTGATGGCAGCACAAGGCAAACTGAACAGAGCCAGGAGCACAAAGAACACAAGGGGAGGCGCTTGCGGGGCGTGTGTTTCTGAAGCGCTGATGTCTGGAGCGTATTAACACCTCCCCTCAAAGGCAATAGGAAAACGGACAAAAGCTAAGTTGGTTTATCAGTAAAGAGGGACCTCCAATGGCTAAACTCATGTGAAATGATTAGGCTCTTAGTTATTGTACAACTTCAAATTAAAGACACGTTATCCTCATCGGTTAATATCAGGACATTTGAAAGAAAACTCACATTTTGTGAACAACTCATAGTATTTTATGGTCCAGTAATTCCCCTCCTAGATATTAACTTAATGAAAGCTTATTTTAGTGTACCAGGAGACAGTTTAAGATTCTTGTAGTGCTGATGTTTGTGTTGGTAGATGAGGAATAACCCAGACATCTTTACCTGGAGGACTGGCAGGCAAACGTTGGCATAGTCACACCTGCATGCAATGATGGCGGAGCCCTGAACCCTCTTGCGGTAGTGACTCCTGTAAGCCCATGTCCCTGTCAAGGCTGTTTCCCAGACAGCTTATTCCTCTGGGATTGCACTCTCTGTGACCCTGGATTTCTTTGTGGATTAAAAACCCCACTTCCCAGCTCCTGGGACCTCTGTCTGTTCCCACATTTTCTTGAACCCCCATAGTAGAAGCTCACACTGGCTCCTCTGTTAGTTTTGACAGCTGGGACTGCCTTTTCTTCCTTTCACATTTTTCTCTGAATTTTCAGTTTTGGGACGATATTTTTTCAAGCATTGCTCTGGGTGTGTAGCAGGAAGAGGCTTAGCTGCTTGGATAGAAGCAGGCACTGCGCAGCTTCTGCATCAAAGCCTCACAATTCGGGATTCAGTGAGATGTCCACGCCATATCGCTCTGCCCAGGTTCAGCTGTTGCCTCTTGCCAGCCAACAAAGTGGGTTTTTTGTTACCATTAAACTCTTTCAGGGTTTTTTTTCTGCTCTGTTTTTTTTTTTTTTTTTTTTTTTGGTTTTTCGAGACAGGGTTTCTCTGTGGTTTAGAAGCCTGTCCTGGAACTAGCTCTTGTAGACCAGG
>NC_022018.1:57821798-57826590 GCF_000317375.1 Microtus ochrogaster
AACTTTTCTCTCTTTATTAGGAAACTGAAAGAAAATTCCATAATTTTAAACTCTTCTCTCTTTGAGATTTATCGGTCATGCACACTCCCTGTTACCATGATGAAGGTGTTCTGCAAATTTTCTCTCAGGGCAGCTCTCTTGACACAGCTGAGGGTTATTTACAGCCATCTAAATGCTGAATGTAGGCTCGTAAGAGGAGACCAAAAGAGCACACACATGCTCTCAGAAGCCTCTGTGCAAAGCTGTGATGGGGCTAGCAGTCGACCTGGAACACGTGACCTCCCCCTTACGCTGTATCCCCTCCTTTTCACCTTCTCTCCTTCTTCCTCCACCCTTTTGATTTAAGGTTTTTTAAACACACTATACAATCCTTGGGTAAAGCTTTGCATGCAGTTTTGGGAGTCTGGGCGAGTCATTTTTATTTTATTTTTTTCCTGTTCTCCTTGTCAGGGACTCCCCATTTCCCTTCGCCAATGTGTTTTTTCTAGTCCAATCTTTTCATTTTCTATGGAGCATAAACTCTTTCCTGAAACATCTCCTGTTAGTAGAAGCCTGTACTCTGACCCACAGCAAAGGCCTGACCCTCTGTCCACAAGGTCTGTTTGTCCACCTCTGCCTGTGATTCAATCCGCTGCTCCAGGAGGCCAGCAGCAAACTTCTCCAGGTCGGCTGTCATAAGCTACAAGTTGCCTCATGACTGGCATTTTGGGCTTGTGCAGACTGTTCTTCCATGTGAAACTCCAGAGGAGCCATTCTTCGTGGGCCAGTCAGAAATCTAAGGAACTAGCTGCAGGCACAAGAAATAGAAATTCAGCACCAGCGGGAAACACGGTAATCAAGATTCTCAAAGCCGGTAACAAAAGGGAAGCCTTTAAATGGCTGAAGGAAAATCAGACTGGACTATAAGGAAACAAATGTGCTCTGCTGGCGTCTTCGGAGTTACAAAAGCAGAGAACCAGCCTGCTCTGCTCTGCCCGCCAAGAGTATTCTTTCAAAGTAAATGCATGCCAGGCATGTGGAAACTAAGACTTTCCCGCCAGCAGACCCGCACAGAAAACACTCAGCTAGAAGGATAACAATGCTGCTGCAAGCTCTAGTCACACCCAGGAAGACAGAGTGTGACAAATTACCACAGACAGGTTGACACACCTTTTCAATGCAGTCCATCTTTTCAATAGGAAGATAAACCCCCAATAATGCAGTTGAAAGTTGATCATATCTGGAGATTGTTATTGTTTCTATGCAAATGTGGACGCTATAAATGAAAGGTGAGAAACGGGCCTGTGCCATTGTCACTGGGATCTGCAGGAAGTGGCACAATGGCAGTTGGAAGTCCAAGCTAGTGGTGCTGCAATCCTGAGCAACCGCTGGAGTTGCAGCAATGCAGCTAGTGGTGCTGCAATCCTGAGCAACCGCTGGAGTTGCAGGAATGCAGCTAGTGGTGCTGCAATCCTGAGCAACCGCTGGAGTTGCAGCAATGCAGCTAGTGGTGCTGCAAGCTTGAACAACTGTTGGGGCAACAGGAATGCAGCTAAGGATGCTGTAAGCTTAAGCAACTACTAGAGTTGCAGGATTACAGCTAATAAGGCAACAGAGGAAAAAGAACAAAAGCACAAAATGCAGGACAAGGCACACAGGAGAAAGAGAGGAAATGGGACAGCACAAAAATAACATTTACCAAGATAAACTAATGTGGGCCATACAGCAAGTCAATAAGCTATAAAATATTCCTGTATGTCTTCTGATCACCGAAGAATTAAGTTAGAAATGGATAGAAGAATGCTGTCTTGAGAATCCTTGAATGTTTAGAAAAGAAATAAAATACTTCTGAGCAATGCCTAGATCAATGAAGAAATAAAAAAGAGAAATTAGTATTTTTAAAGGAATTATGATGAAAGCAGATTTAAAATTTTTTATTTTATATTTTTATTGTATTTTATTTTTATATAGAATTTGTAAGATGTTGCTAAGGAGTTTTGATTTAGTGCTATGTAAGCCACCACCCTGGAAAACAGGAAAAGCAGAGCAAAACGTGGATACAAAATAAAGTTCAGACAGAAAACATTGACATCGAAAACAATGAGAAAATAAAAAAGAAAGATTATATTTTGAGAATATCTGTAATATAAAATTTGCATCCAGACTTACTGAGAAGATAAAAAGGAAGAATTATCAAATATCAGTCCATTGTGCCATCACAACAGGCCCCACAGCTGTCAAAAAGATAGCACCGGAGGGTTTTGTTTGTTTGTTTGTTTTTGATTTATTGAGACAGGGATTGTGTAACCCTGTTCTCCTGGAACTCTGTAGATCAGGCTGGCCCAAACTCAAGATCCATTGAACTGCCTCAATCTCCTGAGTGCCGGGACTATCATCTATAAATCTGAGGAATAAGGTGGAGTCGGCAGATGTAAAACACCAGCATTCAAGGTACAGATGCTCCACTCACCCAAGATACTTACTGAGCTGGTTTTTGTTACTGTTTGGTCGTTTTCCTTTTCTTTTCTTCCTTTTCTCTTTTGGATCTGGGATCTCATGGTGTCACTCAGGTTGACATCAAACTAGTGATCTTCCCACCTCAGCCTCGTGGACTGGTATTGCAGGTGTCCAGCCCTGCTCAACCCAACGGTGAGTTCTCAGTGAAGAGTTTTCCTATGTCGTCCGTGCTCAGTGACTCTCTGGTGGAATCTAGCAAACAATTGAAGAGGATTTTACCAGTTTTACATAAATTAATTCCTGGAGCTGAGGAAGCAGCCACACTTTCTTATGAGCTGTGTGAGGCCAGTGTTAAGTCAAGAGCAAAACCAGAGGTTTTATGGCAGATTACAAGGTCATTATGGTAGAGAAAGATCCATGCTGACGTCCCTCGTGAAGATGTATGCAGTTGAAACAAAAATTAATCAGCTTATACTAACACTATATAGAGGGAAAGTGATAGGTTGTGGGCAAGGTCTTCATCCTAAAAAGTGAATTTAGTATCAAAAGTCCATATGCAAACTGGTGGGATGCTCAGTGATTGACAGGCTTGCTGCCCTAGCTGAGGATCTGAGTTCAGTTTCTGTCACTCATGACAGGCTGCTCACAGCTGTCTGTGATGCCAGCTCCAGGAGATCCAGTCCCTTTTATGGCCTTCTCAGGTACTTCATGCCCTTAACCCATGCAGACAGACAAACACACATATGCACACAATTAAGAAATAAAATCTAAAAAAGTCAAACCAATGCCATAAATCATAACAAAGTAAACCTGAAAACTTAAAAAAAATCAACTCAATGTATAGGAAAAATATATGAAATCAATTCAAAACATATTCCTGATTAAAAAATAAACTTTTTTTCAGGGTAGAAACAGGGCAGAGCTTCCTCACATAAAGTGGTGTCCACAAAAAGCTGACGCTCACACCAGAGGGCAAGAGAGTGAAAGGGTGCAGCCATGGTGTCTGTCGCACCTTCCAACTATGCAAAATACACTTACCTTTTTTACAGAGAATATTATCGTTGCAGAAAATCCGATGGCATATTCCTTAGGACTTTAAGACTCCTACTAAATTTCTACAGTCAATATAATGTGAAATCAGCATAGAAACATGCAGGAAGGAAACTAGAACAGAACAAGAAATTGACAGACGCCCGTGTGTGTGTGTGTGTGTGTGTGTGTGTGTGTGTGTGTGTAGTGGTGAACTCTGACTCAAACGTCAAGGCAATACAGTGGAGACATAGTCATCTTTTCAACAAATGGTACTAACTCCCGAAACTCAGATCGTCTGTCACATAGATGAGAAGTAAAGCAGACCACAGACTGTGAACCAGGTGACGGTTCACAGGGTGTCATCTTGTTTTGCATAAATTGCCATTTATGTGTTTAAATAAGTTTAAATGAAATTGCTAGAGTTTGAGGAATCTGCCCATGTTTTGCATAAATTGCCATTAAACTAAGCTCTGAACATATCTTTGATCCAAACATGTTTTCCCTATTACCTAATATTTTGATATCTTTTGACTCTAGCAAAGATCTCTTAGGAAAAAAGAAAGAAAAGGGAATTGAAAAAAAGTAGGAGAGAGAAGGTAGGGGAGAAGGATGCAGGATAGCCGCTTTAAGTTTGGAGAATTTTCTCTGCAAGAAGGCCTGGGGAATTTCCCATGGGACATCATGATTTCCCTGACCAGTGCAGAGTGAACTGACACTCTGCTTGGCACCCCTGAGGCTGTGAGCATTTTTTTTCAACAAACTATAGTATTCTAGAATGTGAGCAAGTGAATGGAAGCTTTAGCTTAAAACATGAAAGCAAACCATTAAACATCACAAATTGAAATTAATAACTAACATTTATCTCAAATGCGGGTACTCTCTCAGTGCCTTCCACAGGCCACTCCATTCATCCCGTGGGTTGCTAAGCACAGTTCCTGACACCATCACTGTTCTTAAAAAACATGAACAAAGTGAAGCTCCTGTCAAGTTACTGTCCCAAAGTCTTGTCACAAGCTGGTGGAGACACCAGGAATAAAACTTGGCCCAACCCCAGAACATGCTTCTGTTGTGAATGCCCTGCAGTGTGTCGAGTCTTGTGGGAACAGCGCCTGCTATGAAACTGTACTAGCCGACTCTGACTCTAGCTCCCGCCTCTGCCAGTCAGAGTCTAGTGCTCATCCCAAACCCTAATAATCTTCAGAGGAATCTCCACAAACCTGAGAAGACACTACAGGCTCCCCAGGGGAGACCTGTGACAGAAGCTTCGTTACTCAGGGTCACCCCTTCTCACCAAGGTAACTCTTCTTCTTCTTTTTAATTAATT
>NC_022018.1:57827660-57840944 GCF_000317375.1 Microtus ochrogaster
TCACACTTGTGTTTTGCTTTGGGCTCATTAAAGATTTACTTTTATTATTTTGGTTTATGTGTATATATCTGTACATCTGTTGAGTGCCAGCAGGGGCCAGAGAGGGCATGGGATCCCCCTGGAGAGTCCCCTGCGGTGGGTGCTGGGGTGTGAACTCCCATCCTCTGCAAGAACAGCGAGCACTTTTTTTATTTTCTGCTCCTCCCAATTCCTCCCCACCTGTCTTCCCTGATGGATCCACTCTCTTTCTGTCTGTCATTAGAAAAAGACATACTTCTAAGAGATAAAAACCAAAAATGATAAAATAAAATCTAAGATGAAACAAAAACACTGAGGCTGGGCAAGGCTACCCAACAGAAGGAAAAGAGCCCCAAAGAGCAGGCACAGAATCAGAGACGCACGCATTCATGCCCCCAGGAGTCCCACAAGAAACACTAAGCTGAAAGCTTGTATATACACAAAGGATCTAGGCAGACCTGGGCAGGCCTTTGCTTGCTGTTTCAGCCTCTCTGAGTTCAGAGGAACTTTGCTGGGTTGATTCAGAGGGCCTTGTCCTCTGGTCTCCTCCATCCCCTCTGACTCTTTTACTCAGCCTCATCTTCCCTGGGGTTTCCTGAGCTCTGAGAGGAGGGATTTGATGGAGACCTCCTATTTAGAGCCATGTATTCCAAGAACTCTGGGTATATTGTTTGGCTGTGGGTTCTGCATCTGTTCCCATCTTGTGCAGGAGGGAACTTCTCTGTTCATGGTTGGATAAGGTACCGATATGAGTATAGCAAAATATCATTAGGAGCCATTTTACTGATGCCTTTAAAAATGATCAGTAGTGTTTGTTTTTCCCCTAGGTCTCTGGGATAGAGAGTTAGTCTCTGGGTCTTAGCCACCCACGCAGTGTCAGGTATGGGTTCCATCTCACAGCCTTTAGTCAGATCAGACATTGGTTGGTGTTTATGATTTTTTTGGCAGCCTATAGAATACCTTCCCTCACCAAAGAGACTAGAACATAGAGGGGAAGGCCCCATGTAGGTTCCAGCTCGACTTCTCCATGTTCAGTGAGCTCTGTGGATGTTGTCCTCAGCAAAGGGACCCCACTGTCAGTTTGTGGAGAGCCATTGTCTTAGTAACAACCTGGGTGGTTTAGGGATTTCCATGAACCCGTTGGCCAACAAGTCAACTGAATGGAACCCAGTCTCAGTTCTGGGGGCCTCATTTGGTGACAAGAGATGCCACCTGGGTTCCATATCCCCCATTATTAGGGGACCACATTAGGATTGCCTTCATTTATTTTAGTGAGTTCTCACCATACTAGGTTTTTAGGTTATCCTTCAAATGCCCCTCGATTCCAGCTGTCTTTCCCCAAATTCCTTTCCTCCCCTTATTTCCCCTCCCCCTCCCCACCTGATCATCCCATTCCTGTCCCCATCTGCCCCTAGTCCACCCATAAAATCTATTTTATTCCTTTCCATTCCAGGGGATCCATATGCATGCCCCCCTTGGCCTTTTCTGTAAACCTTAATCTCTCTGGGTTTATAGATTGCAGGTTGCCAATCGTTTATTTAATGGCTAATATCCACATATAAGTGAATAATACACATTTGTCTTTCTGCTTTTATGTTGAGGTCGTTGGTCCATTTGGACTTCCGTTCTGTGCAGGGTGGTAATTATGGATGCATTTGCGTTCTTCTACACACAGACTTCCAGTCTGACCAACACCAGTTGTTGAAGATGCTGTCTTTTATCCAGTGTGTATTTCTGGATTCGTTACAGAAAACTGCTTGGTGTGTGGATTTATGTTTGTGTCTTCAGTTGGATTCTATTTATCAGTGTATCCGGTTTTATGCCAATACCATGTGTATATATTATTTCTAGTTCTGAGATACCACTTGAAGTCAGGAATGGTGAGATCTCCAGAAGTTCTTTTATTGTTTAGGATTGTTTTAACTTTCCTGGGATTTTTGTTTTTCCATACGAAGTTGAGAATTGTCTTTTCAAGGCCTGTGGAGAATTGTGTTAGAATTTTGATGGCAATTGTATTAAATCTGTAGATTGCCTTTGGTAAGATGGCCATTTTTTTTGCCATGTTAATCCTACCAATCTGTGAGCATGAGAGAATTTCCCATCTTCTGATATCTTCCTCAATTTCTCTCTTCAAAGACATGAAGTTTTCTTTTTCATCATACAAGTCTTTCACGTGTTTGGTTAGTTAACCCAAGATATTTTTGTATTATTTGAGTGTTTTCCTGATTTCTTTCTCAGTCCGTTTGTCATTTGTATATAGGAAGGTTACTGATTTTTGTGAGTTAATTTTATGAGCTGTTTTGCTGGAAGTGTTATCAGTTGTAGGATTTTCCTGGTGGAATTTTTAGGGTCATGTATGCATACTATCACATGAGCTGCAAATAATAATACTTAGACTTTCTCCTTCCCAATTTTATTCCGCTGATCTTATTCAGTTGTCTTATTGCTCTGGAATAGAAATAGAGAGAGTGGAAATTTTGCTCCTGATTTTAGTGGAATTGCTTTGAATTTACTTTCATTTAAACCTGCTGTTGGCTAGAGGCCCGCTGTAAACTGCCTAAGTGAGGTGTGTCCCTTGTATCCTCCATCTCTCCAGGACTTTTATCCTGAAGGTGGTGGATTTTCTCAAATGCTTTTCTGTATCTAATGAGATAATAATTCTTTTCTTTCAGTTGTTTATATGGTAGATTATATTGATTGACTTTCACATTTTGAACCATCCCTGAATCTCTGGGATAAAACCTGCTTGATCATGGTGGATGATCTTTGTGAAATGTTTTTGGATTGGATTCTGTTTTCAAGTGTTTTAGTGTAACTTTTTGCATCTATGTTTGTAAGATGTGGTGGTTTGAATAGGTATGGCTCCATAGACTCATGTGTTTGCATGCTTGGCCCATAATTAGTGACAGTATCAGAAGGTGTGGCCTTGTTAAAGTAGGTGTGACCTTGCTGGAGGAAGTATGTCGCTGTGGGGGCGGGCTTTGAGATCTCCTGTGCTCAGGCTGTGTTCAGTGTGGCACATAGTCTCCTTTTGCTGCCTACAGCTCAAGATGTAGAACTCTCATCTTCTCCAGCACCATGTCTGCCTGCATAGCATCAGGTCCTGCCATTATGATAATGTCCTAAACCTCTGAACTGTAAGTGAACCCCAATTAAACATTTTCCTTTATAAGAGTTGCCATGGTCATGATGTCTCTTCACAGCAATAGAAATCCTAACGAAGACATAAGAGAAATTTGTATGTAATTTTCTTTCTTTGCTGGGTCTTTATGTGGTTTGGGTATTAGGGTAACTGTAGCCTCATAAAATGAATTGGGCAATGCTCCTTCTGTTTCTATTTTATGTAATAATTTGAGGAATATTGGTCTTAACTCTTCTTTGAAAGTCTGGAAGAATTCTGTGTTAATGCCATCTGGCCTAGAGCTTCTTTTTGACCTTTGATGTCAGCTTCTATTTCACTAGGGACTATAGATATATTTAAATAGCTTATCTGATCTTGATTTAACTTTGGTAAATAGTACCTATAGAGAAAATGATCCATTTATTTTAGATTTTTCCAATTAGTTGGAATATAGGTTTATAAAAGTATGTTCTTATGATTCTCTGGGTTTTTGTGGTATCTGTTGTTAGGGTTCCCTTTTAGTTTCTGATTTTGTTAATTTGAACATTCTCTCTTTACCTTTAATTTGCATAAAGGTTTTCTATCTTGTTGGTTTTCTCAAAGAACTAACTCTTTGTTTCATTGATTCTTTATATTGTTCTCTTTGTTTCTATTTTATTGATTTCATCCCTGAGTTGATTATTTCTTGCTGTCCACTCCTCTTGGGTGTGATTACTTCTTTTTGTTTTAGAGCACTTAGATATGTGTTAAGTGGCTAGTATGAGATCTCTCCAGGTTTTTTTATGTAGGCACATAGTTCCATGAACTTGCCTCTTAGAACTGCTTTTTTTTTGTGTGTCCCATAAGTTTGGGTATGCTGTATACTCATTTTCATTGAATTCTAGAAAGTCTTTAATTTCTTTATTTCTGTTTTGATCGATGTTTCATTCAGTAGAGAGCTGTTTAGTTTTCATGAGTTTTTAAGCTTCCTGTTGTTGAAATTCACCTTTGGTTTGTGGTGGTCTGATAGGATACATGGAGTTATTACCATTTTATTGTGTCTGTTGAGACCTGTTTTGTGACTGAGTATGCGGTCAGTTTTGGAGAACATTCCATGAGGTGCAGAGAAGAAGGTATATTTTTCATGTGTTTGCGTGAAATGTTCTGTAAATATCTGTTAGGCCCATTTAATTTATACAGTCTGTTAGCTTCAGCATTTAGTTCCCTGTTTAGTTTTGTCTGGATGTTGGTGAGACTGGGGTATTGAAGTCTTCCACTATCAGTGTGTGAGTATCAATATGTAATTTAAGCTATAGTTGTGTTTCTTTAACAAATACGGGTGCCCTTATGTTTGGCACATAGATGTTAAGAACTGAAATGTCATCTTGGTAGGTTTTTTCCTTTGATAAGTATGTAGTATCCTCTTTTGATTAGTTTTGGCTTGAATTCTAATTTTTAGCCGTTAAAATGGCTACACCAGCTTATTTCTTAGAACTGTTTGCTTGGAATATCCTTTTCCAGCCCTTTACCTGTCTATTCTTGATGTTGAGATGTGTCTCTTGGATGCAGCAGAAAGATGGATTCTGTTTTTGCACCCATTCTGTTAGTCTGTGTCTCTTTATTGGGGAATTGAGGCCATTGATACTGAGAGATATCAATGATCAATGATTGTTGAATCCTGTTTTTGTTGTTGTTGGTGGTGGGGGTGGTGTATGTGTTTCCCTTCATTTGATTTTTATTGGTCTAAGATTATCTCTTGTGTTTTCATGGGTGTAGTTAACCTCCGTGAGTTGGAGTTTTCCTTCTAGCTCCTTTTATAAGACTGGATTTATAGATATATATTACTTAAGTTTGGCTTTTTAATGGAATATCTTATTTTTTAATCTATGCTAATTGAGAATATTGCTGGGTATAGTAGTCTGGGCTGACTTCTGTGGTCTTAGAGTCTACAGAACATCTCTCCAGACCCTTCTGACTTTTAGAGTCTTCATTGAGAAGTTAAGTGTAATTTTAATAAATCTAACTTTACATGTTACTTGGCCTTTTTTTCCTTGCAGCTCTTAATATTCTTTACTTGTGGTGTATATTTAATGTTTTAATTATTATATGGTGTGTGAACTTTCTTTTCTGGTCCAATCTGCTTGGTGTTCTGTATGTTTCTTGTTCATATATAGGCATCTTTTTCTTTAGGTTAAGAAACTTTTCTTCTATTATTTCGTTAAAAATATTTCCTGGGTCTTTGATCTGGTATTCATCTCCTTCTTCTGTTTCTATTATTCTTAGTTTTGGTCTTTTCATAGTGTCCCAGATTCCCTAGATGTTTTGTGTCAGAAGTTTTTTAAATTTAACATTTTCTTTTACCAATGTATTCCTTTCTTTTCTGGTGTCTTCAGTGCCTGAGATTCTTCCTTCCATCTTTCATATTCTATTAGTAAAGCTTTCCTGTGTAGTTCCTGTTTGAATTCCTAACCTTTTTATTTCCAAAAGTTCCTCATTTGGGGTTTTCTTTATTGATTCTATTTCTATTTCCAAGTCTTGAATGGGTTTATTCATTTTCTTGTACTGATTGATTGAGTTTTCCTGGACTTCTTTAAGGGATTTATTAACTTCCACTTTTGGGACCTCTATCATATACACACAGGTGGTTTAAGATCTTTTTCTTGTGCTTCAGCTATGTTGGAATATTTAGGACTTGCTGGTAGGATAGATGGGCTTGTGGAGACACCCTGCTCTGACTGTTATTGTGTTTTTATGCTGGTGTCTAGGCGTCTGGGATTGGGAAGATTATAGGTCTAGCTTCTGATTACTGGGTTTATCTTTGTTGGGCAGGTGTTTTGTTCCATGATTTCTATTTCCTGTCTGGAGACTGTGGTGGCTGTGTGTTGCCTTGTTGGCTATTTATTTTGGACCTGATAGTTGTGGTCACTGGGGTTACAGGTATGATGTGTTTCTGGGTATTTGGAGTTGACTCTTAGGAATGCGGATAGGCTAGGTTCTGAAAGGTTTACAGGAAAGAGAAGAGCAAAACATTTAACCATGATCTGCTTATATCATCTCCTTTGAATGGGGGGAGATCATCAAGAGAGGTCACCCGAGAAAATCTGCTATGGCTGTGGGGATGAGCCTGGGGGATTGGATCCAGAGGAACAGGAGGAGAGGGGGAGATCTACAGACAGACTGCCTGCTTCACTGGTTAGCAGGGAGTGTGCCTGCTAGGGGTGCAGGCCTGGATAAAGCAACAGGTGGGAAAGGGAGGATAGGCAGGGAAGGTCTGTGGGATCCACAGGAGATGTGGGCAGAGGGTGAAGGAGGCTGAGGCATGTGTTCTGTTGCAGAGATACAAATGAGACTGCAGTACTGGGTCTAGGGGGACAGAGCAGCATAGACTTTTAACTGCTAGGTCATCTCTTTAGTCCCAAGGTCTACACATTTAAAAACAGACAGATTCAATATTCTTTGCATTAATTCAGATAGATTTTACATTTTCATTTATAACATTTATTCATAATGATGTAATCTACATGGCTCATTTGTTGAACATAAGTATTTAAAGTTGAACATTATGATAACTCTTCCATATGCACAATCGCTTCAAGGTCCAATGAAATTAGAAGCAAAACTTGGTGATAATTGTGGCAGTGGCATGTGGAATGCTTTGTGACATGGTACGGAATGGATAGGAAGAGCTCACTGGCTGTAATGAAGGAGTGAGTCCTGTGACTGAAGTATCAGAAGAGAATCCAGGGAGGTTTGGAACTAGGTTGGGTCTTACAGGTGAGGAAGGATTTACTAGTGAGAGATGCAGGGGGCCTCCTGGACCAGCTGCATCCTTTGTGCCCATGAACATGTTTGGTCCTGATGTGGGGAGGGTCCTCCTGGACCAGCTGCTTTCTCTGTGCTCTGAGGACATTTGGGCCTGATGTGAGTAGGCTCCTGGCCTTTTGTGTTCTTTTGAGGATGCCTTCCTTGAAGACCCTGAGCCTTTTCAGACCGTGATCTAGGACTTACTCATCTTGGTCCTCTGTCCTCTCTGTACTGTAGCAGGGGTCAGTAAATGTTTGATGCCTAGGGCCCCAGATGAGGGAGAAGGCTTGAGAACGTGGGATAAGAGTTTATTTCTTTCAAAGTTCAAACAGATCTTGAAGTCAGACCCTGTCCTAGGTTCCCAAGACTGGGCATCCCTGGGGCCTCAGTGTCTTATCTCCAGGGCTCAGAAAGAGGCTTTGCTTTGTGCTGGAAGAACTAGGAGAAAGAGTGACCCAAAGGAAGGAGTCATTTGCTCAGACCCCCCCCCACACCTAGGCAAGGTGTTTTTATCAATGCCCTTTGTGGCGTGTTTCTTCATTATTCTCCCAGGACTATCCAAAGGTACCACGTCCCTGGTCTCTATCACCTGGTGTGCATCTCCAGGTGAACAACCTGCACACTAGGTGCAGACACTGGGCTGGTGCTGCAGTACCCAGCTCCTCCACCCCCGCCAAGGCTGAGAGCTGAAAGCTCTCGAGCAGCAAGGAAGATGTTAGGATAATCTCACATAATTGGTTTCACTACAGTACAGGAGCTGTGGCACGGCACGGCTTGATGACTTGTCAGCGAGTTATGCTGATTACTGGTGCTCTGGAGGTCCAAAAGAGGAAGGCAGACAGTGCTAGGGGAAGATCCGCAGAAGATGTGGGACCTGAAGAGGGGCTGGGAGCATGGGCCATGTTAAACCCCCTGAAAGGAGGCCAGAGGATGCACAGACAGATGGAGGAAGAGCACACTCTAGAGTTAGCAGCCCACAGGGAAAGTGTTGTGATGGGGAAGGGGATTTTCCTCGTGAAGGGTTTGAAGTTCAGATGTCATTAACATCAGGGATAGCAGAGCAATGGCACCAAACATTTATTGAACACAGAATCCTAGTGAGCACCGAGCTAAGCACACGATGACTGTAACCTCAGTTAATCCTACAAAGCCCCGTGATGTGCTTAGAGCACTTGTGGCCTCTATGGTGCCTTCAGAGAATGAACAAATGGCACCCCAGAGAAAACATTACCTCATGGGAACACAACTTGGGGTGACTGAGAGCAGTGTCCAATGCCCAGCTGCACCTGGCAGTGAAAGTCATCATAACATTTACCAGGCATAAGCTGTGGTGCAGGTCCTGCACTGGTGCTTCATGCATGCATTGGCTTTCTTCTTCTTAGTTTTTCATTTTGTGTGTATCAGTGTTATGCCTGCATGTATGTCTGTATATCATGTGTGTACAGTATTAATGAAGTCCAAAAGAGAACTGGAGCTAGGGAGGTTGTGAGCTGCCGTCTGGGGACTGGGAATCAGACCTAGGTCCCCTGGAGGAACATCCTGTGCTCTTACCCTCTGCGCTATCTCTCCAGCCCCTGCATCAGCTTTCACAATCCTCCTAGATGGAAAACTCTCTCTCCATTCCCCCGCTTCCTACATCTTCACCTTTCTGGGAATGATGGGAAAGCGAGTTAGAGATAAATCATGGAGGACTTTGAATGCCAGGTATGGGAACCACACTTTATTCTGTAGGTCTGAGACTTCTACCCTGGTTACTCAATGAATTTCTAACAGAGCCCTGGAGTTGCCCAGGTCTCTCATAGCCAGACCTTCCAAGCTCAGGCCAAAGCAAACACCCTTGCACACCTGTTCCAGCCCAGTACATGCTCACACCCTGCATGTTGCTCCTTCTGAGTGTCACCCCCACCCCGTTTCCTGCTTCCTCAGCAGTTCCCATCACTATCTTCTCTGACCCCTGCCCCAAGCTTGGGGCAGCAAGCCCTCTGGACTGGCCACACGAGTTCCCCATGACTGATGAAGTTTACTTGTTTGGTTCCCAGCACCCTTAAGCACACATCTTTGTACTCAGCACAGACGTGAACATTTCAGCCCACTGATTCAGCCCAACATGCTTAACCTCCCTGGATTCTGGCATTTTTTTAATCTCCACCTTATTGTATTTTCTCCTGGATAGAGCCTTCGACACTGGCCACCCTCACTGAGTCTCACATGATCCTGTGATGGCTGCTGTCAATGTCACCTGCCCCTGAGATGGCCAGTCCCCCTGGGTCTTACCTGCTACTGAGCTATCATTCTTGGCTTGCAGACTATCTGATGCCATGGAGCTCAATCCAATGGCAGGGTGATTCTTTTGTTCCCTTGCTTGAACCATTGTTGAGCATCAGTTGAATGCCACTGGTTCAGACATGTTAATTCAGCACATCTAAGCTGGCTGCACTAAGTCACCTGCCCAAGAAGGGCCTCCGCACTTCCTGCTTCTAGATGGCATATAGCTGTGGTCGGTCCATACCTGCATGCTTGGGATCGTAGTGCTGAAACACCTCGGCTTGATGGTCATAGCCCTGCCTGTGCCCTTCTGGTGCCCCTGCCATGTAGCCTGCCTTGCTTGTCCCTGTATCTGGCGACTTGAGAGTTAATGGTTAATGTTCAGTACGGCAGGAGGCTTCAGGTCTTGCTTCAGCTGTGCTGCAGGGATTCTGCAGCTCTGTTTGTCTAGCCCAGGTCGACACAGGTTGTTCAGTGTTGTGAGTCATGCTGTTGTTTCTAGCCCAGGGAAAGCCCAGCCTCCCTTCTAATACCAGGCTCATTAATACAGTGGGAGTGTTTTCATCAGCGGGGAAAGCTTCCAGCTCCGGGGAAATGAGGAGCCATCATTCATAGGTGCTCACTCTACCCAGTGCTCAGAAGCATTTTGTCTCACACAAAAGCCTTTGTCATGTCTCTAATGATATTCCACCCATTTTGTTCTTGAGAAAAGGAAGGTCTCTTTAGAGGCTGAGAACTTGTCAAGGGCTGACAGGTAGAAAAGCTGGAATTTAAGCCCAGGGTTGTCTGGCTATCCACATCTGCATTGGTCCCTAACAGCCATCCTTGCTTCAGCCAGCCCTGCATCTTCAAGCTCAGGAGTCCCTAGCCCTGCTCTCTGCTCAGCTGGTACCTTGAACACACTGCCTCCAGATTGCTTCTCAGGAGGGTCTTGAAGGACGAGTCTGTCTGCTCTTCTGTGAATGACAATTACATCCACTTGTAGCTAGCATTTGGGGAGCTCACCTAAAACAGTACCCCATGAATTACTCCTCCTGTTTACTGCCCCCCAATGCTTTGTAATGAGCCTTCCTGCTCCACCCATCCAGGGGTGGGTTTTACTTGCGCATGGATGGTCCAGTCCACCCCGTGGCTTGTGCTGTCCAGGAGGAAGCAGTTGAAGTATATTCTGAAACCTTCCAGCTTAGGCCATAGAGGGCTTCTGAGCTGGCTCTCAAAACCTAGTCCCTATGAGGAAGTGTAGGCACTATACTCAAGGAGGCTGCCTGGAGAACAGGCACAAACTCACAGCTAGCATTAGCTCCAGACAGGTAACTAGAGCCACTTGGGTCTTCCCTTGCTGGTTTAGTGATCTCTGCCATCCACACTCAACCCTAGTAATCCCCAGAGTCAGGACAAAGCCAGAGTTCTGGGGCGATAGACACTGCAGTATATAAATTACCAAGAGTCAGCGCCTGGGATCAGAAGATGGGTCTGTGGGCAGAGTGTTTGCCACGGAGGCATGAAGACCTGAGTCCAGACCTCAGCATCTGTCAGTGATGGTCAGGTGTGGCAGTCTGCCTCTGCCCCTGCTTCCAGAACTCCCCCAGTGGCAAGCTGGCTAGCTAGGCTGCCTGAGCCAGTGGTTCGAGTGAGAGACCTTGCAGGCCTCAGTATATAAAGAGTGACTGAGGGGGACATCTGACATCACCCTGGCTTCCACACACATGTAAACTTTTATGCACACCCACTTCAACACATATACATATGCAAGCACACACACACATACACACAGAGAAGGGATAAAAGCTGAGGCCTGCAAAATCATTTATAATTGCTAATTGCTCTTCTCGATCATATATTAAGATCAACCCTGAGCCTGGCATGGTAGTGCACTTCTTTAGTCCCAGCTCTGGGAAGGCAGAGACAGGCAGATCTCTGTGAGTTTGAGGACAGCCTGGTCTACATAGAGAATTCCAAGCCAGACCCTGTCTCAAAATAAAAGAGAACAACCCTGCTTCTTGTCTTTCAGATTGAGGGTAAAACAATTTGTTAACGCAGGAAAACTTTAAAAGCTCAAAGGGAATAAAAAAAGCCTCAGCTGAGGACTTTATTGTCAGAACCAAACATCCCCAAAGTAAACAGCAAGGTCACAGGTCACCTGCAAAAGAGCTCCGCAGACGATCTTCATCCAGATGCTTCTTTGAAAGCGCTATGATTTTCCACTCTCTTGATTTCGTCTGGAAACACATTTTCGGAGAAACACAGAGGTGTGCCCCGAGCAAATGCTGTAAGACTGGTGTGTGGACGCTAAGTGCTGCCTTACGCTTGCTCACACTCTCCTTGCTTCTGCAGGCTTCTGGAAGCCTCCTCCTGGGTTATGTGTCAGTGGATGGGCACAGTGCACACACCATAGACCTTTACTTCTTTCCTTAAATTCAGCAAACAAGTTTCTACTACAACATTCAGAGAGACAATCAATCAGGATAAATTAGATTTTCTCAGTCTTTGACCATTACCAAATAGTGACTGTCTGCATTCTCAGAGCCACTAAATAGTTCTACTTAGTTTCCTACCCAAGTCTCTAGAATATAGTTGCCCCAGTACACTCTGCTTGGGAGACTCTGTGTATTTGCTGAATGAAAGAAGGATGGATGGAAGGAAGGACGGATGGGACAAAGGAAGGAAGGAAGGAAGGAAGGAAGGAAGGAAGGAAGGAAGGAAGGAAGGAGATTTTTATCTTTAGCTTTGCAGCTAATCCCATGAGGTACTCAGTTGCCTTGCTGTTCATGACCTCAGGGGTGCAGGGAAAAGCAGCAAGCAGGAGTTATATGATCAGGGGAGAGAGAATTCTGAGTGCACTCGGAGCTCAGGATCCCAGAAGACTTTGTTCTGAGTATGCTTCCTCCATTTATCTCGGGGCTCAGAGAAGTACAGCCTGACAGTATAAAACTTGTGGGAGACCCACCAGGGAAGACTGCTCAGACGTGGGATTAAGCCAATAGAAAGTCGTCTGGTGACTACACTGGGTGTTCAGAATTCCAGCATAGCCCCGAGCTTTTCTCAGGGTGAGCTTTTAAGCACAAAAACCATGTCCTGGGTGTATTATAGTTGATAAAAACCCAAAGACAGAAAAGCAAGACAGCCAGTCACTGGCTCTTCCCTCTACCTCAGCCTGAAAGGCTACTGGGGTTAGAGGTGTGTGCCACCACTGCCTGGTCAGTAAGGCTGATCAGTGTGGCTGTTTTACTCTCTGAACTTCAGGCAAACTTTATTTATTAAAATACAAGTGAAATATCACTATACTTGGGTTGTCATACTTCAGTTAACAAGAGCAGTTAACAGAAGTAGAACTACAGAAGCCAAAAAGCAAGGTTAGTACGTTTAGAGACTTTCCCAGAACTATGGGCTTTGATGGATGAGGCCTTTGTTTTTGTTTTGGCAGGTGGTGTTGTCTACATGCTGAGTTTTATGGCCTGAATGGCACTTCCATCATGGAGTCAGTTGGTCTGGGGCCTGCTGCAGTGTGTGTAGGAGGAGGCCAGCAGGTGAGTGGAAGCTATCCTTACCAGGAGCTTTGGGGTGACCTGGGTTAGACCCCAGCTTTACACCTTATTATTCTGGGGTTAGGTAGCCTGGATTAGACACCAACTTTACAGCTTATTACTCTGGAGTTAGGTAGTCTTTACAGTTATTATCCTGGGTGAGTTGCTAAGCCTCTCACGGCCTGGTTTCCTTATGTGTAAGAGGTCAGGTAGTGAGGTAGATGATAAAGATGGAAAACTTCCAAGATGTCAGGGTTCTTCCCCACCCTGCTGACCTGAGAAGTCTGGCAGCTTCAAACAAAAGTCAGTCAGGGTTTTTCTCTCACTAATAGGACCCCTCCCTCACATGCAGCCCTGTGAGTTCACGACTGGAGCTGGACATGATTACAGGACAGTTGTGGGTTCCTGTCCTTGTCAAAACAGACCAACTCTAGATTAGGGCAGAAGACACCTCAGAGGTCCTCAAAAGCCTCTTTCCACCTCCCAAAGATAAATAGGACTGAGCTTTGCAGGAGAGTGTGCCTACGAAAGTGTGTGTGTGGTGTGTGCATGTGTGTGAGTGTGTGTGTGGTG
>NC_022018.1:57841134-57868508 GCF_000317375.1 Microtus ochrogaster
TATGTGTTGTGTGCATGCGAGTGCATGCGTTTCTTTATCCTTAGTAAAGCCTTTCTTCACCAGCTGATTCTGTCTGCTGTGTGAGAGAATTTCTCCACTGCTGACTGTTACAGTCAAAATTTTTCTTTCCTGCCTTTTAATTCTTTAGTAGACAGAAAAGGAATTCATAAGGACTCTGATGGTGACAGCAGTGCCTACCGCACCGGGGTTGACTGGGGACTAAAGGGCCTGACTACCCAGGGCTGAGCTAGTTCATGGAGGACACATAGCTACATAGCTGTCAGTCTCATTGTTCCTACAAGAGCGACAGCCATCAGCCTGGCAGTCAGGTTGCCTTCTGTTCTTTCACAAGGACACGCTATTTCAGTGTGGAAAATTCTTTTACAGGTAACAACTGGCTTAGTCCTCATAGCAACCATGGGGTTGGTCAGTATAGGAAGATGGTTTCTGGTCACTCCATAACTTAGCAAGGGAGAAGAGAGTGACAGGCCTGGGCTTGAAAAGTCCGGCAGACATTCCTAGCACCAAATTGCCTCTCCCCAGTGTCCATGTGTACAAGACCAGACAGCAGCAACTTTGGGAGGAGAGGGAGTAGTCACTACATGGGTTTTCACAAGCCTGGCAGTCTCCGAGCTACAGCACGCTCTAGGAACCAAGTGCCCGTGGTCCGCCCATGGTCTGCCCGTGGTCCACCTCGCTGTGGTTTCCCTTTCAAGTGCGTAGCTGGGACTGGGGGTGTGGCTTAGTGGGAAAGGAGAACCGAGCCTGTGGAACCCTGGCTAAAGAGGCCGTGTGGAAGCTAAACAGGGAGTCCTGTCAGTAAATACTGACACACAAAGGAGGCTACCTTCTGGCATACAGATTCCCTTTTGCTATAAACTTTCATACCTCGTTGTACTTCAGTTCCGTTGATTGAAAGCCGAATTATGGGCCTCGGGAAAACACGATATGAGGTTTCCGGGAGCATCCCTGAAATTATGAGCACCTCCTCTCCACATTAACCGCTAGGAACTTAGCTCAGTGTGGGCGCTGATCATACAGAAAATGAAATGAAACGATAAACATGTTCCCGGGTCCTCTGCTGGCAGATCTGACGCGGCCGTGTCTAAGACGTCAGGCGGGACACTTAGCTCCTGTAACTTCCGGTCCTGGCCCTAACTCCACCGGAAATGGTGAGAGTTTGTGCGGGGGGCCGTCGTGCTAGGGGGACTCCCCCATCTCACTGTGGGAGAAGCGGCCCCAGAGGAGAGGAATCCTGGTCCCTGGAAGATCCCATTCTCTCTAAAGGTGGGAAGCGAGCAGACAGCACGTGCAAAGCAGCATTCTCCACAGTGTCTGAGGTACGGGGACTTCTTCAGTGTCTTGACCGCCTTCGAAACTTCAGGGAGCTTGGTTCTTCTCCTTGCGCCATTCAGCTGTGTTCCCTTTACCATTCAGTTACATTGTTAATTCTTTAAAATTCCAAATGAGCAGAAATCAATCATGCTTCATATATTTATCTCACTAACCTCTGCTGAATGCACAGGCAGCGTTAATGAAGTAAATGAGATAATTGGCTTCCGAGAATGCACACTGCCGAGAACCAGACAAGTTAGACAGAGGGATGCTCTTGCCATGCATTTAACTGCTCTGACTTCTTGCCTCCTTTTTCTTTAAAACACACACACACACACACACACACACACACACACACACTCCCTGTGTAAATTAGACCTGCAGGCATTCTCTGCCTCAGGGAAAGGTTGCTGCAGCCTGGCTCAGGATGGTGTGAGTCTTGACTTCTGAGTTTCAGAACAAGTTTGAAAACGCAAAACAAAAGTTTGGAAGTAAGATACTGGATTTTGAGAGCTTAGGACTTTGCATTCCAAAAGCCTTTGCTTTGCAAGACACAGAACCTAGAGAGTACAAAATCAATCAGAAATGTTACCCCCCCCCAACTCACTCCCTGCTCTATACATAAAAAGACAGTTCCTGGGCTAACAGGGAGGACTTGGAAGGAATACAACAGAAGTAAGAAGGGTTGTCTTTCCTGTGGAGAGGTTCCTGTGAGTCTAGGAGAATGCGTTCCAGAGAGGAGGATGTATCTGGTTATGTCTGGGACAGCCTGGAGTGGAGCATCCTTTGCATGTTACTTCCTGAGATGTGTTTGTAGCAGCCTCTTGGTGCTCAGCATTGTATGGAGGACAGGGAGTTGTCCCCTGTGCAGAAGGAGGAACAGAGGCAGTCACGGAGGTATTGGATTTGGAGAGTAGATTCTGGGACCGATGAAGCCTTCCAGAGATCACTAGCAGAGACCAGAGCAGGTGGGCCACAGCTTAGCATGCTGGCACAAATGTGTGGTAGCCCCTGAGCAATAATTGCCTGGCCCGTCTCTCTGCCTTCCCATTGATGGGACATTAAGTTCAGCTATTGAGTAACAAAGACGGCGTGTGTGTATGTGTGTGTGTGTGTAGTTTATATTGTACACAGAAATGCTTATCTTTCACACAGGCCATTCCAGTTCAGTGTGATGTGGGCTCTGACTGGAGAAGCTGGAAATGAAAGGCATTCTTGAAACTTAAAAAACGTCATCTGACCCTGGCCAGGGTAGAGGACATGTTCGGGAAGGCTTTTTGCAGAAAGTGATGCTTGAACGTAGAAAGGAAAAGAAATGACTAAGTAAAACCAAGAACTAGGCGAGGGCCTTCTCCAGAAGCAATGCTGCTGCGTGACTCATCCCTCCAGGGGTGGAAAAAGTTTAAGCTTGGAAGGGGGCAGGGTGAGAGCTATGTACATTAGGGATGGAAATGCACCCTAGAGGTTAGGGCTGGAAAATTGGTTTGGGGAAAGGAAATATCCACTGTGGAAGTTTTGAGATGGAGGAACCTGATTGTGGGCCAACAGGAACCAGCCCTTCTCCTTAGCCACACCCACTCAACCCCAGGGTACCCAGAGAATGGGAGCAAAGGGGTGTCTGCCCCAGGAGAGAGGCAATGACTAAGCATGCTCCCCTGTTTTTGAACATTTTTTCCCCTCAGGCTTCAGTGAATTCCTGTTTCCAAGGGACATATCTAAATGTCAGTCATTAGTGGAATGGACTGAAGGGCTGAGCTGGTCCATCCAACTCCAAACATGCCAGCTGTCACAGTGGCTTCTGATACTCCTTACCTCAGTTTCCCCAGGAAGGCCTTGAACCGGTTCTCAGTGTAGAGCTGCTTCAAACGAGGAGGGATCCAGAACAGAAGCACAGACTCTGTGAGAGAGCAGAGGGTGGGAACAGACTGGTGAGACCTCTCTAGGCCCAGGGGTCCAGTACACACGGCCCACTGAGTATATTCGTGTCACAGTGAAAACCACTCGAGGAGAGACAGCAGGGTCCCACCTGACTGCTGAGATGGCAAAGCAGATGAATGCTCCCACCAGGAGCTGTAATATAGGCTATGACCTCGGAGTATATGTAAATTACCTCTGAATGCTGTTTGCATCGGGCAGTCCATGCTTTGGTCAGTAGTTTGGAGATGGGGAAGACAAACAAAACAGGCTGGATCTACAGCATCCAAGAAGACACCGATGCACTGCTGCTTCTCTTGGGTACCTTGAAGCCTTGGGATGGACTTATAGATTTACCTACCGTGTTGCTCACTAGCTGTGGGTGCTTTCACGAATGACTTCTTCCTTCATGTTGTAGAGTGAGGTATTGACATCTGTTGAGAGCTGTATGGAGAATATTTGAACTGGTGTGCACATCGCTCGGGGAACGTTCTATACTCTTCTGCCCCGTTCCACTCTTGTCTCCCACTTTAGGGTTGATCTTCACACACTGCTGCGGTTTTGGCTGGAGAGTCTTCTTGCTCAGCCCTTCACAGAGCTGTTCTCAGGGTCATTGTGGTGTCTTCTCCTGTGGAGGATGCATGGCTGGGGAACAAGCTCTTGGGGTCCTGGGGTTTGAGGTTTTTTTCTGGTCACCTGCAGATGGGGATTATGGATACTTGACTAGGGAGGAATCATTGAGAGTAATTGGTGCAGTGGCTGGAAGGGGACCTTGTTTCAGAAGTGACATCACAGGACATTTCTAGGATTTCTGCTGTTCATTAGGTGACAGGGCACAGTCCAGCGTTATGATCCTTCCTGCAAAGAACTGGAAGAGGGTGGTCTGAATGAATCCCTTTCTCCAGGTCTGTTTCCTTGGTTGTAAACTGTAGGTATTCTCAACTCTGACCTTTGGGGACTTCTGTGAAAATAGTACTTAGCATTAGCTAAATGCAAGTTAAACAGCCTTTAAAATGACAAGACTATTTAACATGTCATACTTAACCGTGCGCCAGGCACCATTCTGAGCAGTTTGTGTGGGTTGCCTCATTCAATCTTTCAGGGTTGGAAACTGAGGCACAGAGAGAGGAGACACACCTTGTTCAGTATCTCACAGCTAGCCAGTGTGGCAGAGTCAGGCTGTCTGAAGCCCTCTTATCCTTACTCAGAATGCTGTTCCACAAAGGACCCTACCAAAGGGCTGGAGATATAGATATGACTAGGGCAGAAGGAGACCCAGGCCTCAGCCAGCATGTTATTAACATTTGCTTGGCAGACACTTCAAGTCTTCTCGTGGTGTAATGAATCTCTATTTCTGGTAACCAAGTAGCTGACTCCACACAGATCTAGCTATCTCTTCTACCTCCAAGGTGTTTATCTCGAGTCATCTAAAAAATGAAGCATGTGAGCTTGGCTTTTTTCCCCCATTTTGTTTGGTTTTCAGAACCATTTGCTTGTGGTGGGATTGATGGAGCATGTCTTTAATCTCTCTTCCATAGCTAGAGCTCCTCTGGGTCTAGAACAGCCTAGAAACCTGAAATTCACAGGGTAGAGCCCATGTTGGTTCCAGCAACTGAATGTCCGCTTGGCTTTGAAGCAAAGCCCCTGTCTCTGCACACACGTACCTCCCTGGGCACACATTATCCTCTGCGGCAAAGTACTTGAAACGATACTCTTGTGCGAGTGGAGTGATGTGGAGAATTTCTTGCAAGCAAAGCCATCCCAGCAGGGAAGAAGCATACGCTCCCTGGGATTCTTCCAGGGTAGGGTGAGAGAATTAGGCTGTACAGTTGTTGGGTCTTTTAGCTTTCCTGGAAGGCCCAGGAGGAGGCTCAAGTGCAGCAGAGTTCTAGGAAAGGACCCAAGCTTGCAGGGTCAGGGTTCAGAGAGGAAAGAAGGCCCTTGTGAGCATCTCCCTAGGGGAGAAGTCTGTTGCTACCTCATAACTGTAATTTTGGTACTGCTATTAATCGTAATATAAGCATCTGTGTTTTTCAATGGTCTTAGGTGACCCCTGTGAAAGGGGTCATTCAATCTCCAAGGGGTTATGACCCACAGGTTTAGAGTCACTACTCTAGAATGACAGGAAGGTTCCAAGTTTATTTCTATGGGGTCCAGGACAGGGGTAGTTAGCATTTCTGGGTTCAGGCCTTCCAGCATCCAACCTGGAGTATTTGTTGAAGTCATCCTTGTTCAGCTCACACTTTGGGCAGTCATGTGGGTAGTCTTTATGGGCATAGGTTCTGGTATTACTAGGAGACACAGTCTCACAGCAAACCCCTGATCCTATGACTTCATGCTTAAATCCATCAAGGTCTTAGTGAGAATGACAACATCGCATTTTCTCATCCATGTTGGTGGGTCCCTGAGTTCTGCCCGGGCTCTGAGAAGTTGGTATCAGCTGTGTTCACCACAGGCTCTGATTCAGTTCTTCTAGTGGGAAAACACCAGGGCATTTGAGGTCAGGAAGAGAGAGATGAACTTCAGATGGCCTTGGTGGCAGTGGCCTCAGCAGATGGTGGCAGCCTTCCTAGCAGCATGCGCCAAGGGGCACAGCTGGGCAGGTGCAGGACCTGAATGGACAGTGATGACCTATAGTCCCTTTACCTCCAGTCGCACTGCGACTCGTGGTCTCCTGAGAGTTGTGTATTTCCAATCTGTTCACCAAATCTCCCTCTGCTCAGCACCAGGAGTGGCTTCTGCTCTTCAAGTTGAGTTGTGACTCATTTCCCATCCTGCCATTTGCTTTTAGTTCAGACACTGTGCTAATGAATGGAGCATACATTTCAATGCCATGGAACTTGAAGTGCATATCATAAGAAGTATTTGTCTTATAGAGAAATGTTCCTAGGAGGCATGTTTATGATTGAATGACTTCCTCTTCCTTTCCTTCTTTTGTGGTGTCTGTGTGTATGTAGGTGTGTGTTCATGTGGAGACACATGTGCATGTGGGTGTGTATACATATGTGTGTGCTCCTCCCCTCCCTCCCTGCCTGCTTCCCTTCCTCCTTCCCTCCCTCCCTCCCTCCCTTCTTTCCTTCTTCCTTCTTTATTTTCAGGATACTCTTTTATGTGGTTCAGGCTGACCTTGACCTTGTAATCATATTGCCACATCCTCCTAAAGGCTGGGATTATAGGAATGTGCCACAGTCCCCGATTTAAGGTATCATTTCAAAGAAGGGGAACTTGCTACCTGCGTTCCTATGGGAGTGTGATCTGGTTTGAAGCCATCCTTGGACACAACTAAGTGATATCTATCATTTATTGATGAGGACAGTTTAAATGTAACAATCAACACCATTGCAAGGAACAGTTAAAACTGCTGTTCCTGGTGCTGCTCAGTTGCTTCTGCTGATTTCCAATGTGGTTCCCCTGCAGTGACGACTCAAGTCGAGGCTGTAGGAATCCTCCTGTGATGGCTGTAGGACTCCTCCAGTGATGGCTGTAGGAATCCTCCTGTGATGGCTGTAGGAATCCTCCTGTGATGGCTGTAGGAATCCTCCTGTGACGGACCCTCTACCTTCACTCCTCCAGCAGGGTTAAACTGTATCCACAACTCTGCTTTGATTCATGGATTTTTTTTGTTTTTTTTTTTTTTTTTGTTTTGTTTTGTTTTGTTTTGTTTTTAGAGACAGGGTTTCTCTGTATAGCTTTGGAGCCTGTCCTGGCACTTGTTCTGCAGACCAGGCTGGCCTCAAACTCATAGAGATCCACTTGCCTCTGTCTCCCAAGTGCTGGGATTAAAGGTGTGCATCACCACTGCCTGGGCTATAAGGCTGACCTGGGTGGCTGTTTTACTCTCTGATCTTCAGGCAAGCTTTATATATTAAAATACAAATAAAATGTCACTACATCTAGCAGGGCTATATGTGGTTATACATACATACATACATACGTATACAAACACACACATACGTGTGTGTGACTCAATGTTCAAGTCTCCTTAGAAGTGTCCCTGTGGATACTTTCCTTGTCCCAATCCAGTGTCAACCATCAACAAACAACTCTCAAGGGCAACAGCCCTCATCTTATACAGAGAAGAGACTAGTTTACCAACCTGAAGAAACCATAAAATGGCCAAAGCAAATTCTTTAGATAATCCTACAGACTTCCTAAGCTTTATGGGGGCAAAATACTTGCCATTAAGAAAGATAGTAAGTGTTAGAATCGTTACAAATTGGCCATAGCGAAGATTAATGGAGACAGAAAGCAGAAATGACTCTCTATTATGATGACTGATTGGAAAATTCTGCTTTATTAAAAGGGAAAGAAAGTCAGAGTGGGAAGGAAATGCAGATAGAAGCAGCTATTAGGAATGGACTAGCAGCTTCCAGCCTGGTTAACCCCACGTGTCTGACAGACAGGGCCCTAGGACTCTTGCAATGCTACTAACTCTCTACCCATCTTGATGTGTGACTGGCACACCCATCCAGCACAACAGTGTTCTGAAGCTGTCTGCCATGTGGGCCGAAGACTCAGAATGGGACAGCAGGTAATATCAACAATACCTTAATTGACTTAGTGCTTTCATTGTGCCTCACAGGCTTCCTCTGTGGGATCCATTTAGCCCCATGAGGAAGATCCTGGTTAGTATCTCCATTTTCCAGGGGTTGAGGCTGAGGCACTGGCTATATGGGTA
Source organism: Microtus ochrogaster (assembly GCF_000317375.1). NCBI lineage: Eukaryota > Metazoa > Chordata > Mammalia > Rodentia > Cricetidae > Microtus > Microtus ochrogaster. Next base: position 57,849,062 of record NC_022018.1, read on the forward strand.
ACAAAACATGTCCTAGAGTTTGTGGACCTTCGAGACAATAGAGGGCGATCCTGTGGCCCCAGCTTCTTTTCTCTCCTCTTCCTGTGTGTTCTTGGGGTTTGAAGTCAAATAGTTTCATCCGCTTTCCTACTTTGCTGGTGACAGATTTGAGCAACTGTAGCTGATTTTTCTTTCTGAAGTACAGACCATGTTTCCAGTCATCTGCTTCAGCAGTTCTTTTAGTGGGTGGGCTTGGTGGAAGGAGGAAGCCGAAGAGGCCGTCTTTTCAAATGGAATTCCTCTGTCAGGCATCTCAAGCAAACCCCACATCTTGGTTTGTTTGTTTCTAATTAAGATTTGTCTTTGTCCACTTGTGAGACATTCTCTGGTCATGGCTGACCTTGCGTGAGGTCACCTCTTTTTATAGAATGCATTTTATAGGATGTACTTCCATCCTGGTAGCAGTGGCCTTTACCTTGTAAATCTGAAGATGCTTCACTCTGGACCTGGCTAGTGCTGTCAGCATGCTCACTCATAAGCAGAGGCCCAGGCATGGTGGTCCAAGGATGAGCGGGACCATGGCATCAGCTCAGTCCCCTTGTCCTTGCCTTCTCAGCATGCACACAGCCGTTAGCTACCCACAGAGGGACAGGCAGGTCTAGGGAACGAAGCAGAATAAAAGTGAGCAACTCGCAACCTGAGCTATTTGCTATGAATTATTTGTGAAATAGCTGGACACATCAATTTAATTTTCTTGTCTGTTTCTCCAAGGTTAAAAGCGGTATTGTCCCAAGGCAATTTAAAGACCTTGTAAGCATGTCACAAACGAGGAGAGGATAGCACCTCGGGTTCCATGGTGATAGACCTGCCACAAGTAATAACACTTGTTCCTAACTTTTCTAAAGAGACCCGAGTGCTTTAACACCCAGATGCCAGAGTGTGAGCCAGAGATGGGACAAAGGAACAAAGGGAACAAGAAAGAAAACACAATGCCAATCTGCCTAAGTGACTTGATTCTGGAACAAGCTGACTTACTGCCGCCGCAGTTAAACCTCTGAATTCCCCACGGGGCTTCAAATCCACTTGCATTATATCAGTTCCATCCAGTAGAATTCCACAGCCAGCAAGCAACACAGGGGGACCATCCACATTCACAGCAGTGTGACTCTATCCCCCTGACAACTGTTCTAGATAATTTGCCAAGGCAAAGGACATGTACAAGGTAAGAACTGTATTGGACTCACAGACATCTGTGTCTTTTGTTCAAGCCTGACATGCTTTAACGTCAACATGCATGTGTTTCAGTGGAGTGGGAAATTCTCACCTCTCAGCTCATACTCGGGTCAGGCACAATGCGGTGAGATGGTGGATCTGAGTGCTGCTGCGGCCCTTATGTGATTTAAAACCAGCTCTGCTCATATCAGACAGGAATATCATGTTTTCAGAGATTTGGCTGTTATAATTTGAGTTTTCCTTAGGGCTTGAATTTTAGCTAACCAAAAGTAAATCAATAAGTTAGCTTAAAAACCCAGTAGCTTAAGCCTTGGAAGTCAAGGGACCCTGGCAAAGGATGTGCTTGGGAAGGAGCTTGATCCGCCAGTCTTCAGAAGAGGAGGTCTGGGGGTAATTAGGGAAACAAGTAAAGCATCCCACCCACACGTGTGAGCATCCACATGGGTAGCCTCTTTCTGCCAAGTCAGGCCAGAGGTGATCATCACTCCAGACAGGCCCACTTGGCCCAGCAAATAGTTGTTAGAGTTTCTGTGGATCAAGAATCCTGCCACACTTGGTGGCCTCTGGTGATCTTGGGTGGCTTTGGCTTGGGATCTTTCCAGCCATACTGTTGGCCAGGGCTGCCATCTTTGAAGATTGATTAGTTCAAGGTTTTTCTTTTGAGCTCATTCATGCAGCCAATAAGAATTTCCCATGGTGACAAATGGCTGAGAAATAACCCATAGAGGAACTTGGGGCCATTTATTTTGGACATCAAAGACTGGATTCAACCAATTGTAATTCACTGAAGCCCTTTACCCTTCCCACCCAGACCTCTGCTTTCCCACATTTAAGATGATAACATTGACTTAGAAAAATATGGAGCCTCTTAAAGCATGCTGGGAAATTAACAGGCAACTTGGAACACACTAGGGGGTGAAGTGTCAAACCAGGGAAGAATAATTCCAGCCCCAATGCTCACAGGCAGGAGAAGGACATCATGTACACATATGGGGTCTGTGTGTGTAGGTGTGTCTGGCTGAGCCTTGGGTGTAGAGCCACTTCCCTGCAGGCATCTGCGGGTGTCAGTGTGGAATAGTGATGGCAATCAGAGAGGAGAGACCTTGAATATTTATTGTGCCTCTGCTTAGTGCCAGTCATTGCAGGGGACCTGAGAGTGACGGATGGATGGTTGAGGAACTGCTGGCTTGGTTGTCCAGCCATGCTCTGCAGTCTTGGAAGGCCCTTTTATTCCAAGTTTAGGGAATGGAGTTTCCAGAACCTTAGAGATAGCTCAAGGCTCAGGCTGTAGATGTTAATATGAAGTCAGGAGCGGCAGGGACCAATGGAAGTCAGTTTGCTATTCTTCCTTGGGGCTTCCTAGGGAATCTTCTTAGCTTAGTAAGAAGAGAATTTGTAGCGCTGGATGTGGTGTTGAAGAACAGGGAAAGCAGCCTTGACTTTGTATTTGTGTCAATTAACATTTTACCACGAGTGTTCTTATCCCCCCTCTCGGAGGCAATTTGTGGCTAAAAGCCAAACTTCCTAATTATCCCATCAATAAACTCAGTGACGCTGCAAAGAGAAGCAGAGGGAGGGATGTTTGCTTTGCCTCAGGTCTGATTTCACCCTCATATTGTTAGTCCTGCTGGTAGCTTCCCCACAGAGCACGTGAGGAAATAAGGGAAATAATAATTTAATGGTCACCATGGAGATTGCTGGTTTATAGAGCCGGCATATGTTCCTATATGTACTTTTGTTATTGGATGATAACTCCCTCCTGTTCATTTCCTTGTCAACCTGGGCAAGAACCAAAGAATGCTCAGACTCCACCAAGAAAAGGGAAAGTCAAATTCACTGCAGTCTACGTGTCTTAATGATGAGACCACAGGTGTGGTGGCCGTGGAGATGGCCGACATTCGAAGACCTTGGAGGGATCAAGCCTGTTTGGAGAGGGACTTGGGCTTTGCTGGGCCCTGTTCTGAGCTCATCATTTAACTCTTCCTGAGGTGGTCTCCAGTTAAGTGTGGTCCACTGAGAATTAGCAGACAAGAGGAAGGGACAACAGATAGAAGATCTTAGTGACTAGTCACCCTGCTGACCTACTGTCCTGAATATCAGATTTTAAATTTTGCCCTTAAAGAGCAGTTCATTCCGTGAACAGATTGGAGCACGATTAATAAAAACCCAGAGACAGGTATTGGGGTTCAACCTGAAGACCAAAAAAGCAAAGCAGTCAGTCACTGCCTCTTACCTCAACCTCAGTCTGAAAATGGCGATCCTGCCTCCAGGAATCTCAGAATGAGACTAAGAGCTGTCTCCTCCCGTCTTATATTCCTCTCTAGTTCTTGTACTATAGGTGTGCACCACCACCATCCAGTTTCTATGGCAAACTAATGTGGCTACTCACATTAAAGGTGTGTGTCACCACTGCCTGGTCTGTAAGGCTGGCCAATGTTACTGTTTTATTTTTCTGATCTTCAGGCAAGCTTTATTTATTAAAATACAAACGAAATGCCACTGCAACAGATGCGTCCCCGGAGAAGATGACCTGGGTACTAGAGGGGAGCACACACAAACAGCTCTCCCTTCGTGCCGATGTGTCATGTGTTGGCAAGACCCAACAGCTCAGTGCTTGCTGGGTTTCAGACTCCTGTCTGCATTTCTGTCATGTTGGTAGGTTTGCCAGTCATAAGTCTCCCTTCAAGAGAGCCAAGGGGCCTGCTCGACAGAGCTCATCCTGAAGATAGAACGACCTTGATGGGTAAATTTAAGAAACATAGTCTCCATCTCTGCTTTCCTATTGCTTGAATCCTCTGGCGTGTGGTCAGGTTTTGTGGTCTCTCTGATCCTGGAGGTGAGTCCAGAGAGTGATGTTTCTGCACCCCTCTTAGATTATGCAAAGCCCCCCCTCCCCACAGCGTCACTACCGTTGTTCCGTTTTGAGGTCTTGCAGGGCTGTTCACACTGGATCAAAGCTTGAGTCTTTCAGAGTCTCTGGGTTTTCCAGCAACAACTGGGGAGGGGTGTAAATGTACACAGGGTAGTGAAATCTCACTGGGAGATTTTCCCACTTGTGAATTTAGATGGACAAGCCCCTTCCTGACCACAGTGTCACTCACTGAATTCTGGCTCTCCTGTCATCTCGAGGTCCATGTGAATGTGAAAATGATCTCCTGCTGATTTAGCTACAGTCCGTTTTTTTTTAAATTTGTTCAAAAAAAGTATTTTCAAGGAATGGTTGGCTAAATTGGACTATAATGCTTATTACACCATTTTCCCTTAAATATTTTAACTAATTTTTTTCTTTGAAAAGTTTTAATTTGCCAAGTCTGCACTTTAGTTCTTGGTCATGCTATAACCCTGCCAACTTGGCCCTTTGAAAACCACCTGCACTTACAGCAAGCCCTTGTGGACTAATGAGCCCAGGCACATTCATGAGTGTCTCCATGAGACCAGCATGAGTGTCTCCAAGTGCAGCATATGTCTGGAGAAAGCTATAATTTTTTGAGGAGCTTGAGGCTCTTTGAGGGTTTTTGCAAGAAGCCTTTAATATATCTTCTAGGTAGAGCCTCCTCCATTTCTTCTTTAGCTCTTTGGTGCAAGCTGAGAATAGCAGACGAGAGATGGGGATAGATTACCAGCTCTCAGACCCTCTCCTAGGTCCTAAGGAAAATAAGCCCAGTATCAGGCTGAGAGGGCACTGTGTCTTTGGTAAAGGAGCTGTCAATCATGCAGCTGTAGCCAATGAGAAACTCCTACTTCTTTACCAAGGAACAGTCCCACATAGATCCAAAGACAAACAGAAGTGTTTTGGACAGAGAAGTGTGCTCAGCTCTGAAAAGGCAGTGGCCACAGTTGGAGGTGGCCCTGTCAAGTCAGCTCTGTTGCTCAGTGGTTCTATACTGGGACCTGGCCTACCTAAACCAATGGAAAAGCAGTGTCTCATTTGCCTCTGGTGTCTCCTCAGAGAGGAAGGCTGGCAAGACACAAGAAGGGGAAGAGGGAAACTGGGCTCAGCTCCCCTCCTGGTGATGAAGAAAGGTGAAGCCCTGGCCAAGCTCATTCAGGGCAAAATGGATCCCATATAGACCTCTTCCATAGTGGCCTGTCATCCCAAAGAGAAGTGACTATGTTTACTGTCGGTGGTGAGGATATTCTTGGAGTGTCTGATGGAGTCTGCTAGCTGGGTATTGCCTCCTGAGGCAGGCTGGGAGAAGGGTAAGCAGAGGCTGCTCTGCCCAGGCGGAGGCTCTGGGCCTTGGCAGTAGAAGATGCAGAGAACTACCATTGTCAGAGACTCCAAACAGAGGCAAAACCTGTGCTGTTGGTTAACAGCTGAGCTCTTGCCCCAAGGTTGGAATAAGGTGACTTATGCCAGTGGTGGCCCGGAAGGAGTTAGGCAGGCCTGTCCTGCCAGAAAGGCAGCTCCATGAGTAAAATGTTGGGACGTTGTTGGCAGTGTGGCTAGTGCTGATCATTTGGGTATTGAAAAAAAAAAGAAGCAACCTCACTTTGTAGTTCAAGAATGGGAAGTGGTTTCTTCAGGATCTTTACAATTCTCAGTGGAACATTCTTTACATTTTAATTCATGAAGACAAACTTGGTTACTTGATCACTGTGTGGGATTGTGATATTCTAGTATGGAAAATGTCAGGGCTCCTGAAGACAAGCGTAGAGAGGAGTCCAGTCAAACTTGTGTAAGGGCAGAGGGAGTGAACCAGGCCCACTTCACACACTTACACTTGCTGGAGGGGACGGGCTGGTTCCCGGCCATCGGCTACACGCTAAGCCATCATTCATCAGACAGCATCAGTGCAGGATAGACCACTGAGTCTTTACAGCGGGGAAGAGCCCATCTGAGGGCGAGTGTAAGGGTGTGACTGGAGGGGCAAGTTCAGATACATTTTGACTTTATTGAGTCTATGCCATGCGAGGAGCCAAATGGGTCTGTAAAGTTGGTGCTGAAACGGAAGGGAGACTGAGTTCCCTGTGACTCTGAGGACCCTAGCCCACTCTGGATCCCAGCATTCCTCATGACAGAGTGAGGTCTGGCTAAACATCTACTGCCTTACGACGCTCTAGGCCTCCACAATGGTGAGACTATCATCCGTCTATGTCCTGATGTAGGTCCAGAGCTCTGCTCTGGGCCATGTGCCCATTGATGGCTGCATAAAGGAAGGCTGGTTTGCAGGAACCCCAATTGACTCCCTGCAGTGCCCCCTGGTGTTTCCAAATTCCACCTACAGGCATCCTCCTGGTCGATGGCAGGGGGGCAGGAACCTACCATATAACACATGGATTTCCAAGAGCGGGTGTTAGGGTCAGATTGGCAGGTCATCTCTCTCTGCTCCCATTTGCATACCAGATAACAGTATCAAAATGCCATTTTTCCTCCTGGGAGAAAACAAAGATATGCACAGCACCAAGGCTGTTCCATATTCCAGGTCCAGAGCAAGAGCCAGGCCAATAGGAGAGCATGCAGTGCAAGGACCGGAAGTCTGTCTCTAGAAATAGAATGATTCTATCAGCTTTACATCAAAAGCGTGTTCTGTGCAGCCTCCTGTAGTGCGTGTGTGATCAGATGTAACAGCTCTCCGTTAGAGAGATTGCCCTTGAGCCCTTCCACACGGTCATAGACAGTGATCAATACCAGGACTGCTGTGTATCCAACATCCGAGTCTATAGTATGCCAGATTAGTTTGCTGAGTTTTCTTCAGTCTTCCAGCGACATTGTCACCCAGGGTAAAGTCCTTCTGTGCCACTAGCAGCTTCCAAACCTAAGCCCCGCCTCCTGTGTCCATGGCCAGCTTGTCTGCTTGTGAGGATGCTTTCTGAGAAGCATCTCCTTCCAAGGCTATTTGTAGGATGCCCAGTTCTCCTCCTCAGTTCTCCAGACCTCCACTTCCTTTCTGTCCCAGGAACTCATTTCCTCTTTTAGGTCCTTAGTGTCTTAGACTCACAAAACAGAATCCTGCTTTTGGCCAGTACTCTGGAAACTCAGACTGTCAAGGCAAGAAAGATGAGGTTTCAGTCAGGAGAGTTGCTACATGCATGTGCACAGTCCTGTCTTTGTCCCTTATCTTGTGCCCATGGACCAATTCTGGCCCTCCTTTGACCTCAGTTCCCTATTCAATAGGGAACCTCATGTATCAGCTGTTCTGTTGCTGTCATAAAACTTACGAAAGGGTTCCTTCAGCTTCCGGTTCCAGAGGGATAGAGGCCAAAATGACGGGAAGGGATGGCATGCGGCAGGAGCCGGAAGCTGAGAGATCGCATCTCAAACACACATGGGAAACAGATTGAACAGGAAGTGGAGAGAGGTTGCAAACCCTCAAAGTTGGCACCCAGAGATGCACTTCCTCCAAGAAGGCTGTACCTCGTAAAGGTTCAAAACCTCCCCAAACAGCACCATTGTCTGGGGTCCACTTGTCTATGTGTGTGACCCGTGGGGATCATGTCGTGTTTAAACCAGAGCACACGAATCACTGCAATTCCATCTTGTTCCTGTGTTCTTGAAGTTTACAAGGCTGTGCACGCTTTCCAGTCCCAAACGCTTGTCTGTTACTTTCCTTTAACAGATTTTCTAGACACAGAAACACTGACGCCTTCCTGGCCTTCATCTTTTCTCTGTTTGCTTTGTTCTCACACATCGTACTTTTAAAAGTTCCACAGCTGTTATCTTAACAAGGTCTTTGCAAGACACAGGCAAGAATGCGCTTTAAAAACCCACTGCACTTATTCCGAAGTGTCCTGACGTTTCATCTGGCAAAGAGGATTCTGGCGTTAAAGTTTTATAGGTGGGGAAAGCAGACCCAGAGAGGTGAGCAGCATTCCCCAAAGTCACACAGCTTTGAGGGACATGAATCGAAAGCTGTCTTTTAAATAAAGCCTATGCTTTCCCCATCAGCCTGTGCTGGCATCTGGGTCTTGAGCTTGGTGCTGCATGGTTCCCACTGAGCCAGGTAAGTTCTTGGGACACTGGCAAGACCTGGACACTGGTCTGTGAAACTGTGGTGGTACCGCAGATGACAGCGCAGTTCTGAGTGGGTCTCTCCTTTGGGCACCAGAAAGCATGTGCCTCTGCCCTCTGGGCATCACCATGGGCACCTCGGGCCACGCGCTTTTGCCCTTATTTTAATTTCCATGTGTAAAACTGAGCTGATCTGCCTCTGCTGTGTGGCCAGCATCCCAGTAAGGAAGGCCAAATACGGGTTTTAAAATAATATTCTTCTTTATTGTCCTTTCTTAGATTTAAATTTCTTTAAAAAATTTTGTATGCTTGTGTGTATGTTTGTGTGCACATTTGTGTGTGTGCATGTGCACGTGTGCTTGCATATGAAGACAGCCCTGAGACAGGTGCTCTCATTGCATATGAAGACAGCCCTGAGACAGGTGCTCTCATTGGCCTGCCGGCCATCAAGTAGGCTGGGCTGGCTGGCCAGAGATCCACAGGGACCTGCCAGTCTCTGTCCCCCTGGCACTGGAGTCACAACCATATTCTGCCATCTCTGGGATTTTTTTTAAAAGGCAGGTTCTGGAAATCAAACTCAGGTACCCATTTCAAGGCAAGTACTTTACTGACTGCGCTATCTCCCCAAACGCCCTTAAACTGAAATTTCCTTTGGGTGCTGTGGAATTAGAATTTGCAAGAACTTGTACTGGATCTCAAATACCATATCCTTACATCTAACAGCCTAATTTCTAAGCCACCAAAATATTGCAGTAACACATTTTTATAATAATACTGTCATACCACCCTGCACATAGAAGAAAACAACTCCATCTCTCTCCTCTTGACTCCCTCTGCATTCCTGGGACACACTGAGGTCTGCTGTGCCTCCTCTCTCTGCAGCTCCCCATTCTGAGATGTCAGGATACCAGGATTTCCTGACAGTCAGGGGAGCCTCCTTCTGGTGACTGGATGATTGGCATCTCTGGTGATTAGTACCGCCTCTTCCTCTAGTTAGCTGTCCCCTCCACTTCTTTGTGTACATTTTTCTTGGCATACCCAGTCAGAAGGAAGTTGTGTGTGTGTGCGCTCATAGGCATGTGTGTATATGTAGTGTTCTCTATATATTAAAGTATTAAAGGTTGGTGGTACCATTTTGTATTTTATTTAGCACACACTGCCAGGCACTGTTCTAAACACTTTATAAATATTAATTAATTTAATGCATATAGTTACTCTGTGAAGATAGTTATTTGTGTGTGTGTGTGTGTGTGTGTGTGTGTGTGTATGTGCAGGTGTGCATGTGTATATGTGTACTTGTGTAAGTACATGTATATATAGGCCAGATGCTGATGCTGGGTGTCTTCTTCCCTTGCTGTCCACCTCATCTTTTGAGACAGTGCCTTCCACTGAACCCAGCCCTCACCAGTTGACTAACTGGGACCCACCTGACTCTGTGCCCTACACCAGGTTTGCAGATAGCATTTCCACACCTGGCTTTTTGATGTGAAATTTCCCCTCTGTATTCCATGAATATGTTTTATTACTATTGGTTAATAAAGAATCTGCTTTGGCCTATGACAGGGCAGAATAAAGCCAGGCAGGAAATCTGAACAGAGATATGTATAGAGAGAGTAGGCAGAGTCAGGGAAATGCCATGTAGCTGCCCAAGGAGACAGACACCAAACCCTTACCAGTAAACCATAGTCTAGTGCCGATACACAGATTAATAGAAATGTGCTAATTTAAGATATAAGGTTAGTTAATAAGAAGCCTGAACTAATAGGTCAAACAGTGTTATAATTAATATAGTTTCTATGTGATTATTTGGGTCTGAGTAGCTGGAAAACAAAAGAGCAGTCTCTACTCACAGCCTTTGCATGGGCTCTGGGGTGTGGACTTGGGTCTTCACATCTGCAATCGGCCCTCACCAGCTGTGCCGCCTCCCATCCCACAGGAAAACACTATCCTGACTTTCATTTTATGGGTTATATGACTTCAGAAGGGTCTGTCACCATGCCTGAAGCCATACAGTTAATGAACAACAGAGCCCAGGTGCAAAGCCATCGGTCTGGCTCATAGTCTGGGCTCCTGACGGTGTCCATGACTCACTGAGAGTCGGACAGCTCACCTACTTCCTTAATGCACACACGGCTTCCCTTGCATTAGTCTCCACCATGCAGGCGATGAATGTGTCTGCTATTTGATGTTAGCCTGTCTCCGTGGGCCTGCCTGGATTCTCTCCCAGCTGCCATCTTCATCTCCTCAACCCTGCAGCAGCTGCCGATGGGATACTCTCCAATGATAGCAAGACAGCAATTGCCTTTATCTCTCCACATATTGATGTGATTAATTACATCGATACATTTCCCTATGGGGACTTCCTGATGCCAACACTGGTTCTCGTTCTTTAAAATCGGTGCTGGATTCCATTTGCTATTCTTTTATTTCCGTCTTTGGTTCCCATTGGGTGGATAGACTATTTCCTTAAAGCCTAGGAGAGTCTAGGAAGTTCTTTCTAGCCCATTTAATTTCCCTGTTAATTTATAGAGATCAGTTTCCTTAAAGAAATAGCTTTAATTTCTCTGTGTTCATGTCTTTTCCCAGGGGATGTCTTTAATTTCCAATTAAAAGAGAAACAAATGTACTTTCTAATTATCTTCCAGTAGTTGTAGAAGACAATACCTTTACACTGAGGTATGAATTAGGAAAGCAAGAATAACGTCATTGGCTTATATATGAGGTTAAGTTTGAATTTCTGGAAAATGTGATGGTAATATCATGTGACTGGGGAGATATGAACAAGTACTTACTCCAGATAGGAACTAACTACAGACCAAAACAAGATCCTATCAAAGTCAAACTGGATGGACTAAAGAGTTTTATTGGGTGGCTTACAAGTTCATGGGTGGGGTCCTTACAGGAGTAGAAATGACTAAAGACAGCTGCACCATCAAAGCCTAGACCCTAGAGCTCACTGCATGACTCCTGCATAGGCTGCTCCACAGGTTGGAGAGTGTTCCTTTCAAGTTAGTTTGGTCTGAGAGTGGTCATTACTCTTCATATATGCTTGGAGAGGGAGTGGTCTAACCTTTTTGTTCAGTTTAGGGACTTCTTGAAGCTTTTGAGTTGTTTACTTCCTGAGTATAAGAAACTTCCCTACAGGGTGGGAACATCCCATGTGCCTTAACAAGCTTTCTTCCAAGATGGAAGGTTTTTTCCTCAAAGGAAATTAGGTTGCAGGTAGGAAGAGCGTTCTCTTTGGAGAGGAGCTAGAATGACCATCACAGTGATGGTGACACTAAAGAGAAAAGGAAGAAGAGCTGCAACATTTTCAGGGCCAACATGATTCCAGTCATTGACCTGAAATATATTACCTGTGCTATTTATGAGAGTGTATTTGTGAGGGCAAGACTTTGCACAAGGCACACATTATTATTCATCCATGAGTCTATGAGGTGGGCGCTGCTGTTGTCCAGAGTAGAGATGAGAGGTTCTGTGCTGTGGAATAATCCTTCTGTACACTGTGTGAATATGTCACTATTATTAGTTTAATAAACAAGCTGACTAGCCAATAGCTGAATGGGATAAAGTTAGGCAGGAAAGTCAAACTGAAAATGATGGGTTGAGGAAGGGTGGAGCCAGAGGAGTCACCAGCCAGGTGGAGAATAAGTCAAACACACAAAATGGGATAGAGCTAAAAGCCACAAGTGTAGCAGCAGCACATAAATTAATAGAAGTGGGATAAGTTTTAAGTGCTAGTTAGTAATAAGCATGTGCTATTGGCTGAGCATTTCTGATTAGTATGAGCCTCAGTGTGTTTATTTGAGTGTGACCATGGGACAGAAAAACTCCACCTTTAGCTATAGGAAGTGAACTTATTTGCTTAGGCTCATCCAGAGAAACACTAGGGCTGACTCTCTCTAAGTTCTGCTAAAAGCTGGGCATTGTTTCAAAACAGGTACCTGCCATGTGGTCAGGACCTTTTCCAGCTGGTATTCTTGATGTCCCATCTCTTTGGTCACCTGCAGCTTACACTGTGGAATGTATGCAGGCTGCTTCCTCTGTCTGACATACTTAGAGAAGCACACCTGGCTCATATTCACTTGCTAGAGCTTTGTTCAAGGTTCCCTTCTTTTTTCCACTGCCTTTTCTTTGCTCCTAGAGCTGTGAGGAGTGGTCTTCCACACACCACTCTGTGGTTTCTTTCTTGACTTAGCATCTTCAGGGTCCTCCAGATCCTTGTCTGTCTCCTGGGCCATGCAGGGCACTAGCTGGTTCCTGTTAAATTCAGAGTTAGTTTTCTGAGTGAATAAGGGCTGAGAGCTTCTTGTTGAACCTGGCCTGGTGGCTGGCAGTGGTTGCTAAGCATCACCTTCAACTCTGTTGACAGGGTAGGTTTGGGACTCAGGCCCATGAGTCTCTAGGAGCCCAGCCATGTTTCATAAGCATTGCATGTCTTGGTAGATCTGATAAAATACTGAGGCTGTGTACTTCATAATTAAAATATAGTTTGTAGCTCTCAGTTCCGGACATTCAAGGACACAGTTCTAGCTTAGCTAGCTTAGAGAAATTCATACCTCATGCTATATGACATCATAGCTCATGGTATATGACATCATAGCGATACAAGAACATGCAAGAGTGAGCAGTCACATAACCAGATAGAAGTCGGAGAGCAGGCAGAAGCCAGTCTTGAACCCAGCAAGATCTCGTGAAAACCTCCTGAATGCTGAACCTTCTGACCTGATTATTTTGCCTTAGACCCTACCCTCTAAAGCTACCATGCTGAGGTATAGGAGGCTGAAAACAGCCATAGGAAAGCTGATAAAGGTTAAAATCACTCAAATGAGGGTACTCATGACCCTTGGTGTAGAAGGAGGCTGTTTGTTCATTTCCCAGCCTCCCAGATTCAAAATAATCTCTCAGAATATATTATTTGTAATACTGTTTGGCCAATAGCTTAAGTGTATTTCTGGCTTACTCTTATATCTTAAATTAACCCATTTCTATTAATCTGTGTATCATCATGTTGCTGTGGCTTACCCAGTAAAGTTCCATCTGGCATCTGTCTCTGGTAGGGCTACATGGCTTCTCTTTGACTCCACCTTCTTTCTCCCAGCACTCAGTTTAATTTTCCCGCCTAGCTCTATTCTGCTAAGCTATTGGCCGAAAGCAGCTTTATTCATTAACCAATAAAAGCAACACAAAGACAGAAGGACATCCCACACCATCTCAGAAGTAGACAGAATAGTCTATACAATTTTCCCATGAGTTGTCAAAAAGAACTGTGTTGAAACTGTCTGACACTTTCTCAATGTACACTCAGCTTGACCAGATCATCCCAGCCACCTGTATTTCCATAGAACACACAACTGGCAGATATAATTTTTAGAAACAATGTTCTTTCTCTGTATAGACAAGTGGGAATTTTTTTTTTCAGGGGAAAAAAGGCCCACTTTCTTTTGTTAGCTGAAGAGGTACATATTTTTTTAAGGTAATTCCTATCCAGACAAAAGCAAGGGAAAGAAAAAAGATACCCTTATTTATTTATAAAGTAGATGAGAGACCTTGGTTCCCTCTTCTGTAGGAAATTTCTTAGAGAAATCTGCTATTAATCTGGGAAATCCCAAGCCCTTTTCTGAGGCCAACGAGGCAGACAGGGGTAATGCAGACACAGTTCCCGACAAAATGTGCCGCTGTTTTCTCAAAGCATGCTCAGGTGAGAGGCCAGCTCTCCCTCACCAGCACTGGCTGCCCACTCTCTGCATAGTGTCTCTGCTGAATTCTTACCACAAAGCAGCCAGAGACCAACTCAGAGCTCAATAGTGCATGCTGAATACACCGGTGAGCAAGCAAGCGGCTGCTTTGATTTCTCTACCTCATGGCCCCTATAGGGATTTGTGTGGGTGTGCCCGGAAGCCCATCCACACTTCAAGCTCAGTTATGGGGCCATTTCTGAAACATGCTGCAACTGTGAGGATACCAAGGAGGGAGGAACTCTGCAGTGGGTGGTCAGAGAGTCTTCGCAGAAGAAATGCCGTTTGAGGTGGAAGACAGAAGCTGGGGGTTGGGCAGGGAGGGATGAATCCGGAGCCAGTATGCTTTCTAGAGATCTTGAGTGAGGGGCGAGGGGTACACATGCCTGTTAGTCTTCTCCTTGGATCCAGGAAGTCAGAGCTCTTGGGTATGATGACTGATTTCTCTTCAAACTGACAATGAAAATCTATTTTTGTTGCCATATGCCAACACACCAGGGCCTCAGAGTCTCTGAGCTGAAAATGCCTTCTTTGCTAGGTGTATCCATCTGACTCTGCCTAGTATATCCACAAGCCCCTGGCCAGACCACACTCCCCAAGAGCAGGGCAGCAGCGTGGATGTATTTAGGGCCTCTGATGGGAGTACATGAACTGTCCTCCACTGTGCCCTCATGACTGTCCAGGGCACCTTTTCCTGTTGGTCCCCAGTGAAGAACAGAGGCCCATAACACGTCAGAGCTCGACAGTTATTTCTTGGGTGGATAACTGCATGTAAATTGAGGGGGGATAGCATCTCAGCCTCCATGAGGCATTTCCTTCCCATGACTCCCAGCAAATGGAGGATTCTCATCATTCTCATTCTCATTGTTCAAAAAGCGACCACTTTGCCTCTTCCTCTTTTTGTCTGAGTACTTAAACAGGTAGTGACATAAAGGGGTGACCTCTACCCAAGCTGCCACCAGACATCAAACAGAGTGACATGCTCTTCAGTCTGGATCTCATAGGTAAAGAAAATTAGCTCACTTTCCAGGATGTGGGAGAAAAAGGAGTAGCAAGGTCAGGTGTAAACCCCAGACTCATGGACAGCTATAAAGTGTCCAAAATTTCCAACAACTGTGAAGACAGATTTGGGGCATGGCCAAAATCAGGAGCTTCATGCCCAGCATCAGAAGGCAGTTAGTGCCCAAGAATGTGAGGCGACACTCTTTTGAGTTTCCTTCCAGGGTTGATAGCTGTAAAGGGGCGTTTGAACAAGCCAATGTTCTAGCCACTAGGTTGTAGTTCTGAGAAGTGGCTCCACCACTAACATGATTTTTAATAGCTGCAAGAGGTTGGGCTGTTAGGTACCATATCAATTTTGAGGGAGCTAGTGGACTTGAACTTGTGCCCTGCTTCAGGGGGTTGGAGGTACATTGCACACCCTTCACCCTTTTTCTGTGTTGTGCCCCTTTGCTGACCCACTGGTGCAGCTGTTTGCCATGGTTACTGTCTTAGTAGTCTCTACCTCCTCTTCATCCCCACAGTTCATTGACTCCACCTGCTCTAGCAGCCCTGGCGCTTTCTGAGATGCAACTGCTGTTCTCGTCAGAGTGAGGCCTCCTACAGTCACCCTTGGGTGCGGGGGACCTGAATTTCCGTGCTTGCGTCTTGGCCTGGCTTCTCTTTGTCCAATGCCACTTTCACTTCCTTGCCTTTATCCATTTAACTTCTTTCTATGCTTTTCTTTCTTAGCCACTTTTCCCTTTATACCGTGCTCATATTTTCCCTTTATACCGTGCTCATATTTTCCCTTTATACCGTGCTCATATTTTCCCTTTATACCGTGCTCATATTTTCCCTTCAGCAATGTATTAGCTTCCTTCCTTTGAGGCCCTCTGCTTGGCAGTTAGTCCCCTCCCCTGTGTTCCCATCATCTGGGTAAGTCCTATTGCTGCACATCCCCCTGAAGGTGACTTCACAGCCAGTGACATCAGTGAGAGTGGGGACTGCTCTTGATTTGCTGTCATAGGGGCCTTAGACATTAGCAGGGTCCTGGGACATAGGAGATAAAAGACTTCTGTCTCTCACTTGTAAACCACCATCCCCATCAGAGCACTGTGTGACCCTGACAGACATTTATTTATCACTGTTCAGTCATAATTTATGTACAGATACGTAAGTATATTTAAGTGTGTGAGTTTTGAGGAATTTATTCTCTCCTATAAATGCAACCTCAATCAAGACATGGGACATTTTAAACATTCCTGAATATTCTTAGGTACTTTCAAAAAGTTTTACATTTTTATTTTATGTATGTGGATGTTTTTCTTGCATTTATATCTGTGTACCATATGCATGCAGTGCTCTTGGAAGTTAAAAGAGGGCATTGGATCCTCTGGAACTGGAGCTACAGATATCTGTGGACAACCTTGTCGGGTCTGGGAACTGAATCCCAGGCCTTCTACAAAAGCAGCCAGTGCTCTTAACTGCTGAGCCCTCTCTGCAACCCTAGCCCTCTGGCATACTTCTAGTCAACTTGCCATCACTTCATTGAAAGAAATACTTGTGGTGATATTTTGTTCATGATCTAACAAATAAAGCTTGCCTGAATATCAGAGTGCAGAGCTAAGCCTCTAGTTAGCCACAGAGGCCGGGCAGTGGTGGCACGTACCTTTAATCCCAGTACTCAGTGAGTTCAAGGCCACCCTGGGCTACACGAGATTGACCCAGTTTAAAAGGTAAACAGCCAGGTGGTGGTGGCACACACTTTTGATGCCAGCACTCGGGAGACAGAGGCAGATGAATCTCTGTTAGTTCAGGGCCACCCTGGGCTACATGAGAACAAATCTGTCTACAAGAGAAACAGAGCTCATACAAAGGTGATCCCAGCACTTGGGATCACACGCCTTTAATCCCATCACTAGGGAGGTGGAGACAGGGGTGATATGGCTGGTCAGAGAGAGGAATATAAGATGGGAGGAGACAGGAGCTCAGATGCAGTCTGAGGTTTCATAGAGAGTGCGTTCAGTCTGAGGATTCTTAGGGACAGGATCTCCCCTTTGGTCTGAGCATTGGTAGAAGTAAGAATTCTAATGGCTGGTCATATTCTGCTTCTCTGATCCTTCAACTTTCAGACCCTGACACCTGACTCCCAAGTTTTTATTATTAAGACCAATTAGAATTTGTGCTACAAATACTGATCTGTTACATAGAATTAAGGGTAGCTTTGCCAAATGTAGAACTACATACAAAGGAAGTCACAAGGTACATGTTCATTCATGTCTGTCTCCTTATGTTTGGCTTGTTGAGACCATCTTTGATGTGTGTACAAATAGCTTGCTCGTTCTCTTCTTTTGAGAAATAGCACTTTATTCCCTTGTGGGCATCTGAGTTGTTCTGAGTTGGTGGCTATTCTGAATAAAGCAGGTACTAAGAAGTTGTTGCCCAAGTCTTTCTGTGAATGTGTCATTTTGTATTTCTCATGTGAAATGGCCAAAAGAAGGACTGCCAGGTCACAGGATGGGTGTGATTAACTTCCTAAAAAAAATCCAGGTTGTTCCAAAGTTATGTTTTTCTCTTTTCTTTTTCTTTATTTTCTTTTCCTTCACCCCCAATAACAATACTGAAACATTCCCGTTGCTCTCTAGCTCTGCCAACTCTTTATGTTGTTGGTCTTCTCAGCTGTAGCCATTTAAGTGGTTTGTGTTCTCTTACCCTGGAAATCTTTTTCGGTATTTATTGTTTGTATGCCATCTTTTTGTTGACTCTTCCTAGAGTAATTCGTTTGCATTTTATTGCTTTGTATTTAATGTTTTGTGTTAAGAGCTGTCAAGGTCATGGATATTTTAAAAAGATGTCAAGGTCATGGATATTTTGTCGTTTGTCTGATTCTAGAAGCTTTGTAGGTTTAGCTTTTACATTTAGGTGTAGGGTTCATTTTGCACTCACTTTTGTGTTTGGTGAAAGGAAAGGTTAAAGCTCATTTTCTCCTGGGAGTTCTTCAGTACAGTTCCCTGCTGTTTGCCTTGGCACTCATGTAGAGCAATACAACTTCCATACACCATAGTTTCCGGCGTATCTACTCAGTGCTTCTGAGCCAAGTGTAGGTCACTACTCTATTCTTGTGATTATTGAGACTTCATGATAATATGATTGCAAAGTCCTCTAATTTTGTTTTATTGTTTCGAAATAGTTTCAGAAGCCAATATTCTTTAAATCCACATATATACATTTTAGATAATCCCACTAGAAAATTATTATTTCAAAACCTTGCTATGATTTGAATTTGGATGATATTATCTCTGGTAAGTATTTCTATCAGAAATGAATTGATCTTTTGTGTTTGTGTGTGTATGTTCATATGTACATATGCATGTAAGTGGGGGTATGCTTCCTTGTACATGTGTGTGAGCACACATACACATGCATGTACAGCTGGAGGTTGACATTAGGTGTCTCCCTCAGTCTCTCTCCACATTTGAGACAAGATCCCTTGCTGAACCCTGCTCTTACTGATTTGGTTTATCAGTCTGGCCAGAGAGACCCAGCATTTTCTTGCCTCTGCCTCCCTGTGCTGAGAATACAAGCATTGCTGCCATGCCCAGATTTTTACATGAGTGCTGTGACTTTAGGTCCCCATGCTCGTGAGGCAAGCTCTTGACTGACCGAGCCACCTTCCCAGCCCGGAAATGCACTCATTCTATAGAATGATCTTGCATGTCTTCCTTGAACTGATCCCCATAATTTTGTGAGCTTAATGCAGCTGTGAGTTGTATTGCATTAAAGAATTTATCTCAGAATAGTTGCGGTCATCAGGACTATCACTGCACGAAGCTCTCCTGAAGCTCACACCAATACATTGTTAGGACTCATGAAAACAACCCTGGCACATTACTATTATAATGTCACCTTTGATAAAAAAATGACAGGAACACAGATTTTATTTCTTTCTAAACTTTTATTATCTGTTGTAATCTTTTGTGAAGAAGGGCTATCCAAACCACTCATTACATACTACACTAATAATAATGGAAATGAAATACTGTAAAAATAAGGTATTTCAGAAACTGTCATTAGTAGATTGTGAAAGAACCATGCAATAGAGATGATTAGCAGTTTGTTATTAGGTTACATTAATGGGCACATTCACAGGACTCGTTTCTGTTCTGGACGAGAGCATGTACATATTGCATGCCGCACGGTGGGAATCCATCCTTCAGAGAAGGCAAGGCAGCTGATGGTGCCTGATGTTTTCCTTCTTTCTTTCCTTCTACTTTCATTAATTGAAGTCCTTCTACTAAATCAGAACTGTTTCCCCCATTTGCTTATTTGATTATTTACCTGTTTATTAGATTTACTCAGCTGTCTCTTGCATTCTGTCTGTCATTATTTTTCTTATGGACCTAACTCCTCAAGCTTGACTATTAATCCAGATCGATAGTCTTCTGTGTTTAGTTGGTTCATCTCATTCTTTTCAACGCATTTTTCTCCTCCCCTCTCGTCTCCTCTCCTCTCCTCTCAGATCGATAGTCTTCTGTGTTTAGTTGGTTCATCTCATTCTTTTCAA
>NC_022018.1:57868787-57871186 GCF_000317375.1 Microtus ochrogaster
CTTCTTTTTTCTTTCCTCCCTTCCTCCCTCCCTCTCAATCTCTCTCTCTCTTTTCTTTCTTTTTTTTATTGGTTTTTCAAGACAGGAAAGACAGGGTTTCTCTGTGTAGCCCTGGCTGACCTGGAACTCACTTTGTAGACCAGGCTGACCTCGAGTTCAGAGATCTGCCTGCCTCTGCCTCCCAAGTGCTGGGATTAAAGGTGTGCACCTCCACCACCTGGATTTCAAACCATATCTTTATTTTCTGGCATCCCAAGAAGTTTTAATTTCACCCCCTATCTTTCTTGTCCCAGAAGTAATCTCCTGGAAATCAGGACCCAGGGAAGTGTGTGTATTTCTGGCTTGTGGCATTATTGCTACCAGGACCTCTCAGTGCCTCTAAGAAGCACACATGTGCTTATTAAGTTATGTACAGACATATCCGGTTCTAACCCTGTGACCATATGTCTGTTTTTATGACTTTTGTGCTGTTGTTCGCTGCCCCATGTAAGGTCTCTGGTAACTTGTCTTCTAGTTTGACTTAAGGACTTGATCCTGGGGCAGCCCACTGTTCCCTATATCCACTAAGCTTTCTTTAATAGTGCTTGTGAGACTGCCTTTACATCTACCTGCTGTGGGACAATGGTCTGTACCCTGTCACTTGTATTTTAAATAAACTCTGATCAGCCAGTACCCAGGCAGGAAGTATAGGCATTGCAACCAGGCAAGAAGTAGAGGCAGGGCAATGAGAACAGGAGAATTCTGGGAGAGGAAAGTTCAGTTTCCAGTTGTAACCAAGCCTCAGAGGAAGCAAGATGTGACTGCCTCACTGGAAAAGGTACCAAGTCATGTGACTAACTCAGATAAGAATTATGGGTTAATGTAAGTTATAAGAGTTAATAAGAAGCTTGAGCTAATGGGCCAATCAGTTTGTAACTAATGTAGACCTCTGTGTGATTCTTTGGGACTTAATGGCTGCAGGACCGGATAGGACAGAAACCTCAGTCAACATCTACTCATGAAGGGAGCCTTGATCCAAATTTGTATTGAGTCTAACCTCTCTCCTAGCAAGATTATTGAAAATGATATGAGTGTACTTTTGTAAATGTTCTTACATACATGTTTCAGTAGTGGCTATCCAAAAGGCTGGTGTTTTATCTTTGTATAGTTTTTCATATCCTGCAGAGTGCTAGTCAGTCACGTCAACAGAGAATTACAATCAGGTCTCCATCAACTTTGAAACCTTTCTCTTGACCTTGAGTTTCTATCTAGCACTGCCTCTGCTCACCTCTCCTTCGCAGACATGTCTCCCCAAAGAGCCACCAGCACTGATGCCCACGTGCCTGCCTCCTTCGTTCTCTTCTTAACTCTGTGTCCAGGACTCATCCCTGTCACTCGCTAGAAGCCAACATCAGCCATTTCTCTCAGGTGACATGATCTCTTGGTGACATGTTAAATGTCTCTCAGACAATTAGAACAATCTATCACTGTTGGTTTCTCCTTTGAGCACCTGGCTGAGGTAGTTTGTGTCAAGTTTCTATGTCCTCTCAGCAAGCATATAGGATAATGCGTGTGTATATAGCATCTCCACAGTACTTCTTTGTGTAGCCATTTTAACCAGAGTGGGCTCAACATTGGTTCAAACTGATGTCCCCAAATCTAACCTATCGCCACACACATCATTTTACCTTTTTTACTTTGCTTATCTGATGTGTCTAAGCAGACCCCTCTACCCACCAATCATTTCATCAGTTATCCAGTCCCAGGGTACATATGTATCATACACTCATAAGCTCTGACCCACATACCCCCAAGAAGCAGCTCTATCAGCTAGTGCACTGTGCGTGTACAGTTGCTTTGGCTTTCTGTCTTCAGAGCCTTGTCGCTGAATCCAGTCATAGAGGTCAGTCCATTCCGTGCACAATTCTTTTAATACACTTGCTTCATACATTTGCAGCATAGTTCATTGTTTCTTGTATTCTGCATTTCATCTCCAGAATCCCCCAGTTTGCTACATGCTCTTTCAAACTGGCAAGCATTAAGGTTCACTCTGAACTATCATAAGGGCTCTGACAGTAACAATATGTGCTTACCACAGTAGTACCATAAGGAATAGTTTTCCTACCTAAGGCATCCTGCTTTTCACCTGTCCAAAGCTACCCCTTCTCTGAAGCCCCTCACCTGCTGGTCTGTGTCTACCCCATGATTGCACACTGCTAGCCTGCCTCCCATCCCCGTGGTTACACACTGCTGACCTGCCTCCCATCCCTATGGTTACACACTGCAGACCTGCCTTCCATCCCCATGGTTACACACTGCTGACCTGCCTCCAATCCCCTTGGTTACACACTGCAGACCTGCCTCCCATCCCCATGGTTACACACTGCAGACCTGCCTCCCATCCCCATGGTTACACACTG
>NC_022018.1:57871736-57874129 GCF_000317375.1 Microtus ochrogaster
TTTAATGTGTGCCTTTTCTGCCTAGCTCCTTTTCTCTCAGCCATATCTGTGTAAGCCACTCCCATGACTTCCCATAGCTTGGCGACACATTTCTTTGGTAACACATTAGTTTGTTTCCTCGTGCTCCTGTCTATAGACATTGTACTTATCTCCAGTTGTGAGTGACTGAGACTAGAACTATTCTGTTAGTTATGTTTGCATTTCTGAGACCAAATACCGGAAAGAAACAGCCCAAGGGCAGAGAATAATTTTGGTTCATGATCTCCACCTGTGGGTTGCTTGGCTCTGTGTCTCTAGGCATGGAGAAAGACAGCATTTCTTGATGATGGGAGCCTGTGGCAGAGAGAGGTATTTTCTTCTGGAGTCTGACTCCAGTGACCTATAGTTTCCATAACCTCTCCCAAGAGCACCACCCCCAGAACCGAGAATTCCAAACAGGAGCTCATAGGGGACACTCCATATTCAAACTGTAACCACTGCTGTAAAGACCCATGGATGTGTTTAATGACTATGACAGTTTACACATCACTTGGTAAGTTCTCTGAGGCATTACTGCTAAATCGTGTGGACAAGCTACCCTTCACTTTGTACGATACGCCAAATCATCTTTTAAAGTTTACAGTTTTGATTTCTCATTAGTAAGGAATGAGGGTTCCTTTTTGCTCTAATCTATAATTTTCAATTTAATTTAGTTAAAAATAAGACAGCTTTTGGAGCCACATTATGTACTTTTCTCTACTCAGGTTTACATAGGAATAATTGCAAATAATATTGTTTGTACTTGCAGTATGTATGTAATGCTTTGGTATATATCCACATTAGGGAATTACAGTCATGCTAATTATCATATCATACTTCATGCCATTTAATTAAAAAATACATTCATGGGTCTGGAGAGAGGGCTCAGTAGTTAGAGCAGTTACAGTTTTCAGAGAGTACTGGGTTCAGTTCCCAGGACCCACATGTCAGACCAAGGAGATCTGATACCATTCTCTGGACTCTGCAGGTACTGGACACACGTACTTAATGAACTTACATATTTGCGGGTGGAACACTCACTCATGTGCTGGATACTATGTCAACTTGACACAAACTAAAGTCATCTGAGAAGGCAGAACCTCAGTTGAGAAAATCCTTCCATAAGACTGAGATATAGGAGTCCTACAGGGAATTTTCTTTTCTCCCCCCTCCCTTTTTTGTTTTTTTGAGACACGGTTCTCTGTAGTTTTGGTGCCTATCCTGGAACTAGCTCTTGTAGAGCAGGCTGGCCTCAAACTCACAGAGATCTGCTGTCTCTGCCTCCTGAGTGCTGGGATTAAAGGCATGTACCACCACTGCCTGGCTTGGGTGTTTTCTTCATCAGTGATTGATGGGGGAGGGCCCAGCTCATTGTGGGAGGTGCCATCCCTGGACTGGTGGTCCTGGGTTCTATAAGAAAGCAGGCTGAGCAAGCCATGTGAAGCAAGCCAGTAAGCAGCACCCCTCCATGGCTTCTGCATTAGTTCCTACTTCCAGGTTCCTGCCCTGCTTGAGTTCCCGTCCTGACTTTCTTAGACGATGAACAGTGATGTGGAAGTATAAGTCAAATAAACTCCTTCTTCCCCGAGTTGCTCTGGTCATGTGTTTCACCACAGCTATAGAAACCCTAAAACACATGTAAAGTTTAAAAATGCATTTATGTGTGTGGCCATAAGCAAAGCCTGTGGTGTTCCTTATCCACTGAGCCACATTCCCAGCCCACTCATACTGTTTGGAGTTCACTTAAACTCTATCTTTTAACAGTTTCTTTCATAGAACACATTATGACTTTCTGTGGTAACTGTGTGACACAGTGGATGGGAGTGTGGTGTGGGAAGTCCTTCTGTGTATGTGTTGCTTTTATTGGTTAATGAGTAAACCTGTTTCAGCCAGTGGCTTAGCGGAATAGAACAAGGCAGGAATTCCAAGCAGATAGAGGAAGAAAGAAGGTGGAGTCAGAGAGATGGTATGTAGCCACTGCAGGAGACAGACTCTGGATGCAAAACAGAACCTTACTGGTAAACCACAACCAACTTGGTGATACACAGATTCATAGAAATGGGTTAATTTAAGATGTAAGAGTTAGTTAATAAGAAGCCTGAGCTAATAGACCAAACAGTGTTGTGATTGATATACTTTCTGTGGGATTATTTGGGTCTGGGAGGCAGGGAAATGAAAGAAAAGTCTCCTACTACAAGGCAGGTTATCCCCAGCAGGTCCAGCTGCCATAGAAGCTCAGAGTGGTCTCATGAACAGAAAAAAAAGACACCAACACTGAGTTCAGATGACGTCACTGAGAGAATGCCTGTGATTGGGGCTGCAGAGCTCAGATGACGTCACTGGGAGAATGCCTGTGATTGGGGCTGCAGAGCTCA
>NC_022018.1:57874384-57874685 GCF_000317375.1 Microtus ochrogaster
GTGACTGGGGCTGCAGAGCTCAGATGACGTCACTGGGAGGACACCCGTGACTGGGGCTGCAGAGCCTGTGTTTTGAGGACTGTGCAGGTGGGTTCTTTCCTGGTGTGTGTTCTGCTCCCAGGAATAAGGACCCAGTAAGAAGGATTAGGTTTCTAGCAAGTGCCATGGTCATGAGGACACGCGAGAGTCCTTTCATGTCCTCTTTAAACTGCCTTGGGACACCACTGTCCTCCAGTGCGCCTGTCCGCTAAGCCCCTTCTCCAGTTCTCTCCTGGCTTTCTCTCTGGTGCTGACTGCATAG
>NC_022018.1:57875066-57882765 GCF_000317375.1 Microtus ochrogaster
GCCCTCTTGTTAGCTACTGGTGGCCCGCTTGGTGGCTGCTGGTGGTGCTCTTGGTGACGGTGTTTCTGGAGTCTGAATCCAGTGGCTTCAAGGGAATGGGTGTTACAGACTGTTGGACTTGGGCAGTGGGGTATTAGCAACATTTGGACTTAGGCAGGTTGCACATAAATTGTGCAGGACAGGCCCTACTGATGACAATGGATTAGAGATTGGGAAACCACTTCCCAGGGGCCAGATGAGGGGCAGTGCCGTACCTCCAGCTCAGCATCCAGTGTGGTGACCAGAGGGACCCCCGCTCTGCAGTGTTCTCACCTGGGCAGCTTTATTTCTTCTTCCTCTCTTGACTCACTAAAGGGGGACTTGGAATGTGATGTGGTGAAGACACATTTGCTCAGAATGTTCTGCACTCGGAGCCCCGGTCGGAAGCTGCACATTTAGGGAATGACGGTACTATCAGGTGTTTGGACAGGACTAACCCTGCCCTGACTTGTGAAAGATCGCCACAGCTGGCCTGTTGATTCTTGGCTTTCCCTACAAGAGGAGAAGGTAAGGACAGTCAAGGGACCCTCACCTGAGTGAATAAAAATTGGTGGAATAAAAATTTGGTTTGTCATTGGACTTTACAAAGAGGGTGGGTAGATATTACATAGCTACCCTCATCCCGGGGTGAAATCCTCTCTACAAGGTGTGCTTGACTTGAGGTTGGAGTTTCTACTTTTTTTTTTGAAAGTTATTGATACTTTCCTTTTGGCTCACTTTATGGTCTGTCTATATTGGTAAAACTTGGCTTATGCATCTGAAGAAGTGGGGCTTTTCATGTGATTGTGGGGTGTGTTAAGGGGTCACTTTGGGGATGTCTGAATAGAAAAGATTCTTTGTCTAGTTTCCACGGCCAGTGCTAATCCTCCCATGAGAGTAACAGCTGTGATAACACAGCGAGAAAGTTACCCCAGTCACAGGAGGGCACAGCTAGTCCACGTGGCCTGAGTGCACTTCCAGCTGCACAGAAATGGGGTTCCTACGTCTCCCCTCATGTTGCTCAGAGCTAGTGAAGTTCAACACTGGTTTTAGTTACTGACCTCGTATCCTGTTGCTTTGCTCTCTGTACATAATTAGATCTAAGAGCATTTGTTTGTGGAGGCCTCAGGGTTTCCATCTGATGGAGATAACTTTAGCTGTTCACACCCAGTCTGAGCGACTCTGGTTTCTCTTTCTTGCCTAATTGTCCTGCCCACAAATGGGTACCGGTGCAGTCTTCCCCCAGTTTATGGGGAACACTCAGTCACTCATCTCCAGACACCAGTCATTAGATGAAGGTGTTCCCAATTTAAGGATAGATGATATAGCATCTTCTGAAATTTATTGATACTTCTTTTTTGCTCAGATTATGTTCTGTTGCTACCTATGAACATTTAATGTGTGCGTTTGAAAAAAAATGAATTTTTTTTCCTGTTGGGACTGGTGTTCTGTAATAAGTTGGTTAGTAACGTTAAGAATGTTTTTGTGTATTTTCCATCCTTTGTGGGTTTCTGCTGAGTTACCAACTGAGAAGATGAAATCTCTGTGATTGCCTATCTGTTTTTTCTCCCTTTGGTTTCAGCATTTTATGTTTTAGGAGTGCTGTTCTTTCATCAGAGGCATACATATATGCGGGCTTGTTTATCTTTCGGATGAATTGCTCCTTATCATGATCATATCGCTTATAATGTGTATCTTGTGAAATGTATTATATTTCCTGCAATGTTCGTATTATTAAGACTTCTCGCTGATACTGTGGGAGCCCGTTTTTCTCATGATTTCTCCTGACACATCTTTGCCTTGTTTTTGAGAACAGATATGTGCCCTTTCATTTCAGCTAGCATGCATGGCCATGGTTTTAACTGTTTCATGTATTAACAGTAGTGTATTAGTGTGACTGTTCATTTCAGCTTGACTTAGTGGCTTGCTGCTTTTCCTCTGCATTCCTCTCTGGGGTTGGCTCCTCCCTGTTCTCTTACTGCATTCTGTTGGGTATATTTTAGATTCCACTCCGTTTCTATCCGTGTCACTATCCCTCTCTTTCCTGTTCACCTTTAGAGGATGTTTTCAGGGTTACAGTTTGCAGTTTAACTTGTCACTCCTCACAATTAAATAAAACTACTTCCCAGCTCACACCTACAGCTCACACTGACGGTTCCCCCTGTAGCTCATTCCTTACAGCTCACACCTTACATCTTAAAATGATAGCTGACATTATAGCTCACACTTACAGCTCACCTGATAGTTCACACCTTACAGCTTACAATGACATCTCTCCTCAAGTTCACACCTGACAGCTCAAGTTTCTGATTTGTGTATTGATGTGGAAGTGTCATATGTCAATCTGTTGATTTCGTTGGTTAAGCAATAAAGAAACTGCTTAGCCCTCATAGGTTAAAACATAGGTGGGTGGAGTAAACAGAACAGAATGCTGGGAGAAGGAAGCTGAGTCAAGGAGTCGCCATGATTCTCCCACTCCAGACAGACGCAGGTTAAGATCATTCCTGGTAAGCCAGCTCATGGGCTACACAGATTATTAAAAATGGGCTAGTCCAGGTGCGAAAGTTAGCAGAGAAAAGGCTAGATATAATGGGCCAAGCGGTGTTTAAAAGAATACAGTTTCCATGTAATTATTTCGGGGCATAAGCTAGAGCTAGCCATGTGGGCGGCCGGGTGCTGGGGTCACAGCCCCGCCACTCCATTTACTACAGTGTATCATACTTCTGTCTTCACTGGAAGCTTCCACTTTCCCCTGTTACACTTTATAAGTATAGTAACCTCACACCAGTGTGTTCCCTCTCACCAACATTATTGGTCATTTGCACTCATATCATATTGTTCATATTCTACATGTTATAAACCTTTACAATGTCCATTTTAAAATTTAAAAACTTAATTGTCTTGCAAGGCAAGATGTAGAAGAAAATGCAATTATGCTGTTTATATTTATAAAATTTTATTTTTAATTATATGTGTATGATTTCTATTTGTGTGTATGTATACATGTGTGTGTGTGTGTGCAGGTGTGCCTGGAGACCAGAACAGGGCTCAAATTCTCGGGCGCCCTGGAACTAGAGTTACAGGTCATTGTGAGCCGCCCAGTGTGGGTGCTGGGACCTGAACTCTTGGCCTCTGGAAGAGCAGCCTGTGGTCTTCACCACAGAGCCATTCTCTCTCCACCCCTACTTTGTGTTATACACTTATTTACCATTTCCAGTTCTTTCCTGCACTTCCAAGTCCTTATCTATCGTCATTCACTTACGCCTGAAAAACCTGTCAGCATTTTCTGTAATGTGCAGTTTCCTGGTGCTGATTTCTCTCACCTGGCTTTTCCTGGAAGAATATTTCACTCTCTCTCTCATTTTGTCTTGAGACAGAGTCGCACACTGTAGCTCAGGCTCCCAAGAAATGTCTGTGCTCCAGGCTGGCCTCAAACTCATGACAATTCTCTGGCTTCGACTCATGTGTGCTGGGATTAAAGACATCACTTCCTGACCAGCTTACTCTCCTGTAAAGAGTGCTTTAGCTGAAACAGAATTCTAAGTTGAGTTTTCTTTGACCACTTTGTGGGGGAGGTGGGGAGAACCTGGAAGGTGTAGAGGAAGGGAAACTGCAATCGGGATATATTATGTGAGAAAAGAATCTATTTTTAATAAAAGGATAAAAAGATACAAAAATAATAAATGATATTCTGAGAGTTCACACAGCTAGAAGGACCCACCTTTGTTCTGTATCTACTAGCCTCTATACCCATTCCACATCCTTCCCTAGTCGTTGTAATTAATATATTATTACATCCATCACTACCTATCATCTTTGTGCTTTTACATTGAAAATACAAATTATGTATACAATAATACAAATTTGTATATGACTTTTTATTTTCTTTATGGCAGTGAGTTAAAACTTTGTATTAGAAAATGGAAATTTAATTTACCAACAACTGAGACTAGTTACCTTTTTTTAAGCATTTATAGGCTAGTAGAAAATGAAATTCAATGGTTGGTCTATAATGGAACTCTACTAGAGGCTGTTGAAATATACAACATTCCTAAAGACATTCTCTTCCTTCCTCATTGCTTTCTATCCTTTCTTCAATACATTTTATGCTATGCACATTATATAGTGAAAGGATTTATACCCTGGAAATAGGATAATTGATTAAACAGAACTGCCTTTCCATTGCATAGTGGTTTGAATGAGAATGCTCCCCATTGGCTGAGATGTTCGAATTCTTGCTACTCAGTTGGTGGCACTGTTTGGGTGGCTTTGAGAGGTATGATGTCACTTGGGAAAGTATCTCTCTGGAGTGAACTTTGAGTGAAGTCATGCTTCATTCCTGGTACCCAGTCTCTGATCCATGTTTGCAGCTCAGGGAGGGAGTGCTTAGCTTCTTGTGACTGGTGCCATGACTTTCTCCCACCATCGTGTGCCCTAACCCTCTGGAGCCATGTGCCCAAATAAATCCTTTCTTCTATAAAAAAAATGTTCATTTTCTTCTTGTCTCCTTATGGCTGAAAAGTCAGTGATCATTTACATTATTTTCTCCTCCTCTCCTCCTCCTTCCCTCCTTTTTTGAGTTACAGTTTCTTCTGTAACGTGACCATGAGGTAGATGATCAGAAACAGTTCAGTAACTCGGGACTCCACTTGGTTTGCACTATGCACACACCCCTCTTGAAGTAATTCACTCGTCACCCAATACTCTTACCTGGACAAACTGTGCACCCACCCCAGAAACCTGCTAGCAGCCTACGACCCCCACCTGCATTGATCTTCATGCCCAGCCCACTCTGAACAATAGAACAAATTTCCCCTTCCCTTCGTACCATCAAACTATTTGTTTGTACTTAGTGTATGCCTGGGTCAATGAGTATGAAGGCTGATCTGGCCTGAGATGGTTTTGGGCACCTGGGCAATGAGGCAAAACTGTGTCCTCAAGTGAACTTATAGGGAGAATCCTATATTTCCCATCTTAAGCCTGCGCATAATTAGATGTGCATAGGACTAAAATCAGATGCAGAATGGGAAAGGGCATGAGTAGTAGAGAAACAGTTGTACAGCTTAGTCTGCTGATGAGAACAGAACCACCCAAACTGTGCTCCTTAGCAATGTCCCCACTTCCCTTAGACACCATAAAAAGTAGTCCCGAGCAGTATCATGGACTCTCGAGTCCCTTCATTCTGTGGCCTGCTGTCAGTCTTGACAGTATATTTCTTTCTAATCTGTGCTACCACCTGGCTTTGAGTAGACTATTTCATGCTTGGCAGCCTCTTTGTACCTTGATTTTATTCTCTAATTAGACACCAAGAATCTGCAACACCTGGCCCAGACCCTGACTACAGCGACACCCAGGTGTGATTTAGTTTTATATTTATCCTCTTGGGGTTTGATGAGCCTCTTGGATCTATACATTTATTTTAGTTGTTATTTTTTATATAGCAGAACAGCTGTAGATTTGTTAAGGAAAAGTGGGAAAAGAGCTCCCAAGAGAGGAGAGTCCCAAGAGAGGAATACCTTAGATGCATATTTTTAAGAGTAAATTCAGGGAGATCTCAGCTACCATGCTAAGCTGTGTTTTCTGATTCCCCTGGTTTGGGATGCCCATTACACATGCAGTGGATGCTATCCACAGGCCTTCGAGTCTGGTTGTTTTCTCTGTTGCCCAGAGTTCTCCTAATTGTGTGACTTTTTTCCCATTGAGCTCTCAGTCTTGCCCCTCACTGTCTCTAACCGGTAAGAAAATCCATTTGATTAACTGCTTACTTGTAGATTTTCTAGTTTTTAAAATGCTTATTCATTAAGACAGTATCTCTTCAGTTCTTTAATGGCATTTTCATTTGAAGAGTAGCTGTTATAATTAAAGTCCCCTCCCACCTCTCTCTCTCTCTTCCTTTCCCTCTCTCCTTCCCCACCCCATGCCTGTCCTCCCTCTCTTGCTCCTAACTTTGCTTTTGGACTGGACGCTGACAGCTATACATCCAGAACCCCAGGAGTCTGTTAACTTTCTCAGAGAGTGTAAATGTTTTATTTCATTCTGTGGCTCTCCGTGGATACTTGCTTGTCTCCTCTCCACGAGTTCTTGGTTTTACCATTCACTGAGGCCAGTTCTGTGATGCTTGACTTGTTTTTCTGACTGTTCTAGGTGATGGAACTCGGCCTCCATACAGCTGTCTCCCTTTCTGATCTTGTCAGGTCTTGGTGCTACAGGGCGTCTGGAGGGCTTGCCTCCAGGCCTCTGACTCACCTCAAGTGTCCCAATAGTCTGCAGGTTAGTGACACACTGGTACGTTTTGTTCTCTCCAGTCAGACTGGAGCTGCGACCCTCTAACACTCTTGGCTCCATCACCCTGGCTGTGACTTTCAGCTTCGCAGCAGCTAGGAAGCCTCATGGCATCTCCTCCACACAGTTACGGTCCTGACCCCAGGTGCAGACCTGGTGGGTGTCCTCCAAACAGGCACCTGCAGGACATTTCTGCACTGATCTAGGGTTGTGATCTCTCCATCACACCAGCTCACCAGACCAGCATGTCCCACCTACAGTGAGCTGCAGCTCCCTGACCAGCATGTCCCACCTACAGTGAGCTGCAGCTCCCTGACCAGCATGTCCCACCTACAGTGAGCTGCAGCTCCCTGTACAGTGGCCAGAGCGTTCTTCCTCATGCTTTGCCTGTCCCTGACCATGCGCAGTCGCTGCCTGTTAGCCAGTGTCTGGAGATAGTTGTCATGCATTTAATTTTGAGTTTTATTTTCTAGTAATGTTCAGTGGATGCCTAATCCAGAGTCAATTTCTTCATCATCGCTAGAAACAAAAGGCCTGTTGTAGGAGGCCGCTTGTTCGTTTCCGGCTGCTCAGTCCTGAAATAATGCCACAGAAACTATATTATTTACAATACTGTTTGGTCAATAGCTTAAGCATATTTCTGGCTAACTCATCTCTTAAATTAGCCCATCTCCATTAATCTGTGCATCACCATGAGGTTGTGGCCTACCAGCAAAGTTTCAGCACATCTGTCTCCGGTGGTGGCTCCATGGCTTCTCTCTGACTCTGCTCTCTTTTTCCCAGCACACAGCCTAGCTTTCCCTGCCTAGCTCTGTTCTGCCCTGCCATAGGCTCAAAGCAGTTCTTTATTAACCAATGGTAATCACAGCATACAGAGGGGAATCCCACATCCAAGGCCCTAACACAATATTTGTGATATTTAATGCTTATCTTTTGAGGGCTTTCAATACCATTGTCCCTTCTATGAAGTGTCTCCATCATGCTAAGACATGACCAGCCTCCTCCTCCTTACACACCCAATACATTGTGCTTCTGTCATCACTGAGCATGGAAAATCGTGTCCCTCAGTCTAACTGCTTGGTGGGTGCCATTACTTGTCCACTGCTAATGACTTCTCTTCCGGGTAGACTGCAATGGGAAAGTGTCACCATAGTGGCTGCTTCTCTCAGGTTCAGTGGCCATGAGGATTCACTCCCAGAAGCTGCTTCTCTCTTCCCCTTAGGGGGATTTACCTTTAGGACTATACCTGTGAAGTCTTTGTTTCCTTCTTAGGCCTAAGCATAGCGCCAGGCAGGCTGATGCTGCTGATAGTGACAATGACGGTGGCATGTGACATGCACTGAGCACTTTGATTTGCTTGGTGCTAAAAATATTCATATAAATGTGTGTGTGTGTGTGT
>NC_022018.1:57883584-57898275 GCF_000317375.1 Microtus ochrogaster
AAGAGATTATGTTAATAATTTACACTCCACCTTCACGGGAGAAGTGTTTCAGCACTGGACCTAATATGTGTCGCAGAGGTGGATCTAGTAATTCTAGCTAGTTCCATAGAGTATGCCGAATGGTAGCCATTAGTGCCAAGATTGAAATTTATGGTGAAGGCTGCTGTTTGGGGATGGAGAGTGTTCTTCTGCCATCTTCCATCTGATAGACGTTGGGCTGCCAGTCTAAGTGATGGCCCCCAGGATGGATCTAGACCAGAAGGCTCAGTGCTTTACTGATTGTTTTCAGCACTGCTTTCAAGTGAGGTTGCAGGCAAGATAGAGGTTTTTGAAATAACCAGGAAAAAATGCATGCTTCTCTGCGAAGATGGATTAGGCAGTTAGCAGGTAGTGCTAACACTTTAATTCAGGTTTTATGGAGTTGTAAAATTCAATAAGACATTTGTGCCTCGTGTACCAAGAAGCTCTCAGGATAATATTTCTCTGAGGAACATCATCTATTCGTGCCAGCAGGAAGAGGGTGTGAGGGGTTTCCTGTAGTCAAAGCAGGCACAATTTACGGAGCTCCAAATGGAAGCCAGCCAGCTAAAGCCATGGGAATGTATTTTATGTCTGGTAAGTCCTTCCCATCCCCCTACTAGTGATAGATAATGACATTTTTCCACATTAGAAGAAAGATCTTTCCTTTTCAGGTTGTTAGTTATTCCATATGCTGGAGGATTTGTAGAGGAAGCCTAGCTGATTATCTCACTCTGGCCGATGATTGAGCTTCCCCTCTGCGAGTATGGTTACTGATGGGTGCAGCCAGTCCCCAGGCCCTGCACTGCGGGGGACACATCCTGATTGCGAGACTCATAGCCCCTTCCCAGCATGTCCAGAACAGGCAAGTGGTTTGATAATACAAGGATGGTGTCCTTTATGTGTCCAGTCCAAGGAGGTGACATGTTCTGATTTGGAGACTCCACTGCTAGCCCAGTGGTTAGTATTGGTGTCAGGGTAAAGAAGTTTCATAATGAGTTCATCAGTCACATAGAGAATCTGCTGTCCAAAACTGAGTTGAATTATGGCCAGGAATGGCGTGGGAGCCAGAAAGAGAGACGCACATACACAGTAATGAGCAATAGTCTTAGGTGTCAGACAGAATGGACTCACCTACTCTCTGTGTGACCTTGAACATGAGAATTAAGCTGTTCTGGGTTTCCCTTCACCAGGAAATGGGCAGAATGTGACAGCACATGAGGCCCCACCCACAGCACTGGCACAGTTAGCAGCTGGCAGGACAGGACAGCTGTTGGGGCATTGTGCCGGATGGCTGGAAATGTTCAGTCTCTGGAACATCTTCCAAATATTCTTCCTTTTCCATGTTCAGATGAGGAGACCTCAAACTCAGAGTTTAAACGACTTGTCCTGGGCGCAGTGCTCACTCCCAGCAGGGTGAAAGTTGAGTGCAGCTGGTGCTGTGCCGCCTTTCAAAGGTGAAGGGCAACTCCCCAAGTCCTTAGCTGTCGGACAGTGGAGCAGGAAGTACAGCTACCTAAGAATGTTTGAGCAGTGGCTTCACATGCTAAGTAATTCTGCAGCCCGTTTGTGAGTTCTCTAATGTACTTGGACACCAGAATCAAATCGCTCACAGCGGAGCTTTTCATTATCAACTGTCAGGCGTCCTGCGAGCCCAGTGGAATATTTTGACCAAGCCTAAATGTTTACTAAATTACTCCTCAACATAAATTTATCTTAATGTAGAATTGAGTTTTGAAACCATTTATCAAAAAGTTTGAAAGAATCCTTTTTTTCTCCTGTAGGAAAATGAAGTGTTCCTTGTGCCCACATTTTGCGTTAAGGACAAGTTAATATCCAAGAATAATGAAGGGGCTAGCTATACTCCAGGTAGATATTATGACCATAAAATTATGCAAGAGGAAACCAAAGTATCTCCACAGCCCCAGAGCAGATAGCTATAAATCACTGAAAATATAATTTTCATATTGTTCCTTCTTTTCAGAAACACTGAGTAATTTTTGGGTGGAAAATCATTGCCAGGCTCTAGTAAAAATGCACTCATTGACCCATCCGAATTTGGGATGTATACAGCAGGTGCCAGTACAAATGGCGAGTGTAGCAGAGCTGGGAGCTTGGGCATCAGCTCCAGAGGTGTCACCCTCAAGCCATGTCACTGGAGGACGCCATTTGGTGTCTCAAGGCCTGTGCACCCGTGTCTTTCACAGGGGTTCCAGCCATTGCACTGTTCCATTCCTATCAACAGGGATTTTAGAGGACCATGTTGGTCTCCATTTTAGAACAGCGAACTCAAGCTGACAGCCCAAATGCTTTGCTCAGCGTTAGATACGTGCCTGTACCCACTTGCTCTTGGCACCCAAAGGGATTGATTATACACCGTTGAGAGGCTTGGTCCCATTGGGGGTCACACGCGTGGATGACTGAGTCCAACCATCCTCGTTTCTCTGCAGTTTCCAGCTGGGGTTTTGAAATAGTCTCTCACTGAAATGCATGGGAGAAGGTTTCCACTGAAGCTGTTCAGGGAAACTGCCTATGTGAGATGGCTGTAAATGCTACTGGAATTGAATTGGAAATGTGCTGAATTGGGGACCGACTCAAATGTTCAAGGACAGAACTAAAATTATATATACATACACATATACATATATACATATACATATACACATACACATACATGCATACACACACATATCAGCTGCAGAAGAGGGAAGACATGGCGTTGCCTGCATCAGCTGGACCAGCTTTCCCTCCTCCACTCAGCTTGGAGGCCCTGCTGTTGCAGCGGGCAGGGCAGCTGCGCTAAGGACAGGTGAAGGTCTGCATGAGTGGCCAGAGCCGCAGGTGGTGTGTTAAGTCACTGCCGTCAGCCAGCGGGCACCCCACCAACCAGAATGAAAATCCCATCTTCTTTCTAGTCATTGTTTTTGTGAACAGTATTAAGATGTGCACATTGCTTTGCAAGATCTTGCAAAATGGGCCACAGCAAAACTAATTTAATTGCGTTCAGTCTGAAATGTTTACAGTGCTTTTAACAACGAGGGACTTCTGATATCTCCATGTCGCTTGTGGTCTTTTTCTTGATTCATTCATTTATTAATTCATTCAACAAATAATTTCTGAGCACTCGCTATGTGCACAGAAGTATTCTGCTTGCTGGGAATACATCAGTGCACAAATCAGACAAAGATGGATACTCTTCCACGAATTAAATTCCACTGATTTGCATAATTAAGCAGAAAGAGCAGTGGCCTTGGGGCTTGCCAGCTCTGGAGACTGAAGCGAATTCCCAAAATTGGAAGCTATGTGATGTAACCTGCTTGAGCCTCGTTTGTCCCACAGGAAAAGGCTAGACAGTAATTTTAGATCCCAGAAGTCATGCAAGGGCCAACCTAGTGCGGTCACTGTCTACATTCCCCTGGTTGTGTCCTTCACACCCTCCCCCCAGATGTGGCCCTGCCCTCTGCTGGCTTCAGATTCTGATCATTTTCTATCTGATAAAACTCTGTCCATCCTGTCCTTAGGGTCCTCTTTTTGCCACAACTGGTTAGCGTCTGGTGAAAAGCAAGGGTGACAGTCCTGGATGGAATGGTGTGTCCCTGGTTCCCAGCGTCACGATATGAGAAAGGGGGCTTTAGGGAGACACGTGGGTAAATGAAGTCACAATGGTAAAACTCTCAGAATGGGACCAGTGTCCTTGTAGAAAGGAAGAGCTCACTCTTCTCCGTCCCATGAGGACACATGCAGAGGGTAGTACCAGAAGGAGTGCATCCTCAGGTGCCATCTTCTATACTGTGGTCCTGGACCTCCCAGCCTCTATGAGTGTGCGAGGGGGATGATTAATGGTTATGCCACACCACCTCTGGAGTTCTGTTCTGGCAGCCAGAGCTAAGATGGCAAGCTTCATGGCAGCTGGTAATAAATGAGGAGTCACAGGGACTGATGGGCCTTGTTTAGCAGAGTGAGCACAGTACTTCCCTTAGGGGTAATGGTAACAGAACTCCTTGCAGGTTCTGTACCTCCAGAAGTATTACCCAGGATGAACTGGAAGCCCTTGAGGTCATGCTGCCTACAGCAGCCTCCCTTCTCTGTGTCCTGTGCCACAGCCTCCTCCTTTGTAGTCTTGCACACCCTTTGTGGGCTTGCACACCCTTTGTGGGCTTGCACACCCTTTGTGGGCTTGCATACCCTTTGTAGTCTTGTACACCCTTTGTGGGCTTGCACACCCTGTGCGGGCTTGCACTGTCGTCGATTGCCATTTAATCACACACACACACACAATGAAATGCACGTCCGAATACTGTTTGTTCATGTCAGCTGAGTCAGAATGCTCTGTCTTTTTGAGCACTTTCAGCCTTTCCTTGTTTTTTTTCTATTTTAATATTTCTGTCTAAATTAAGCCAAACTAAATTAAATGGAAACGAATAATGGCCAAGCTATTCGCTTCCTAAGCACCGTGAGCAATGGAAGATGGTTCAGAATCAGCCATCTTCAGGCCATGGGGTTTTCAGGTGAGAAGGAGAGAGAGGAAGAAAATGATTTTTAATATTTTTTGAATTTTATATTTTGAATAATGTCCTACTGCTACATGTATATGTGAATATAATATATATTCATGACTAAAAAAATAAAAATAAACATTATCAGAAATAGGATAATTTCTAAGACCTTGTAATAAACATAGTATTATTGATAAAATGGCATTTTTTTATTTTTCTTTTTATTAGCTGTTTGAGAATTTGATAGGATGTATTTTGATCAGATTTACCCTCCCCCTAATTTCTTCCAGATTTACCTACCTCCTGTTTACATCCACCTCCGTATCCTCAGTTAAAAAAAACAACAACAACAACAACAAAAAAAAAAAAACAAGTCCAGTTCATGCTCCCCACATGCTCTCGGGTTTGTGGCCATCTGCTAGAGCGAGGTTGACCTACCAGGGACAGACCCTTAAGGAAAGCTGTCTCCCCACATCTGTCAGTGCAGATAACTCCTCAGCTGAGGGGTGAACTTCATGCCTGCACCGTCCCCCATGGTGGGGTTTGTCTGGATTGCGCTTGTGCGGCTTTGCACACACAGTCACAGATATTCTGAGTTCACACATGTGGTGGTCCGCCGTGTAGCCGGAACATGGTCTTCCTGTATTATCCACTAAGGAAGAACCTGCTGTTATTCTGCTACATGGATGTGGTATCAAACGGACCCCTAATGACTTATTGTTATTTCCATAGATGAGTTTACCTCTGAACCATCACCAGAGAAGCTTTTGTTGTAGCAGATGCTGATTCATGTAGAGATCCACAGCTGACAACGTGCAGTGAGAGATTGCAGAACTCTCAGGCCTACATGGGCCCCTGCTAACATGGACTATTCTTCATGAATCTTTCCATGCCATCAAGTGTATGTAATTTCATTTTAACTGATTCCGTGTTCCATTACGGCTGCTCTATAATTTCATCAGCTTGTTTCCCATCTCTCGTATTTTATTGTTTCTCACACTCTTGGCTGTCGCTAACAACGCCATGGATGAAACTGTAGCTATGGAAGCCTTAGACCTCTTCCACATAGATTTATTTAGAATGATTCTTTAAAGATAAGGACAGTGGGTCTCAAATTACAATTAAATTTTATTAATTTGCACAAGGTTAATGGGAATCTTTTAAGTGTCTATGCTTTCTAGGCAGCAATAATCACTGGAGAAACATCATTAGAGTAAGACATGATGTCTTCATCTGCACAGAGCTTAGTCTCACAGTGTTGCTCAGTCTACGTCCCAGCTTAGAGAACGTGCATGCCTTTTACCTAGGAGTTGGTGTCTGGTATGTGTTTTATAACATTCCTTGCAGAATTTTATATTTTATTTCATTTTATCACATTGGAGATAGAAAAGAATCCTAAGCCTCCCACATGTGGGAGCCATAATATATACCTGTATACCTTGAAAATCTTAGGATTTATTTTTCATTTTTAACTGTGTGTGTATATCTGAGTGTATATCTGTCTATGTGTGTTTATCTGTGTGTGAATGTGCCTCTGTGAGTCTATCTGCATGTATTTGTGATACGGGAGAATTGTCTGTATTCTGTCAATCATGTTTTAAATAAACATTGATTGGCCAGGCAGGAGGCATAGGTGGGAAAACCAGACAGGAAGTAGAGGCGGGACAGGGAGAACAGGAGAATTCTGGGAAGGAGGAAGCCCATTCTTCCAGGTTCTGCCCAGTCTACCAAAGAAGCAAGATGTGAGCTATGCCACTGAGAAAGGTACCGAGCCATGTGGCTAACATAGATAAAAATAATGGGTTAATATAAGCTACAAGAGCTAAGAAGTAGCCTGAGCTAATGGGCCAATCAGTTTATAAGTAATGCAGACTCTCTGTGTGATTTTCTTTGGGACTTGCTGGCTGTGGGGTACCAGGCGGGACAGAACCCCCAACAAGCCAGCTATCATGTTACATATTTGTATATGTGTATGTGTGTCTGTATGTCTATCCATGTGTGTGTGTCTGCGTGTGAGCTGTACATGTGAATGAAGGTGAGTGAGGATCCCTGAAGCTAAAGTACACTCTGTGAGCCAGCCAGTGTGGGTACTGGGAACTGACCCAGGTCCTCTGGAAGGACGGCAAGTGCTCTTAACTGCTGCACCATTTCTCCAGTGCCAATCCCTGAGTTTTAAGCTTTGCTCTGCTTGGGAAATGATGCCTTTCACCCAAGTTCTTAAAGTGGGCATGAAAGCGTCTAAACCAATGGGTCTGTGTGTCTCCATCTTAACTTAACCCTCCCACGCTCTCGTTTTAGCACCTCTGGGTGTGGATGCTCTGTTTGGATGTCACAGCATTTGTGTCCAAACAAGTTACTGTCTGAAATGACTCAGATGGAAATAACATGAGCCAGGGGGCTGGACGAGTTGGCTGTGACACGCCTTCTGGTCTTGTGGTTTCCTTTCCTCCTTTGGCTTTTTAGAGAGAGAAAGGGATCTTCAAGAAGAATCTAGTATGCGAGGACTCAGAAATTATTCTCAATCATTAACAAAGAAAGAAATCTCTCTTCTCTCAACACAAAGAGATCCCAAAATGTCATCCTCAGATCTGTACTGGAGCAAATCTGAACCACTGAAAATCATGCATTAACTGCGGTCACAAGATTGTCATCTCATCTCGACAGCTAAAAATACACAGGGACAGTCTGAAACACTGCGTTTTTATAACTAGTAAAATAGCTCCTTTTACTCCACAAAGAAGCAGGCTCCTTTGAGCAAGGAACAATATTAAATTTGCTGCTAACTCCTGTCATGCACACACTGTCAGAAGTTCCTCTAATGCTGCCAGACCCAGCCCTGGCTGCACTGCCTTTGGCTGCACAGTCCCAGGGACCCCAGGTCCTCTCAGCCATTTTCCCACAGCTCCGGGCCTGCCCCCAAGGTCTCTCTTTTGCACTAATTTCTCCTAAACATGCCCTGCTTCCCATGTATGCTTATTTCAAGGCTCGCTTAGCCAAGAGTCCATAACTGAGTTCCAGACAGCCTCCTGCACAGGCGGTTCAATGCCAAGAGGACGCTATCCAACACTTTTGTTTTGTTTTTGATGATGCATTTAAGTAAGGTTTTGGACAAAAGAAACTGACATTGGACAGAAGAGGTGTGAAATCTGAAACTTTAGCATCAGAGGTGAGAACAACAAGGGAGGAAAAATAAGACTCCACAAGATCATCTCACTCAGGGAAAGGACGTCCACGCTGCTGGCAGTCACGGCAGGGTGTCCTCAGCTTAGGAGACCCATGTCCTGGAGAACTGTAAGCATCTATCCCCCCAGACCTCCTTACAGCCATCCTCACAGTAATTCTGAGGTGATGCTCTGTCCCAGGGAGACCTAAGTTTGGACCACTAGACTGAGCACATCAATGAGACAGAATTCTTAGGACCTTGTTGAATGTCAGAGTCCCCACCCCTACTCACTGTCATCTTTATCCAGTCCTGAGGCAGAGGCTCTGGAGGGAGAAAATGTCTTAGTCTGGGGCATGGCTTTGGACACACAACGGGGACTTTAATTTGGTGGCAGGTGAGGGTTTGAAAAGGACTTAAGGATTTCAGCATAAACATGCTGAAGTTGACTGATTGGGTAAGTGTCCAGGCTTAAGAAGAAAGATAAGCTGTCCCCACAGTCCATGGCTCGGTGAGGTTGTGTCATCATGTAGGAAGAGGCAGGCTTGGTTCTGAGCTGGCTCTGTGGCTCTGCAGTAAATGAAGGGCAGCCCTCAGATAGCTTAGAGTCAGCAGCAAGAAGCAAGGAAAGGTTTGACAAGCTCGCTGCTGGGTAAGGTTTGCTGCCGAGAATACATTCTTGGGTGTTTTTGTTTTTTCTTTTTCTAAATTTTTGTGAGGCTTGCATCAATGAATATTGTACTTACATCATTTTTAGCCCCCAAGCCCTCCCACACCTGCCCACATTGAGGACCACTTCATTGATTAGTTTGTGTGGGGGTGTGCTTAATACTGACCACTTGGAACCAGACAGACTGAGAGATTGTCCCTGGAGACCACTGATTGCCCGTAGCTCTTCATCCAGGAGTGGGCCTTATGAAATTTTACCATTCGTGCTGGCATGTCAGCTCACATGACCATTGTTCACATCTTGTTAGGTGATCATATTATCTTTCTTGGGTACATCTTTCTTGTCATGTCTATAAGACACTATCTAGCAGCTAGTTAGTCCTGATCTTCTGACTTCTAAAATCTGTCCGTTTGGCTACAGTTTTCCCTGAGACTTAGCAGGGGTTACGTTGTAGATGTGTCAATCAGTGAAGCCCCCCCACACACTTTATTCTGGGCATTTGGACCAGTTGTGGATTTCTACTGTAGTTTCTGTCTGCTGCAAAATGAAGCATCTTTGATGAGGGGATGGGACGACACTTGTCTGTGGGCATAAGGACAAGTATTTAGAATACAGTTAAAAGTATACTTGGCCAGGCAGTGGTGGCACACGCCGTTAATCCCAGCACTTGGGAGGCAGAGGCAGATAGATCTCTGTGAGTTTGAGGCCAGATTGGTCTACAGAGTGAGTTCCAGAACAGGCTCCAAAGCTATACAGAGAAACCCTGTTTCAAAAAACCAACAAACTGACAAATAAATAAAAACCAAAAATGTTACATTGGTTTAGAATTCTTTCCACAAAAGAGTGAAAGTTAATAGACAACATGTGATTAAAGAATACAGAATTGTTTATTTCTGCACTCCTCATCCTTCTGAGTCGGTGAGAGTTCTCAGCCCCTGGAAGATAAAATCTAGACTCCCCAGCTCAGCACATCCAAGTGTTAATTGCTCTGCCTACCTGCCTAGCTGTCTGCCAGCCCCAAATCCTAAGAGCCTTCCTCATGTGCCCTCTGTTCTACTCCAGCCCCTGAACATACTCTCCCAGAGAGCATGTCTTGACCCTCATGTCCCTCTACCCACTCTGTGCTCCCACGTGAACCCTGTTCCAGAGGCGGCTGTAATCATTGCACAGATGCTGGTGCTCCACCTGCTTCCTCTTCATCCTTGGAGCCAGCTTTGCTGATTACATGAGTGCTCCCTAATGCTTTCCCTCCCTCTAGAAACAAACCCACTGTATATTGGTTCCCAGGGAAGATTACTGCCTTTATTTATGTATTTGACTCTTCATAGTAGAAGACACAACTACATGATGGTGACATGATATAGTTTGGAGTTGGGTCATGATAAACAAATGTCCTATGAACATTGTAAATGTGAAACACCAAAGCCATCAAGTTTTTTGCACACACTTAGGGACAGCTAGCTTGGTCACAGAGCTAACAACTGTCTGTAGAACAGAGAAAGACTGCAGAGAAAGACCAGCGTGGCTTCATCGAAAGAGCTTGTGGCTCTCAGTTCTGGGGAAGGTTCTCAGGATGGTCTTTTGTTTTGTTTTATTTCTAGACAGGGTCTTACTAGGTAGCTCTGACTGTTCTGGAACTTGCTATGTAGACCAGGTTGCCCTCAGACACACAGAGATCTGCCTGCCTCCCAAGTGCAGGGATAAAAGGCATGCGCCACCATGTCTGGTAAGATTTTTATTCTTAATATGAAGTTATACAGTTTAAAAGTTCTAAATTTGCAAAACTGTTTTTGTGTATTTGATTATTTATATGAACCTATTAAAGAGTTGGCAAAACTTTGTGTTTATTGAACAAAAATAGCATTGCTCTGTTACTCCAGAGTGAATCTGGTGCCTTCTATATTAACTTTTACAATCCTGTCTAGAAATGAAGAGCTTGGCATCATTCCTGTTGCCATAGAGCAGTTTCTAGAATGGGAGGGCTGGGCCCCAGGAGACTGGTAAATGTGGTAGTGTCCTAAGACTTCCATATCCGAACCTACCTCTACCTCCAGACTCTGTGGGCTGGATGCCTTTTTAATGAAAACTGAAGACAAACCAGAAATGCTTATTAAATTTGGAATAGATTTTATCTGTTGATCTATATCACATCACGAATTATTTATTCATTTGGATATTGATTGAAGCTGTCTCCCTGTCCAGATGTGGATCTGGACATATACCGATAATGAGATCCATTGGCCTGGATCTCCACATGAACATGACTTCCAGTCTCGTGGTGACACATGCCCGACAGTGGTCATCAGGTCACGTATGGCTCTGAGGAGAAATAAAGATGTCTGCTTGTGAACAGGAGGTCTTAGGGACCCTCAGGAGAGAACACTGCCAGACACAGCACCGCTGGGAGGTGAGGAAGAGAAACACAGCCAGCAGTGGTGGAGGGACGTGTCCCTTGGGGACTTCTGCTTGTGGCATTCTGGCGAGAGAAGGCTACATGAGCCAGGGAAGTCAAATAATGCCTAAGAGTGGTAATGGCCCTGGAGCTGAAGAGTCCGGAACAAGGAGGTGACAGGCTTGTGGCTCGTCTCCACCTGGGCACTCAGACTCAGTGTCCATACGGTGGCCAAACACTGGCCGGGTGGAGAGTGAAGCCTGGAGCTTCGGTTGTGTTATTGTGGATTTAAAATAGTCCCACAACAAACTGACTGATTTGGTCATTCTCTCCTCATACTAATGTGTACGTTGTCACCTGCCTCGCAGAAGAGACACCCCTCACACGCTTCAAATGCTGGCTTGCCCCCAGTACTCCTGGAGCACACAGCTCAGAGACTAATGTGCCAGAAGTATCTGAGTTCTTTTCACAACCGTGGTTTCTCTCGCCCTTTGTGCTACCGCCGTAGTCTGTCCGACACTTTGTGTCGGGTGTGGGTGTACCCTGATGGGTTTCTTTAGCATGCCTGGCCGTTGCTCTTTATCTGAAAGAAAGAGCGTCAAGAATTCAATGGCTTGTTTATTAAACAGCCAGTCCTGCCTTGAGAGATTTTTTTTTTCCTTTTGAGTGTTTAATAATGATTCTTCTGTTGGATGCTCAGTGCATAAAAGGAGTTGG
Organism: Microtus ochrogaster; assembly: GCF_000317375.1. Lineage (NCBI taxonomy): Eukaryota > Metazoa > Chordata > Mammalia > Rodentia > Cricetidae > Microtus > Microtus ochrogaster. The sequence goes on from NC_022018.1 coordinate 57,895,038, forward strand.
AGCACTGAAACACTTGAACCATTTTAAAATAATATACTTTAGAACTCTGAGTTGAGATACAGTAGGCTTTTATTAACAAACAGCAAATCTCATTTTCTCAATGTTTTTCTTCTGAGAAGTCAAAACCAAAGACCTGGGGGCCATGTGTGGGCCACCGCAAAACCAGGTGACATTAACACAGCATTGGCTGTCCTGCTCGTGAAGCCCAGAAGGTGTCTCTGTCTTCTGACCCCCAAGAGGGAAACTAGGTCCTGTGTGAATGCTACCCCCTTCCAGTGTGGCTGTTGAGCAGCACACAAAAGCAGTTTCCCTATCACGATTTGAAGGTGGGGACAGTGGGAAGCTCTTGCTGCTGACACCAGGCCTAACAGCTCTAAGTGGCCAGGTGTAATTATTTGCTTTGTTTGACAGATGATCACAGGCATTGAGTCACTTACCCCAGGTTAAACAACTCCAGCCACCAAGTGACAGCATCGCACAGACTGTCTTCAAAGTACAGGTCTCCAGCCAGAGTGGCCTTGCTGTAAACTATCTGAGGGAAGAGAGGTTGTTCTGACAAGAAAGCAGTCAGAGAGCAGGTGAGGGGAGTGAACCATGTCCTGACTGAGAGTGTACTGTGGGCAATAGTGTCAAGGACTCCAACAGCTCAGGCCCACGGAAATGGCAAGGCCTTCTCCAGGTCAGCTCAGAGCAATGTCTAGATCTTCCCCCATCCGAGGATGGATATTGGCAGCACATACAGCAGCAGCATCTGAGGCTTTCAAGGCAGGGTGCTGAGAGTGTGTAATGATGGCAGGGAGGCTGCCCCACTACAGAACAGAGGCCTCTACAGGGACCAGGTAAGCCAGCTCCTCCTCATTTGTGCTCTTTCACAGAGGTCCCCAGCTGCTGTGAGTCCATCAGCGTGCACAGCCCGCCCACCCCAGCGTTCCTGAACATCTGTGGTTATGCCCAGGTCATGAGACCCCCGAGGAGACAGTTTCTGATGCAAACATACAAGAGTCTTTGTTGACAAGCTCGAGTGGGGTCCACTCTCCAGACACAGTAGATGGATGGAATGCAGTCCCGAACTTGGGGGAGGGTGAGTTTTTAAAGGCAAAAAGACACAAGCAGGGAGTTGCATGTGTTGGTGGTTCAGGCTTGGGTCAGGGCTATGGGGCAAGGCAGTTTTTAAAATAATTGGTTAGGCTATTGTTGTGAAACCACAGACTGTGGACTTGACTTCTGCAAGAACACCCGGGCCTTGTAAAGTTTATTACCCTGTCTTCTGATTGGCTGTGTCTAGGGTTTTGTTTGTTTGTTTGTTTTAGCTGCTACAGCACATTCCATGGAACTGAGTTCAACACCCAAATCACCAGATATCTTAAGATGGAGGCCCTTTTTCAAGATGGAGACTGAGGCTAAGTGGGTTTTCCTAGGTCATCACACTGTTTTTTTTTATTCTTTTCACCCCAGTCGGGTCAACCCCCAAACCATGCAGGTCTCAGCACAATGAGTTGGGTTCCAAACAACAACAATCACAGCATGAAAAGTGCCTGCATGTCGTAGACCAATCAGAACATTGACGTGGCAATGCCAACATTAAACATAACAGTGGGTGGTAATTGTTAGGTCACCAGAGGCAGCCATTAGGGTTATTAGTGCACATCTATATTGGGTATGACTTATTGTAATTTGCCATAAAATTAGATCTCTTTCTGGATGTTGTTGCAAGGAATTGTGCCTGTTAACTCATAAAAGACAGAGAAAAAAAATAAAAGATATTTAGGACTAAATCCTGCAGGAAATGACAGCTTGTTGGGAATTATAGCTTTTGTAAAAAGAAAAAAAAAGCCAGAGACAAATCATTGTACTTTTCAAGCTTTCTGCTTCCCAAAATAGAGTGCCTGCCTTTCTAAAGATAAACATTTTCAATATCTGGATTTAATGGATAAAGCGTCTAATTATCTTCAGCCAACATCTGGGTGTGACTTGCTTTTTAAAAGGATGCTGTTTAGTCAAGGATACATTTTAGAAACTTTCTTGGAATTCCCCCCTCAGCATTATTGATATGTAATTGATAAATGTTGATTATATAGTGAGATAGTCTAGTTAGTTAAATCTTTATCACACATACTGGCTGTGTGTGTATGTGTGTGGTATGTGTGGTATGAAGTGTATATGTGGTGTGGGATGGGGTGGACTGTGTGGTAGGTGTGTGTGTGTGTGTGTGTGTGTGTGTGTGTGTGTGTTGAGAACACCCCAGGTCAACTCTCTCAGCAAATTTTAAGCAAATAATAGGTTAACTAGAGTCTGCCCTGTATCTGGAGGAGCTCCACACTGACCCAGCAAATGGAGCAATTCTTCACACAAGCTATCGAAGAGGCCAGTGTCTTGTTCTATATAACAAGAACAAAGGAGACACTGAGAGCAGGAAGGAAAGAATGCATCCCCATCCTCCCAAGACCCTAAATTGTCTGGTCTGAAGAGAGCCATGTCTAGCTAGGAGTGGGAAGTGCAGGTCACACTAGCCATGATGAAGCCCAATGTGGGGGAAGGTCCAGGACTCTTACTGCCAGGTCTGCGCTTGGCACTGCCTTCCTCCCACCAGTGCTGTGGGGTAGGGAGCAGACAAGGGATGCTCATGCAAAGTTGTCAGCTAGGATACCAGAGGCATGTTTACCCTGGGGATTCCCAGCACTCAGCAGAGCCTGAGGGCCACATACCCAGGCCAAGACCCACAAGGAGCCCCAAGGGCCCAAAGCTTTAAGGTTGCCCTGTTTTTTCCCAGTCTAGAAGATGGCTGGGGACACACTAGCTTTCTTCGGAGACCTTGCAGCCCCTGTAACTGAGAAGGGGGCTCCACCAAGCTAAGCAGCATGAAGCTTCCTCTAGATGAGAAGTAGGTATGCAGGGTCATACTCTGTCCTCAGGGTCATACTCGGTCCTCAGGGCCATGCTCAGTACTAGGGGTCATGCTCGGTACTCAGGGTCATACTCAGTACTAGGGGTCATGCTTGGTACTTGGGGTTATACTTGGTACTCAGGATCATACTCAATACTCACTCAGGGCCATACTCAGTACTCAGGGCCATACTCAGTCCTCAGGGTCATACTCAGTACTCAGGGTCATACTCAGTCTTCGGGGTCACTCTCAATACTCTGGGTCATTCTCAGTACTCAGGGTCATACTCAGTACTAGGGTCATACTCAGTGCTCAGGATCATACTCAGAATGACTGGACCATGTGTAGGTCTGT
>NC_022018.1:57898375-57918373 GCF_000317375.1 Microtus ochrogaster
CTCAATACTCTGGGTCATTCTCAGTACTCAGGGCCATACTCAGTCCTCAGGGTCATTCTCAGTACTCAGGGTCATACTCAGTACTAGGGTCATACTCAGTCCTCAGGGTCATACTCAGTCTTGGGGGTCATTCTCAATACTCTGGGTCATTCTCAGTACTCAGGGCCATACTCAGTACTCAGGGCCATACTCAGTCCTCAGGGCCATACTCAGTCCTCAGGGCCATACTCAGTCCTCAGGGCCATACTCAGTCCTCAGGGCCATACTCAGTCTTGGGGGTCATTCTCAATACTCTGGGTCATTCTCAGTACTCAGGGCCATACTCAGTACTCAGGGCCATACTCAGTCCTCAGGGTCATTCTCAGTACTCAGGGTCATACTCAGTACTAGGGTCATACTCAGTGCTCAGGATCATACTCAGAATGACTGGACCATGTGTAGGTCTGTGTTCAGTTTTCTGGGAGCCCCACGCCATTTCCCACAATGATGGTGCCAATTTACATCCCTTAACAGTGTAAGACTCTGGCTCTCCTCACGGTTTTCAGCACTTAGTATCTCTTAGCTTGTGGCAGGATCCGTCCTCACAAATGTGTAGGGTGATGTTCCATCATGGTTTGGGGGTAGTGGTGTTGAACCCATTTTTATGGGCCTGTTGTCATGTGTGTCTTCTTTTGAGAAGTAGTTATTCAGTTGTCCATTTGATGAAGTTTAAATAGTCACATAATAATTAAATATATTAATGGGGTCTTATGTGACAATTGGCTTGTGCATATGTAGTGTCCTGACAAAGCCAGAAGAGCAGCCATTTCCATCCCCTTATATGACTGTCCTTCCTTTTCCTACTTTAATTAAAGTTGTCGCTTCAGGTTTTGGGTATTGAGTTGCAATTCCCAATTATTTCAGATATCAACCCGTGATTAGATCAATCTTCAAATCTAACACTCTGTGGTTGTTAGAGGCCAGTTTATTTTAACCTCTGCATCATCATGTATTGATTTTAGGTGATAAAAATAACATGTCTCCTTTGATTCTGAGCCTATTGTACCTGCCCATCTGTGCTTTGCTCTAGTTAATGATTCTGTGTTGATTTATTGCACAAATAGAAGACTTGTTAGACAAATCATTAGCTGATATATGTAAGATGTCTGCTTTGTTTTGTTGTTTTAAGACAACTTTTCTCCACGTAGCCCAGGTTGGTCTTATACTTGATGTGTAGCATAGACTAGCCTCAAATGGGCACACTTGTAAAAGTTAGCTTGATTCAGGAAATAACCAAGTTAGCTAAAAGATTAAACAATTATATTTTTAATTTATTATAAGGGGAAAACTCATGAAACAGGAACGAGAAGTTCAAGCTCATATGGGCCATGCACCATTTTTCTCTGGGACCCAGAAAGCCACACCCAAACTTGGTCCCACTCTTAAAGATAATTGGTTGGCAAAGATTCCCTATCACCTTCCCCTTTTGTCTAAACAAGAGTGATCCAAACCCAATACAAAACTATATACAGTAGGAACAGATATCAAGTATAAAATTACAACCAACACAAAAAATATTAAACAAGGAACACATTACAAATGTTTTAATAAACATTCTCTTCCAAAGAGTTTAAGTCTTGCCTCGGAAATAGGCTTAGCTAAACCATAAGAGGACGGCAACTATGACTATCTAATCTTCAACCCCACTGAAGGTCTGAGAAGGGAGATGATATTACTTGAGTAGGCAGAAAGTACAATCAAGCAGCTTCCAAAGCAAGCAGTAGATGATGGAGACAATTGGCTACCTAAGTAATCACCCAAAGTTTCATATGCAATGTTGAAGCAACCAACTTTGGCTAAGGCCTAGCATAACTGACAGACCATTTTCAGAGGCAGGAAAATTTTCAGAACTGTTTTACCCTGTGTTGACAAGGTTTGGCTTATCCAGTCCGGATACCATGTACTTTGTCAGTGGTTGAGGTATGAGCAGTTCCTTGCCTAAAGTCCAGTTGTACCAAGTAGAGTATCTTCGGTGCTCAACATTTTCTTAGGAATAGATTAATGCTGTCAGAAGTAATCCTGTCTCATGTCAACAGAACCCTAAGTTATTTAAATGTCATGTTCTACATATCCTTGAAGTGGTTGAAGATTACCTGTCTAGGTAGAACATAATCTTTATGTATCTAAAGAACCTAATTAATCTGACTATATGTATAACAAATATGAACAACTATTGACCTGTAATATTTAATAACTGTATAACTTAAAGACTAAGACTTCATATCAGAATATTAAATAATCTGTAAACAAATGTGCAGCAAATGAGGGCAATGATCTCAAAATGTAAACAATGTATAATTATCTTGATCAGAGGTAAGAATAATATATAATGCAATACAAAATATATCCTAAAGGTTGTATCAATATACAAAATGTCCTAAACAGAGGTAGAAACATGTATGTATACAATCTGACAGAATAACTTTGCATAGGTTTACAAATATTGTAAACAGCAATAACAAATATAATTTGAACTTGTATCAATATATAAAAACTATACCAATGTAAATTATGCATAAAAAGTAGTTCACAAGTATTTACTCTTTTAACCACTATTATGATTAGTGTGAATAAGTTCACATTAAATTATTTATTATCCCATTCGATTTTTCCCTTTTTTTTTCTACCCCAACCCTCCACCTTATACAAGCAATAATCAACATCCCCTAAACGGTGTTCCCAACCCTGAGGACAAACTGTTGGGAGAGGGGACATTGTCTTCTAGAATTGTTTCCAGCTGTCATGGGGGCCATGTTCTTTTTATGGGATCCTGTAAAAGTAAAGTGATGGTTTACTTTCAAGATTACTGTCTAGTAAATGATTTCTGAGCAGCTGATAGGGTTTTTTCCAAAGTTCTTATTTTGAGTTCTAGCCAGAATGTAATGAGAAGGTGCACCATTTCAGCAGCTGGTACCCCCAAACCAGTCTTGTTTGCTCATTATTGGTGTCTCTTCACTGAGCATTAGCTCCGTGGGTTTAAAGTGCTGGTTAGCTTTGTTTCCCCACTGAATGGCAAGTACGGAAAAGCACACAGTAAATGTGTGGTCCAAGTTGATTGAATATATATTATCAATAAGCAGTTACAAATAGAAAGCCCATGTCACTTAAACTTCCACGGATGTGTTTTCTCTCAGGGGTATCCCCAATATCTTGGAGAGGCTTTCCTGCTATATTCAGACTTCCAATATAAACTTGAGGAAAGGTAGATGACAAGTGTTACTAAAACTACAGGGAGGATTATTGGGTTCAAAGGGAACAGAGAGGAAGGAAGAGTGGGCACGTGGGTGCATCAGTGCCCGCTCCCATGTCACACTGGTTTTATGGCAATTCCACATAGTTTATTATATTAAAACTACAATGTCAAATGCAATTTGCAATTCTGTTCAGAAGATATGAATCAAATTGTGGATGAATATAGCTCATCTTAGAGCCTCTGGGTGATTCCAGTTGGATGTTTTTTCAGTTCAGCACTGGTCTCTCTGATGTGCGTGTTTGACCACATGGTTCCTGAGTCTGGGTTACTCTAATCACATTCTACTATCTGTAGATAGATTGGATTCATATATAATGCAGTAACCACTTATGCAGCATGGAAAATAAGATTACACTTGCCATACCCATTCCTTGTGGATTCAGGAGCAAAACAGACACATCAGTCAGGCTCTGAACCAATTTTCCTCTGGGAGAGTACAGGGGAGGCAAAAAGTAAGATGGGTTTTAATCATGGGCTGGACCTGACATTAGAAGGTCTGCTTGTTACAGAAACAGGAAAGGTTCAAAGTTATTCTATCTGCCGGTCAAGCCAGAGCTGAGCAGAGAAGAGAAAAGTGGCTTTGACAGAAGCATGTGCCCACTGCTCCTTCTACAGTCCTCCTCAGAATTACCAGGCTCTGGGCCTGCATGCGTACATGCTTCACCCCAGAACTCGCTCCTGGATCTCTAGAGGTGGGGTATATACTTGCTCTGTTGTAGATCCCCTGGGACATTTTGTATTACCCCAAATCTAAGAACCATTAGCTAAATGTCTTACTTAAGATTAAAGTGCAAGCCAGGCAGTGGTGGCACACACCATTAATCCCAGCACTTGGGAGGCAGAGGCAGGTGGATCTCTGTGAGTTCGAGGCCAGCCTGGTGTACAAGAGCTAGTTCCAGGACAGGCTCCAAAGCTACAGAGAAACCCTGTCTTGAAAAACACAAAAATAAAACAAAACAAAAAAATGAAGAAGATTTAAGTGCAAGAGTAGACAGGCAGGGAGAAGCTAGGAGGCTGTGTTTAGAAGCCAGAGCCTTGTTCCTGGCTCCACACCTCACCAACAGGAGGTTCCGTGCCACTCTGGTTTGTCTAGTTGTATTTAGTGTTGGATGACAGCCACCCTATCTCCCCTGAGGATGTGTGATCTCACCACTAAGATGGCTCTGGAAACTGAAGTTCACTGTGCAAGTGGAAATCTAGCTATGGGCCATGTGTGCTGGGCAGTGGGCTCAGTCCCCGTGACAGCAGACTGGGTGAGCTGAAATAACTCAGCCCGTGCATAGGAGAGCAGGCTTGGTCTCGTCAATGCTAATTTCATTTGGCTCTTTAATAAACGATTAGAAAACAATTTAGGGATTATTCAAGTCTAGAGATGGATTAATGTCGAAAGCCCGTCAGCTTTAAGCTGCTGAGCAGGGAGAGCAGGCATATCCTTGTTGCTGCCTGAGAACTGAGATCCTTGGAGAAGTCAGGAAAAACAGAAGTTGGTTATTACGGATGCATGGAGACTCCTCACCCGCTCCTATGCCTCTAAGACTGGGCATTTCCTCAGTGTTGCCTGGTGCCTGGCATAGTACCAAGCCCTCGGATGGCAGCCATCTCCCCAGAGAGGACTGTTAGTCTGCTTTGCCATGCAGAGTGGAAGCCGGGAGTCGCAGCGTTGCTTTGCACAAGCGCTTCCTCTTATCAGTGAGCAGTGAGGAGGGCAAACTGGGAAGCAGCTCCCGCCCAGGTCCAGAGCCTTGGCTTGCACAGAGCCGTTGCTCGCCTAGCGTCTCCGTATGAAGCCGACTTTGGCACTAGGGGGATGACTTGAAAACACAAGATTTGTCACTTTTGTTTTTAAATTTGATTATTTGTTTTATTTTATAAATTTAATTGTTAAAAAAAAACCCTCTCGAATGGGTAAAAATATCACTTCTACAACCAGAAAAATAGCAGTCCTGTGTGAAAGTTGTTAACCTGAATTCTGGACATTCTACCTAAAAGAACTAGAAACTATAAGGCAGAAAATTGAAAGAAAAAAAAAGAAATCCAAGAAATTTCCGAGGTGCCACCTTCTAACTCCACCCTGAGAAGCACCACCACGTCGCCACAGAAGCGTGTGATTGCTGCACAGCTGTGCGTAGACTCCAGTTGAAGGTGTGGAAGAAAATAGCTGCCAGCCTTCGGGGTTGCTAATGTCACTGGATCTAGTTACAATTCTAAGACGAGGACAGAGGAACACAGCTACCGCTGCCAAATCCTTCTCGCAATTATAAAGCTTTTTAAAATGGGCATGCGGCATCTCTTAAAATGCCATCCTTGATTTGCTCATCACTAGAACCCAAAATAATTCCTGGAGGGAGGCATGCCAGAGGAAACCGTCTACAGTCGGGAGCACCCACCCCACCTCCACACTTCTAGTTTACAGTCTCAGAGTGCTGACTCATAGCTGTGTGCCTGAAGATCTGACATGCGGTGCTCTTATCTAAGGTGTGTCTCAGGGGAAAGAAGGCAGGGTAGCAATCCAAACTCCCTGCATGCTAGCCCCGGAGGTGTAATTGATAAACAGTAACTTTCCCTCACCCCGTCTCATGGACTTGGGGTTTGTAACACTTCATCTTCCCACCAAAGCATCTGTGATTCTCAATATTCAGAATTCCACAGAAGCAAAGCTGATATCCAGCCCAGGCTGCAGAGTGGAACACAGACTTGTCAGAACAAATGGGTGCGTATAGAGACCTGGACCGGAACTGACTTCCTGTTCTTTCTCCTCTCCTCTTCTTCCTTTCCCCCTTCTATTTGCCCCTTCCTCCCTTCCTCTAACTTTTCTAGCAAAGGAGCAAAAGCACGGTTTGGTGAGAAGCAGGGAAGGTAATATGGCAGAGACCAAACACAGCCGTAAAAATAAACAAGCCTCTTTCTCAAACTACATAACAAGTGAAAAAGAATCTGAGTTCCCCCTGCTACTTTTTAAAAAGAACATTGCAGACTTGTTATTCCTTTCCGTGTTGCTATCTGTGTACCCAGGGTACTATAAGCTTCAGTCATGCCCCCAGGCTCCGGCAGATCTCGGGGTTCTAGAGTGGGGGCACTGCCCTGGCCATCTGTGTTGGTGGACTCGGGCTAGAGCACTGCTGTCCCTGTGTGGGTGACAGCAAACCCTTCTGGCTGACAGACTTCCAAGTCAGAATCTGAGTGATGCTGAGCACCAAGTCCCATCTTCTGTGATGTGGTGCCTGTCAGCCCCGAGCTGCTGGAGAAGATGCAATAGAACAAGCTGGTCCCATTATAAATTCACAGCCTTCAGTTCCAACTGGACCCTCGGTGTGGATGGATCCTGCCCCAGCTAGTTCTCAGTATTTTCAGGACACCCTCCTTTCTATTCCTATTGTCTTAGGCAGGTGGTTTTCAACCTGTGGGTTGTGACCCCTTCTGGGGGGGTCACATATCAGATATCCTGCATATCAGATATTTATATTACAATTCATAACAGTAGGAAAATGGCAGTTATGAAGTAGCAACAAAAATAATTTATGGCTGGGGTCACCCTAACATGAGGAAGTTTGGGAACCACTGGCCGAGGCAATGATTTCTCCTCTAGAGAAAGCAGGAGGTAGAGGAGCGGAGTGTCTGTCTATCTTTCAAGCTTCATGTCTTTTTTTCTCCCAACCACACTTGTATATACCGGGTTGTCCCTTTCTCAGAACAGTGTGATGTTGACGGTTTGCCCTTCCCTTCCTCTGTCATCTGCAAGGCCTGTCCCCTTGGACCCTTGGTGGTGAGTGGCATGTAAACATGGTCTGGTTTTTTGGACCCTTGGTGGTGAGTGGCATGTAAACATGGTCTGTTTTTTTGGACCCTTGGTGGTGAGTGGCGTGTAAACATGGTCTGATTTTCCCACCCCATAGTCTGTTCTCCCTGAACATTCTCGCAGCTCATGTCTCTCCCTTCACTTTTAAATACCACACGAGAGATGGCGTCTTTCCATTAGCCATAAATTCTTTTAAAAATTGATACGCAGTACACAATTTTCTGGGGTACAGTATAATATTGTAACAAATGTCTCATGCACCAATTAAATCAACTAGTTAGCATTGCCATTTCCTTATTGATCCTTTATGTTTGGAACCTCCAGTCTCCCATCTTCCAGATCCTCATCAATGTTTATACATTACATAGCTGTGATTTCCACTGTGTTGTAGAGAACATACTTCTGAATTAGTGTGTTGTGCACAGGAATTTTCGTTGAGATCACTGATACAAGCCGGACTTCTAGGAACTGTCTTTCAGTCTTTGTAAACCCACACATGAAGATTGACCTAAGGTGCCATTTCTGTCACTGTTGTGATGTGGGATTCCCCTCTGTATGCTATGAATATGTTTTATTACCATTGACTAATAAAGAAGCTGATTTGATCTGTGGCAGGGCAGAATATAGCCAGGCTGGAAGAGATATAGAGAGAGTAGGCAGGGTCAAGACAGACGACATGTAGCTGCCAAAGGAGAAGGATACTGGAACCTTACTAGTAGACCACAGCCTCATGGTGATTCACAGATTAATAGAAATGGGTTAATTTAAGATGTAAGAATCAGTTAATAAGAAGTCTGAGTTAATAGGCCAAGCAGTGTTGTAATTAGTATAGTTTCTGTGTGATCTTTCGGGTCTGAGCACCTGGGAACGAAAGAGCAGCCTCCATTTACGTAATGGTGCCCAGTGTGGGACAGTTACATGATTATTTGGGTCTGAGCAGCCAGGAAACAAATGAGTGGTCTCCGTTTACACTGTTGCCAACGTTAACAAGCTCAACAAACCAGGTAAGGCAAAGTCTGTGAGTTGGCAATTTTTACGAAGGATTATCATTCTCCATTCTCTTCGAAAGTTCATGCAGACATAGAAAATATCCATTTGGTCACAAGGAAGAGGTAAGAATTAAAGAATGGGCAAGAAAAACTATTTTCAGAGTGCATGGTCCATCCATTTTGGCCTCAAAAGATTCTAGGAATAATACTCTTTAGAACTGTTTCTCAGCCGGTCAGGGGAATCACTGTGTCTCTTTTCTCAGGACTGTGGTGAAAACACAATAACCAACTTCATTAATAGAGATTCAGTGAAAAAAAATATGAAAAGAATAAAAAAAATCCAGACACCAAAGCCACCTGCCTTTGATAGCCTGGGGCGGCCATTAGATGGGTGGCCTATTCCGTTGTCTGTGTCTCCCACTCTCAGGATGGGGGGGGGGCTTTGCATTCTGAATGTGTTCCAGAGCCTGTGTCCTGGCCAGCGCCCACGCTGTTGTGCACAGCCCTCTCCATGCACCTGAAACTGGGAGCCAGGGCACATGCAAAAGATGGACGTGAACAATTTACTCTGCATCCCATTGTGCATGGGGAAGTTGCTCTCTGCAACTGTCAATGTCAGAAGTGGAGTGAACGGCTTCATAACACTTGTCTGATTGCTAATAGTCATAATAAATCTAGATATTTTTACCCCGACCTCTGCCTTGGAGCATTTCCTAAGTATATAGAGGAATACAAACTTCCTACAAAGATTACACAGTCAAACCCATTTCCTGTGAAACAGTTCTTGCTATTATACAGCCTGTGGACACCGTAGACAACAGGTAAGGCCATCACATCCAATGGTAACAAAGGCCTGACTGATGTGGTTGGAACGCAATTGCTTCAAATGCCCCTGTCCTCCCGTTCACACACCTTGTGAAGAGCAGTGGAATCACGTCCCAGTGGAGCACCTTGCGGCCTTCCTTCTTCTTCTGATGCAGAGCAGAACAGCCAAATGCAGCCCAGAAGCAGAAAAGCTGTTTGCTTGACCTCAGGGCGTGGAGCTGGGTACATACCACCAAAGATGCCCCTTCGTTAAACCATAGGTACTCTCTCTTTAGGCTGAAAACTCATCTTGTGAATGTCCACCTATGTTTGTCTCTTGTGTTCATTGGTTAATCTATCGTGAGGCTTGACTAAAGTGACTGCTTTCCTTTTCTTGCTCAGGGCGTTTCAGTAAACTCAGTTTTGGATGAGCCTTATGCCAAGCAGTACAGAGTGGTAGTCTGCTTGTGTCCTAAACTATCAATCCCAGTTGATTTGTGGGGAGCTGGTCTGGTGGGCGCTGTCAAGGACCAAAAGCCAGTGGACATTTGCACCCTAAGCCATCCACCCTGATTGATATGTGGGGAAAGTAGAAGAAGGTGTCTGGGATTGACTCCTAAAGTGACACCGTGGAAGCGCCTGCCTCTCTGTGAGAGGGTTTGTAGAAGATTGGTCATAACCAAATACGTGGAGCGGTTATTGATGCAGAAATAGCAGGTGATTCCTCCAATTCCTTCCAGTCTCTTCTTCTTGTGTCCCGGTCTCCTGACCCCAACTTCAGTCCTCTGTGAGAATTCTGACTGCTGTATCAGGGGCCTTTTTTCAGACACACTGGCGTTGGAGACCTTTGCTACTGAGCTTCGCAGGCACAATATACCCAATACAAGGTTCCCTCAGCCCTGCCACACCCCGACAGCCTCTAGCTCAGGCCTTGTGTCTCCTCTCCCAGCCAAGCTGCAGCTTCCCTGAGGGAAAAGCGAGGGCTGAGGCCTCTTCTGAGGTTCCAGCTGGGCTTTGCCCCCCTGCCCTTTTCCATGCTCTCACTGGTCCCCCTGAAAGCCCCTGTCAAAAACTTTGCTCTCCAATCCCCATGTCAGGATCTCCCTCTAGCAGCCATCCCTGCTGAGGGATTGCTGTGGTCACAAGGGAAAAGTAATTACCAGTGAGCTGGGTCAGGGCAGACAGGATCACAAGGACTAGGGAGCCAAGAAGACCTGAGACAGGCAGGCTGGAGGACCAATGAGTAGCTCCTGTCTCGGCCTGAAGGCCTGAGAAGTAGGGCCCATGCTGTGTGCTCCATGTGGAAGGTCAGGGGTCTGGAGACCCAAAAAGTATCCAACTTGGTGAACCATGAGTCTTATTTAGGTTACTGATAGGAATATCAGTTAGGGGTTACTTACATGAGCAAAACTTACTCAAATGGAGCTGGATCACTAAGGCCCAGCCCAGCATGGGTAACAGCACGCACGAGCTGGAAACCTGGAGCACACAGCACAGTGCTGGCTGCTCACCAGGTTGGAGAGAGTCCTTTCCAGGGGGTTGGACCCCTCAAGGCAGCTTGGCTGGTCTCTGCTCCTTCCAGGAGGCTGGTCTGGTCTCAGAGTCTTCTTTGCAGCTTGGCTTGTCCGAGTGTGATACTTAGCAGTCTGCCCTGTTTGGTCTTAGGGAGACGTGTGAATCTGGCCAGTTTCAGGGAGTTCCTGAGTGATTCCAGATTGCTTACTTCCTGTCAGAAGGGGCTGTCCTGCAGAGATGTCTCAGACTAGGAGGAGACTGCTACATGGCAAACACATAGAATTATTTTTTTAAAAAAAGAAATTAGTAAGGTTGACAGGGTAGCTGGAGAGGATACTAAAAAAGCCTGAAGAGGTAGATCAAGAATGTCCTTACACTCCAGGCAGAGCAAAACACACACGGGTTACACAAATGGTGTGCACTGCAGACATTACTAGCCAATTACTGTAGGATTTAGTATTGAATCAGTGCACATAGCAGGCATTACTAGTCAGCTGCTGAAATGTTTGCTACAGAGTCCAATGGGAAATGTGTCTGTGCCCCTTTCCCAATCCTTCCATACATGATAAGAAAGGGCTACTGTTTCCCAGGCAACGTGTGCATGTGAAGAACCACTGTGGAGGGACCTCAGTGACCAGAGGACTGGGTCTAGAAAAAACCACTGTGGAGGGACCTCAGTGACCAGAGGACTGGGTCTAGAAAAAAAACCACTGTGGAGGGACCTCAGTGACCAGAGGACTGGGTCTAGAAAAGCAACTAAGTGATAGAAGATATTCTAGTGTCCTTTCTGTAGTGGGAAAACACTCTGAGCAGAGGCAGCTAATGAGAAAAGAGGGCTTCTCTGGCCTATACTTCCAGGTCAGGGTCCATCACCAAGGGACATCAAGGCAGGAAATCAAGCAGGAACCATGGAAGGAAGGTGCTTGCTGGCTTGCTCTCTGGCTTGATTGGCTTCCTTCTATAATCCAGGATGACCTGACTAGGGAATGGAACCCACACGTGGGTTCCCACCACCAATTAATACTGCAGACAGTCCCTTGCAGACACAGCAGCCATAGCAACCTGATAAAGACAACTACTCAATTGTGCCTCTTTTCCTAGGTGACTCTAGACTGTGTCAAGTTGACAATTACTGCTAATTTGGACAGAAAGTACAACTGCCTAGAAAAGAGATGTGGAGAGACTAGTCAGGAACAGCTTCTACTAATTATGTTATTTAATTATGGAACAGCTATGATGAAAACTCATGCATATGTAAATGATATTTCACATAGTCAGTGACTCAGGTTTACATTACCGTGTTTATCTCTGAGGAAGCTGGACTCCCTGGAGGCTAAGCAGTGTGGCTTCTGTGAGATGGGTGGTAAGTAGCTGAGCTGGCCCTTGCCCTTTCAAGGCTGGGTATTGTGTGTCCCCTGCTCCCTCGTAGAACTTCATTTCCTAACATGGTGCCCCTTCTCTGTGTTCTAGCCACGCTAGTCTTTTTTTTCCCTCCTGTATGTACCCCCTTAATGTAGGTCCTTGGCAAGAATGTGCATTTCCCTGCCACTGTGATAGCCTTTCTCCTGTCTTCACCCTCTGAACTCTCTCATCTAAGAAGGTGCCACTTCTTGGAGACTCACATCAAGGTTTTTTCAGGACTCTTCCCTCTTGGCAAAGCCCTCACCCATCTTGGTAATAACTTCCTTAATTATTTATTGCTATAGTTTCTATCTTGAATACCCTCCAAGGGCTCATGTGTTGAATGCTCAGTCCTGAGCACATGTGGTACTGGAAGGCAATGAAGTGGTAGAAGGTGGGGTCAGATAAGGTTGTCCTTCTCTGCCAATGCTTCCTCTGTGATGCACTCCCTTGTCACAGGCCAACTACAGATGGAAGCATTCAGAACTGTAAGCTAACACATGCTTTCCCTCCTTATCGGTGACTTATCTCAGGTGCTTCACCATTTTGGTAGGACACTGACCCACTTATGTCATTATTAGATTAATGTCCACCCTGGGGGCTGACAGTGGTTACAGAATCATTAGCCAAGAGTGGGAGAAGACAACCGGCAAACCATGAACAACCATCATCTTCTAGATGCTTCTAGTGACCATTAGTAGAAGGGCACCATCTCTTTTGGGTGTTAAAATATGACTGTTCTGGGATGTTGTCAAGGAATTTGATCCCACTGGGTCTCCTTAGGAAGCCATCAGACAGATTAAATCATCATCAATTCATCAAATGGAATGATATGGTGTAGAGAGAAGTTTCTCTTCCACCCAGTCCCTCAGCTGTTCAAAGAAACACAGAGACGTTTATATGAATTATAAACTATTTGGCCTATCAACCCAGGCTTATTACTAGTTAGCTCTTATGACTTAAATTAACCTATAATTCTTGTCTATGTTTAGCCATGTGACTTGGAACCTTTTATCAGTGAGGCATTTTCATCTTGTATTCTCTGCGTCTGGCTAGTGACAGACTCTCTGCCTTTCTTCTTCCCAGAATTCTCTTAGTCTGGTCACCCTGCCTATACTTCCTGCCTGGCTACTGACCAAGCAGCGTTTTATTAAACCAGTATGAGTGACAAATCTTTATAGTGTATGAGAGCATTATCCCACAGCATTTCTCCTTTTTAAATTTCAAAACAAGAACTCTGAATCCAATTTCTTTTGTTTAGCTTTTTTTCTTGATCATTATCCATAGCCACTTGTAACCAACATTCTAAACAAAAACAAACATCCATAACCTCTTTTTGGGAATGCAGGTATAGTTTTCCAGGATATTTCCTGCTGATTGGGGGTGCCAATAGTCTTATGGGGACCCAAAGAAAATTTTGGATTATGGTCAAGTCCTGACTGGAATATTCTGTGAGCCTGGATCATCTCAACCAGCAGTCTTGAAGCTATTCTGGATGTAGAACTCAGAGGAAATTTCAACAAAGGTGCTCTGAAAAAAAAGGATCATCTGGGCCATCCATCCCCATTAGATGAGGCAAGACATCAAGTCATTCTTAAGCCACAAACCCAAATTTTATAATCAGAAGTAAGGTGGGACAACAAGAGAACAAGAGCACAGCATCCCCTACTCCTCAGTGCATCCTTTCCCTGCCATTGGACTACCTTCACACCCCTCCAACATCTTCAATGGCAGTATTTTACTTAACAGGCAAACACATAAGGGTTTCTATGTGGCTGTACAATTATGTTCTGATTCAGATGTGGGAGCCCAAAATAAAAATACTGTACATCTGCACGGGGAATGCCATCGTTGGGTGCTTCTGCATGGTAGAGTACTAATTTGGGAAATCAGTTTCAGTTAACCACATATGTGCACCAAGCATCCTGTTCTTAAAGGATGATATTTTGGGGTTGGTCTTGGCTCAGTAGTTAGGGAGTCATGTATACCGCACACATGAAGACGTGTACACGCACCATTCCCCTTCTTTAATGCATTTGGATGTGTGTTGTACAGGCACAGATTGGCGTGTAGTCACAAACCCAAACACGTGAAAAGAAGAAAAGTGGTAGTGAAGTCTAGCGTCATGTGTGTTCGCTCTCAACCTTTCACTGACTTGAATGAGTGAAAGATAAAGACAACTTTCCCTGATGTCCTGTACCCGCCTGGAGCTTAGACTCTTTGGAAGTGACCTTACTGATCCTGAGCATTTAGTGTGATCTTCATCCCTGTGGATGATGGATCTGCAGTGGGGACAGAATAATCAGTCCAGTGACTGGCTGCTGAGGGAACTCTTCCACAGCACTGAAGTCGGGCTCCTTGCTCTCGTGCATGCACACACGAACACATCTTGCTCATATATATACATATATATATATATGTATCTTGCTTGCATATGTATATACTTATGCACACATACATACATATACACACATAAGTTATATATGGTACACACACACAAAATAGATTCTAGGTCTGAGTAGTATGATGAAAAATGATCACACAATCAGAAGAAGATATGAGAAAATATTTGTGACCTGAGGTTAGGCAAAGCCTTCATCAATATGCTGCAAAGACTTGCATAGATGTAAGAAACAAAAAGAATCATTTTTCTGAAATGTTCAGAGCTGGCACATCTACAGGATGGAAAGCAGATTAGAAGCTGCCCCCGGCTGTGGGGAGGAGTTGAGGAGGAGGGAAGTGACTGCCAACGGGTCTGAGCTTTCATTTTCTGTAGATGAAGTGTTCTCAAGTTGATGATGGTGACGGTTGCATGACTGGGTATAATAGAAGCCATGAATCACGCACGCTCAATGTGTGGACTGAATGGGATGTGAATTATGTTGCAATAAGACTTTTAAAGTAGGGAAGAGTTTGCTGTGTACATTTATACATATATTTCTGTGCTGCAAGTGGGCATTGCTGTGCACATGTCTGACATAAAACAAGAGTAATCCAGAGTAATTTATTCTTGATTTTCTTTTATCTGCTAGTATACTTAAGCTATTTTATAAGGATCTTTATCTTTTTATATGGCAGTACTAAATTTTCTAAAGGATATGCCATAATTTGTTTAGCTAGTTCCCTGGTTTTGGCTATTTACATTGTTTTGATATTTTTCTCTATAACAAAGTACATTATTATAACCATCAATAAATTAAACATATGAGCTTATATGTGGGGCCTTCAGTAGGTTGAATTCTTACCAGCAAAGCTGCCCAGTAATCAGGGACTCTGCATGTTGCCTGTTAAGTAAATCTTGTCCATCTCCAAAACAGCTTTAAGGTTTCTCCAGTTCAGTGTCTCGTGTTTTCTGCTAGCATCTCGCAGCTGTTTGCAGGACCCGCAAACACCGGTGAAGGAGGCCATCATCACCTTTCACTTCTACTCTAGGATACATCTTTGGTTTGATGTAGGCGTAGACAGCTTTTGGCACTGTGTAGTGGTGTAGCTGAAGTAGTTTTATTTTTTTTAAATCCTATTCGAAATGTCTCACCTTGCCATGATGTGATTGTGTCTTACTAGGAAGGGTTTGGCATCGCTTCCTCCCCCACTTTCGATCTTTGCTTCCTCCTTCCTTTCTTCCCTTCCTCCTCTCTCCATCCCTGTCACTGCCTCGTACATTGGAGGACACAGGCAAACATCCCTCAGCAGATGCTGGTCCCCATGCCAGACCACTCAGCCTTCAGCTGTCTGAGAACCTGTTGTGAGTGACCCAGTCTGTGTGCTGTTACAGCTCATGATCCGCTGAGAGGTGACACTCTACTGTTGAGTCCAAGAGAGGGAAGTTACGCTAGTCCAAAATATCACGTTCTTGCCAGTTTTATTGTGTACACCAGGTATGAGGACATCACACTGTGGAATACACACAATAAATAGTTTTTATACTAACAGATATTGACCCGCCTGTCATCTTAGACATTTACCTGTTTGTACGTGTGGTAAGAGCAGCTAGAGAATACTCAGTTAGCAAAATCCCCAGGACAGCACAGCATTTTCAACTCCAGTCCTCACGGCATACCCCGGAAATCAGGACTTACGGTTTCTCTTAGACATTTGAATGTTGTAATCGTCGCTGTAGGATATATGGCTAAGCTGGTCTGAATGCTTGCCTGGAGTGCTGGAAGCCCTGAGCCCAAGCCCTGGTACTGCACAAACCAGACACAGTGGCGCATGTCCATAGTCTGAGCACTCAAGAGGGAGAAGCATCAGGGCCTGGCGTTCAAGGTTCAAGGTTCTCAGCTTCCTTGGTGAGTTTGAGGCTAGCCTGAGCTACCTCACACCCTGTCTTAAAACAACAGCGACAAAATAGGAGAAATTGCACGTAGTTCTACGCTCTTGGCTATCTTCTTACTTTTGATTCTCATGCTTGGAGCATGTTATTCTGTGGTGGGATAACCGATTTCCAGGTCAGATACCGGATTTCTGGGTCGATACCGTGTTTCCTTCAGGAGACGAGCTGTTTCCTTCAAAAGTAATGTATGAGGGAGAATATTGACATCAAGAATGTGGTGGGCGATGTGGTGCTCCACGTCAGGGGTAGATGGAAATACCCTGGGAAATGTTTCCTCATCACTGCACTGTGGGCTATAAGGCAAAAGTGTTTCTCATAACTTACTAATTAATTTTTAATTAATTTTTAGTACCTGTGCAAGTGATGAATTTCTTTTTGTTTTATTTTATTTTTTGTAATGAAACAAGTGTACCCAGGGTCAAGTTTATGTTAGGCAAGTACTCTACCACTGAGCTACATTCCCTGCCCTAATACAATGGATTACTATTAAATGTTAATTTTTTTCATACACTTTAGTTGTATGAATATTTGTCTCACCCCTCCCGCCTCTTTTGTTCCCACTCTTGTTGACTGGTCCCATTCATTACCAAAATTAGTGTACATACCACACCACACACACACACACACACACACACACACACACACACACACACACTCTCATGTGTGCGTGCATACAGAGCTATAAATCTATTTAACTCTATTAAAGACACTCACTAGAACTGACAGGAAAACAGTTTATGCAGGAGAGTTAAGGTGGCTTGCACAAGAATGAGTTCTTCTCTGCCCCTGTTCACTTTCCTCGTGGCTTTGATCAGCCCGTGAGTCCTGGCTGATCTGCTTCTGGGGAGTGTGGGCCATTAACCCTGAGAAAGACCCTTCTTTTCTGACCAGGGGAGCTGTCTTAGGGTTACTGTGATGAAACACAAAAGCAACCTGGAGAGGAAAGGGTTGATTGAACTTGTACTTCCATATCATAGTCTATCCCTGAAGGAAGTCAGGGCAGGAACTCAAACAGGGCGGGAACCTGGAGATGCCAGCTGATTCAGAGACCATGGAGGGGTGCTGCTTACTGGCTTGCTCCCTTTGGCTGGCTTAGCCTGCTTTCTCATAGAACCCAGGAGCTCCAGTGCAGAGATGGTAACACTCACAATGGGCTGTGCCCTCCCCCATCAATCGCTAATTAAGAAAATGCCCTACAGGCTTACTGCAGACAGATCTTAGGGAGGCGTTTTCTTGGTTGAGGTTCCCTCCTTTCATATGACTCCAGCTTACTGCAAGCTGACATAAAAACAGTCCTCACAGGAATCAGGGAAAGGAGGCCTGCGGTTCCCAGTGCTAGGCAAGTCCATTGGAGAACATTGTCCGTGGTAGCTCAAGCAGTGAGGACACCCAAAGAAACCCCATCTCTTTATGGCTAGAGGGATGGGAAAGTGGTCTCTGTGGATTGAGGTGGTTTCAGGGCATGTAGATGTTCCAAGCTAACATCTGAGCTGTATACAGGTAGGAAAAATGAGGGGTCTAGCCATCTGTTTGAGATATGAGCCCCAATCAAATGACAAGGATCTGAGAACTCAGAAAGGACGATTTAAAGCACTGTCGTGTTCCACAATGACCTGAGTAACACTTAGCCAGGACAGAGTGCAGCAGCAAAGTAAAGACTTTCAAATGATAAAGGGGCCCTTCACAGACTGGGAGACTCAAGATGAGATCATTTAACTCTAGAACTAATATCTTCTACTTCCTCTCTAGGAATGCGGCAGAAATCGGGATCCTCAGAACATACAATTCAATGTATTCAGACTATAGTTTAAAGTTATATGAAATACAAGGAGCCAGAGATGTGTGATCAACTCTCAAGAGGGCTAAGCACTCAACAGTTCCTCTCAGCACTTAGCTGCGGTAAGTCTCCTCAGGAACCAGGGCCCACAACACAAAGAGCTTCTCTGCTCGTGGCTGAGAGCAGCAGTAATTTATAGGCACAACAACAAATTTTTAGAAGGCAGTTTTATGGGCACAGCATGTCTATTTAACAAAACAGCAGCACTGGTTTCCAGCTAGGGGCTATGACCTCCCTACCCACAAGCTTTTCATCAAGTTTACAGTTACATGAATTCCCTCCTCGAGGAGTGGGTCTCATTCCAACCAGGAAGTAATTGCTTCCTCCTGCTGTCTTCTGGATAGGTTACATACATGTGGATATTGCACGCAAGAACTCACAGCAGCTGTGATTACCTGCCCAAGACCTGCTCAAAATTTGACTTGCTATTATTCTGTAGTATTCGGGGACTCATTGGGAAGGAGGACCCATGTAGTTAATGGATGCTTGGGAAGGAAGAAGCGTTTTCATCAGTGGTGTAGACATTGGTGAGTTGTTCAGGATCAGATAGATTTTGTCTGAAGTGCTCATATAAGCAACTCCAATTGTGCTCACCGAGTTACAGCTGCCATGAACGTAGAAGAAGGTCTAGTAGGGATGACGGAGGGATTGATGGAATAGAAGAGGACCAGATGTAGGGTAAAATGCCCGGCCAAAGAAACCCACCTTGACCCTGAAAACAGAGCTAGTGGAAGAAATACGTCATGGATCTGAAACCCAAGCCAGTGAAACACTTTAGACAAGAAACACACCCTGACTCTGATGCTAGAGTCAAAGAAACACACTTTGGTCCTGATACCAGAGCCAGTGAAAGAAATATGCTCTGGCCCCAACACTAGAGCCCAAAATCTAAAAAAGGAGCCACTGAAAGAAACACACTTTGGCCCTGAAATTAGTGTCAACTCTGTCCCTGACCAACTAAACTCGCCAGTCCTTGAGCAGGAAAACTAACCAATCTCTGAGCATAAAAATCTTCTCCCTGGGGAAAACTGCCTCTAAGAAGCCATCCATAAGTCCCTCTGCCTGTTTAGTTGTGGGCTTCCCTTTACCACCCTGGCAGAGGCAGCCTCTCTCCTGAACTCCTTCCCAGATAAATCTATTTCTTAAAAGAGTTTTTGGTGAAGATCTTTTTCTGGAGTGGAAGAAACTTTGCTGAGACATTCCCTTAGGGGGACTGAACAAAAAATAAAAAGAAACATTTACATCTGCTGGGAAACTCCCTCAGGAGTGGAGAAGAAAAAGTAGCATTTCACCAGAGCTGGAGGAGATTGCTACATTTCTGCTGGGGTCCCCTTTAGCAGAGTGACACAGAAGAAGTAACATCTTGGCCTGGGGCTGAGCAGAGCAGAAGAAATGGATAGCCCTGTTAGGACGTTCCCTTAGGGCAACTGAGCAGAGCTCGGCTGTGCCTCCTCTGTCTAGAGAGGAGCAGGATTGCTACATCCCACAGGGATGCCATCCCCCACTGCACCCCAGCTTCAGGTGTTGCCCTGACTTTCGAATGAGTCAGGAGAGCTTTCCCTTCAAGGATGCTCCTTCACAACTCCAGGGATAGCCTGACTTCTCAAGTTAGGATACCTTTCTCTCCAGAGCTGTAATGTCACCAGAGAGGACAGTAGAGGGTGACTAGCTGAAAAACCATTGTACACATACATGAAGTGATATAAAAAGAAAGGCTATTAACTTTTAAAAACTAAAAACAAGTGAAATATCAAAGAAAATGAGATGTATCCTTCAGCAATGTGTGCAAAGTGAAGACCTTCTCCAACAAAAGAAAAGCCTTCACGCGTGATGGGTGACAAAAACCGTCAGCATGATGAACATGATGGGTGATGACAACTGTCAGCCTGATGGACATGATGGGTGACAAAAACTGTCAGCCTGATGGATGTGATGGGTGACAAAAACTGTCAATCTGATGAACATGATGGCTGATGACAACTGTCAGCCTGATGAACATGATGGGTGATCACAGCTGTCAGCCTGATGGAC